>NC_140266.1:652500-692500 GCF_949987555.1 Borostomias antarcticus | reverse complement strand
CCCCATGACCTCTGACACTCATTCTTCACTGACATGCCACATTCTGCAAAAACATACTTTTCCATACTAGCGCAAAGTGCCCATTAAAAATGCATTTTCCATGACATTATAGTCATGTTCCATAATATTTCCATGACATAGCTGCATCCTCCTTTTCATTTTAGTATGATAGTATAGTGCCCTATCTATCTATCTATCTATCTATCTATCTATCTATCTATCTATCTATCTATCTATCTATCTATCTATCTATCTATCTATCTATCTATCTATCTATCTATCTATCTATCTGTGACAGACATTTTCTCCTCATATCTGTAGCTAGCTAGCTAGCTAGTTGTTAGCATTGTAAATTGTCCATTGGTATGGGGTTGACCATTGCTGAAGATACCATACATGTTCCAGAATAGTTCAGTGATCACACTGATTGTCTAATATCAAAATAAATCAACTCAACTGGGAATCTTATATTGTTATGATCAAATGTTTTTAGCATAAGTCAATGGAGTTGAACATAGCGAAAATTAGCATCACAGCTAGCAGATATTTTCTCCTCATATCTATAGCTAGCTAGCTAGTTGGTAGCATTGTAAGGAGCCCCTTGGTATGGGGATGATCACAGTAGCGCTGGGCGGGATCGTATCCTTCCGCCCTGAACTACTTTTTTTACCAGCACAGCACCCGTCGCGAACCACTGATGGAAACAACTTCACAGGCAACGCTACATGTTTTAGGGTCCTGAGCAATACGCCCACCGATCGTCAACTTCACACATCGCCTGGTTCTCGAGATAATCATTCCTCAGACAGATGCCAAATTTGTCATTATAGTAAAGATATTTACTCTTTGCTCTCTCTCACTCCCTCTCTCTCTCTCTCTCTCTCTCTCTCTCTCTCTCGCTCTCTTTCTCTCAGGAGGGAGGTCTGTGGTCTTCCGAAGGGCCTGGGTCCTCTACTGGACTGAGTGAGGTACGGAAGGACCTTTACTTATACTTCATTTTATGAACCTGTGTGTCTTGAGGGAGTGTGTTTGAGAAGTACATGTTCAAATCTGCCCCCCCCCTCCCCGCCTCCTCACCCCAGCAGGTGTACAGTCCCCGCCCCCCCGAGCGCGTGCCCTCCTACCTGCAGCGGGAACGCTTGGGGCTGGGTCGTTTCCAGCCCACCTACCCCTACCTGCCCCAGAGCCTGATCGACCTGCCCCCCACCATCTCCCTGTCGGACGGCGAGGAGCCGCCCCCCTACCAGGGCCCCTGTACCCTCCAGCTCCGAGACCCCGAGCAGCAGCTGGAGCTCAACCGCGAGTCGGTCCGGGCGCCGCCCAACCGCACCGTCTACGACAGCCACCTCCTGGACTCCTCCCACTGCTCGCCGGCCCCGCCCAGCCTCCACCCGGGCCTCAGTGCCTCCATGGCGTCCGCCGCCGCCGCCTACGCCAATCAGGGCGCGCGGGTGCAGGGAGCCCCGCCCACCTACAGCGAGGTGATCGGCCACTACTACCACCCCTCCTCCCTGAGCCCCCACTCCCAGCAGACTGGCGGCCCCCCGCCCCCCCCCTCACTGCTGCACGGCCTGCTCCCCAACGCCGGCCCCCTCCCCGAGAGCAGACTGGAGAGCAGGAACGCTCGCAACACCAAGGAGAAGCAGAAGCCCCAGCAGGTGTGACGGCAGGATGGGCGTCCCCAGTGTAACCCGCATCCACCCATACCTGCTTCTCGTTTTCCTGCTGTCCGAAGCTTCGGCTGAACTGGTGAGGTCAGAGCAGGGGCGGGGCGGGGGGGGGGGCTGGGGGTGCAGGCGCACAGAAAACAGGTCTGCACCCCACCCAACCAACCCTAACCACCCCCGAACCCCCACCCCACCCCACTCCCTCCCTCGGTTACCCTAACACCCCTCTGCCAGCCCAGCTGGTTTTGTAAACATATTTACCTTGTTTATTTGTTGTCTCAGTGCTCACGACTTATTTTCTATACCCGCAAACGGAGCAAACTAAAACAGGTCTATACTCGTCCTAGGACAGATAGGACATGCTAGCATTCCTGTGCTATACCAGTGCTGTATCAGGCTAGCAGCTTCCAGCGCTAGTCAATATTACCCCTAGTTAGCTTCTCAAACCTCTGGCTAAGCCAGGTCCTGGGTCTAGCCCGGGCCTAGCGTAGAGCAGGAGCTCAGCACACCATCGCTCCACTACGCCCCGGCGCTGACCGCTTCTGAGGGGAAGTTTGCACAAGGTTCCAGACTGTTGCTCCGAGAAAAAAACCTGGAAAAAAAAATCACCCGCAATATGGGGGGGCAGGAGGAGAGAGCAGGGGTATTTTTGTAAACTGATGGATTCTAAAGAGAAAAGATTTTAGTTTTTTATATTTTTGTCTGCCCTAGAGAAAAGAAAAAAAAAGTGGAAAGTGTGTTGGGGTGCCAACTCAAACGTGTTCTACAGACATATACAACATCCTTGTGTATATGTAGAAATATGTGTCAATATATACAGTAAATACATATGTACACACCTATATGGAAACTGACAAACAAACTTAAAAAGCACGAAATTAGAGTTATTTATATAAATGTTGAAAAGAATTGCACTATTTTTTAATGGTATGAGAACGTTAAAAGGAGAGTTCTTATGTAATGGAGGATTGTATGGACGTGTGAGAGAACCCTGGAACCGCTGCTGTAGTCTTTGTTTCCAGGGGACAGACCAGAAGGACGGACCTATAGTTCATACTGTGGTGGTGCAGTGTTCAGCGGCCTTCCGCATCAGAGAGAGAGATCCTCAAAGTTTGTATGACTCAAATTTACACATTAATCTCCCATCTCGGTATCCCTGGCAGAATTTATGCAAACATTTGAGTTCTGCCAGCGAAGTCAGAATTCTTTCATCCTGAGGATCTTAATCCAATTCTCTCTCACCAAGCTCCCAGTCCAACCCAACCTCAGAGTCTCAACATGGCTTTGTCAAAGCTTTTAGATTTTGACAAACTACCTCAACCAGGAAATGGGTCAGGCACACAGAGCAGACTGTGTAGAGTAGACTGACCTTCACTCCCAGCACACACTGTTAGGAGTGGGTCCGAATGAAGAGATTCTGAGTTGAGATGTGACTTGGTGACTGGGAGCTAGGCAAGCGGGATCCAGTTCACTGCACCACCCTACCCCCACTCTACCCCTCAAACTCCACCCTCTCCACTACCCGCTACCCTATCCTACCTATCCCCTACCCCACCCTATCCACTACCCTACCCTTTCACCCTACCTATCTACTAACCTACCCTACTACCCCCCCCAACCCTCCTCTCCCATCCTACCTACCCACTACCATAGACTACACTACCCAACTCTACCCTCCCCAACCCTCCTCTCCCATCCTACCTACCCACCAGCCTCCTACCTCCACCCTCAACTCATCCCTCTGGTCTCTCTCCTCCAGGCATCTCTGAGCACTTTACTGAGGAAGGAGAGACACAATCTCCCATGGTCAGCACTGGCGCCCCCCTCTGGTAGGTTTATGCAACGGCACCCTCTGAGGAGAGACCAGACTGCCCCAGACAGGAGCCACACAGCTGGTATCACAGAGGGGAGGAGAAGCTCTCTATCTCTCTCTCCCATTTGGTCCTGCTACATATTGTAATGTTTACATTTGATTTCAAAGATATGTACCCGAATCAGAACTAGATGTTTAAACAGCCAAAGGATGGACACTGGGGGTGGGGTTTAGTCACCTTTGACCCCCCAGGGCGATCTTGACCCGGTCCAGATCCAGCCCTTTGCTTTCTTCCTAGCCTCCTAGCTTCCTAGCCTCCCACCACCACAGTGGTAGTAGATCTAGTGGGATCAGATGGGTCTAAGCAGCATGGCGGTAACATCTCCTGTGCTTTCAATCAGGCCCGGGCAGAGCTTCCTCCATCTTGCTGACACCTATCCTGCTCCCGCTCATCTGTGGCCTCTGGAGCACTGGGGGTTAGGAGACAGGAGCTAAGGGATGCTTGGGAGGTCCCTAGGGGTCGTTTGACGGGCCGGGTCCTTGTTGTGCGGTCTGGTGCTCTCAGAGGGTCGCACGGGTAGGTGTCCTGAGCGGGAGCCCAGTGCTGACCGACCCAACAGACTGGAATGGGGGAGGGGAGAGGGGCTCTGCAGACACACCACCCCTCTGACCAGCTAGCTTGGACCGGTCTGGTCCTCCTCTGCCACACGGCTAGTCATTCCATTCCATCAGGGGGGGGGGGGTCTGAAGATTCCAATTCACAAGCTGAAAAGCTGATGATTTTTCAGTTGGTGAATGTGACGTTTCACCCCCCCTGAGTGAGATGAGATGGCGTTTCGGATAGGATTCTACCACAACCACACTGTTACCCTTTGCCTTTAAAACCCGCTAACGTGTCAGTGTGTCTGTGATGAGTGGATATAAGCACTTCAGAGCGAGGCTGTGGAGCGTTGGGTGATTTGTGTTCGTAAAAACGCCCACTGCCTCGCCCCGGGAGTGACCCCTCTGTCTAGACAAAAGATAAACACACGCTTTAAACTAAACAAACAGCCCCGAGAACTCCCCCGGTGTGTCTGCTGAGTTGGTTCCTCCCATCTCCACCCCCTCCACCCCAGTCTGAAATGAACTCTCCCTGCTCCCTAGAGATGCCTGTGTCCAATAACAGAGCTCCATGCAGACCAGCCCTGCTGCCATTGGCTGGCTGTTGGTCCCCTTGGAGACGTTCAGTGTTTATTACGTGTGCCTACCTGTGCCGAGGGAGGTGACGGGCCGTCTGAGCTGTCAATCACCTCAGATCCCGCCCCCACTGCCTCACACAGACTCGAGAGTTGAGTGGATGATGATGTTGATGATGACGACGACGATGAAGATGTTAGTTTTGATAGTGGTGTCGCGGAGAGTGTTGCAATATACCTACTATTTGCCTTTTGATAATGTAGTCGTTGTTTAACTTAGAAAAATGTAATGCTTGTTTTTTTGTTGTTATTATTGTTATTATTGTTCCTTTTTTCTTAAAAAAACAAACAAACAGGTCATTGTACTCCAGTCCACGGCTCACACAGCCCACAGTTAGCTATAGAACTGTGTAGATGCCCCCCCCCCACCCCCGTCTAGACGAGTGCCTTCGAGGACGCGGTGGTCGAGACGGAAACTACAGTTTCAGCGACTGTGGTGCGGTCGACTCTGTCGGATATTCTGCTGCCTTTTTTGTCCACTTCTCCAATCGATCTGAATCACCCGTTGTTTATTATAACCAGACCAAAAAACAGACAGAGAAACACACACAAAAACAACTCGAGAGTTGACTCCACCGTACTTTGACGCTACGCCGGTCGTCTCCAACTCTACAGCACTCTACCGACACGTCAGACGTCAAACTTGAAGCACTAAAGTGAACCAAATGGGAGAATCTTTGAGGCTCAAAGACGGGTGTCCAGTCTAATAGTGACCAGCTCTGTCACACAGCTGCATCACCTGTCCAGGTGTTGAGTTAGCTCACCAGTGCTTATTAACCCCTGACCTGAGTCAATTAATGTTCACTTAGTTGAAAGTAATTGAGGTGCATTTCCTGTGCTTCAGAGGTTACTTAATGGACTGCTCCACTGGCTTCGTTGCAGTGGATAAGGTCACTTAAGGTCACCCCAAGTAATTGACAGTATTTGCAAATAGCATCTGACCCTCGTCTGGTGAAGTGCGCTGTGTGGTAACTGGTCCCTGTCGGCCTGCCCTCGTCCTGTCCTGTAGCCGGCTAACCCAGACGCTCTGACCGCTGAGGTCACAGTGGAGGGGGTCAAAAGGTCACGGTTGAGCGAGAGTGTGACTTAAGGCATTTCCAAAGAAGGAATCGTCCTACAAAGACTCTTCGGAGTGCCGAGAGGCTGAATGACTTGAAGTAGCGTCCTCTTCCTGTTCTGTTCACTGTTCTGTGTTCTCTCGCTGTGCTTGTTTTAACCGGAGAACCAGCACCGCACCGTGTCCTATACCCGATCTGTACTAGACAAACATACACAACTCTGCTGGTTACTGTATAAGCATATTTATAAGTGTTTATAAAGCAATCGTAAGTGTACAGACAACCCTACTGTCCCGGTGCTGACTGTGTGTGTGTGCGTGCGTGTGTGTGTGTGTGTGTGTGTGCGTGTGTGTGTGTGTGTGTGTGTGTGTGTGTGTGTGTGTGTGTGTGGAGGGAGAGGGCCCTGTGGTTCTTGTCTGTTGAATCAGTTGTACTCTAGCATGGACCATGCCTGGGTGTTGCAGTAAATATATAGATGCCTACTATCATTGACAATAATTGCTTTTGTGTATCAAACATTTTGTTTATAATTTTTAATTTATATTGGATCCTTAAGTGTTACTGGTTTTGTTTTCTATCTCATAAGAGTTATCACAGAGAACTTGCTATCAATTTGACACATTTCAATTAGTCTCCAGTTAAACAAATAAAACGTTTCTTTAAAAAAAAGTTTCTTTGTGTTTTATTCTCTCAATCTCCTATTACAGTTGTCAGTGGGTATTTAATTCAATTCAAACTTTTTATTTCATCCCCTAGGATCAATTAATTTGTGTGTGCCTGCCGCAGAAATCACTAAAGACAACCTCAACGACAAATAACAAAAACTAAGAGTGACCACAGAAACCACAGTGAAAGCTCTGAGGATCAAATGCTCGTACACTAGTGTCTCCATACCATAGACCGCAATATTACTCTGCTCCACAAGGTGGCAGTCACACACAGCTGCTGAAGCAGTGACCTCTCTACTGCACTCAGAAAGGGCTTCTCAGTGCTCGAGTGTGCTGAGGAGACCAGACGAGCTGTTTCACTCTCTGCCCAAGACACGCCAGGGAGAGCAGAGCTGTCCTGGGCTGAGTTTCCCAGAGGCATCGTAGCGCTATGATGAACGCCATAGCTAACGATGAACGTAGCGCTACGATGCCTCTGGGGAAACTCAGCCCTGGACTCCTCAGAACCATCCAGGTGCTCTGGCAGCTGTAGTGGATGTTTTGATCAGGCCAGGGCAAAATAAGCTAGCATGCTTCAACTCAGACAGTATGTTCCTGCTAGCCTCCCAGCTCCCTAGCGGACATGTTTTGGACATGCTCTGACTCTCTCTCCCAGTCTAGAACGCACTGTTCCTTCATCAACCAATCAGAGCAATCAGTGTTCGGCTGGACCCCAGCTATGACTCACTTCCCCTCTGGCTCCGCCCCCAGACGATAACCCCTGTCCCTGGTTGCATAGCGCTGTGACGCCATTAGCCAACTATCTCCCTCTGCAAATATTGTAGTGGCGTACGGAACGTAGCTGGTCGCGTGGGCAAGGTGACGCGTGGGGACAGATGTCCAGCAGCAGTGCTGTCCAGGGACCATGGATCTCTACCAATACATCCATGATCTCTACCATTATAACATACCACCTCTCATGATCTCCACCACCACCACCCCCACCATCACCTTCACCACCTCCACCACCATCACCTTCACCACCTCCACCACCACCACCACCACCCCCACCATCACAATCACCTTCACCACCTCCACCACCATCACCTTCACCTTCACCACCTCCACCACCATCACCACCTCCACCACCACCTCCACCATCACAATCACCTTCACCACCCCCACCACCTCCACCATCACCACCACCCCCACCATCACCTTCACCACCTCCACCACCTCCACCACCATCACCACCATCACCACCACCTCCAACACCACCTCCACCATTACCATCACCATCACACTCACCACCACCATCACCTCCAACACCACCACCTCCACCACCTCCACCACCATCACCTCCACCACCATCACCACCACCACCACCTCCATCACCTTCACCACCACCATCACCACCACCTCCAACACCTCCATCACCTCTACCACCACCACCTCCATCACCTTCACCACCACCATCACCACCACCTCCAACACCTCCATCACCTCTACCACCACCACCTCCATCACCTTCACCACCACCATCACCACCACCTCCAACACCTCCATCACCTCTACCACCACCACCTCCATCACCTTCACCACCACCATCACCACCACCTCCAACACCTCCATCACCTCTACCACTACCACCTCCACCACCCCCACCATCACCACCTCCACCACCTCCATCACCTTCACCACCACCATCACCACCACCTCCACCACCTCCATCACCTTCACCACCACCATCACCACCACCTCCAACACCTCCATCACCTCTACCACCACCACCTCCATCACCTTCACCACCACCATCACCACCACCTCCAACACCTCCATCACCTCTACCACTACCACCTCCACCACCCCCACCATCACCACCTCCACCACCTCCATCACCTTCACCACCACCATCACCACCACCTCCAACACCTCCATCACCTCTACCACTACCACCTCCACCACCCCCACCTCCATCACCTCCACCACCTCCATCACCACCTCCACCACCTCCACTACCACCTCCACCACCCCCATCACCACCACCACCTCCACCACCCCCACCTCCACCATCACCTCCACCACCCCCATCACCACCACCACCTCCACCATCTCCACCACCATCACCATCACCTTCACCACCCCCACCTCCACCATCACCTCCACCACCCCCATCACCACCACCACCTCCACCATCTCCACCACCATCACCATCACCTTCACCACCTCCACCACCTCCACCACCATCTCCACCCCCACCTCCACCCCCACCTCCAACACCTCCACCCCCACTACCACCATCACCACCTCCACCACCACCTCCACCACCATCTCCACCCCCACCACCTCCATCACCACCACCACCACCTCCATCACCTCCACCACCTCCACCACCATCACCTTCACCACCCCAACCACCTCAAACACCACCACCACCATCACCTCCATCACCACCACCACCACCATCACCACCACCCCCACCATCACCTCCATCACCACCATCACCACCACCCTCACCACCACCACCATCACCTCCATCACCACCACCACCACCATCACCACCACCCCCACCATCACCTCCATCACCACCCTCACCACCACCACCACCACCACCACCACCACCTCCACCACCACCTCCACCACCTCCACCACCTCCACCCCCACCACCTCCACCCCCACCACCTCCACCACCACCTCCACCATCACCTCCACCACCACCACCTCCACCACCACCTCCACCACCACCTCAAACACCTCCACCCCAACCACCTCAAACACCTCCACCACCATCACCTTCACCACCTCCACCACCACCACCTCCACCTCCAACACCTCCACCCCCACTACCACCATCACAACGTCCACCCCCACCTCCAACACCACCTCCACCACCACCACCACCTCCACCATCACCACCTCCACCACCATCACCACCTCCACCACTACCACCTCCACCACTACCACCTCCATCTCCACCCCCACCTCCACCACCACCACCACCACCACCACCTCCACCTCCAACACCTCCACCCCCACTACCACCATCACAACGTCCACCCCCACCTCCACCACCACCACCACCTCCACCACCTCCATCACCACCTCCACCACCATCACCACCTCCACCACTACCACCTCCACCACTACCACCTCCACCCCCACCACCACCACCATCACCACCTCCACCACCACCCCCACCACCACCGCTGTCTGCTATGAGGAGGAGGACTGAGTCCGGAGCCAAGGTCCTCCAAAGTTATCGGACACGCATAGCGGGGCTGTTTGTGGAAGTGCTGGAGCCCGGCCGATAAGGACCAGGCGCCGGGTGTGTGATTGAATTTATACCTGTAATAAAGGACTTAGCGGCAGATCAATACCCAGATTAACCAGGCTTTTGCAGCACCTTGGTGACTTTCAAACAGAGAGAACGGAGATCAGATAATTGAGAGCAGAAGGGCGTTTGTTTTCTCACAGAGTTGTTTAGGATCTTGGGGACTGTTGCTTTCATGAGGATTTTTGTGAGAAAATAACAGGACCTCACCTCGATAATGTGTTCTATTTATTTAAGCGTTATTTAAGCAGGTCGTCTCATTGAGACGGCGGTCTCTTCCCACTGAGCAAAGACACGTCTAAAAGAAGTCTTTTAGATGTCTTTTTTGACTTTTTCGGACGTCCATCAAGTGCAAGTTAGGGGGGCTCGGGGGAAGGAAGATTGGGAACCCCTGCTGAACCCCTGTTGATCATGTCTCCATAATCAACAACCGGACCAGACAATTAGTTTTCAGCAGCTCAGTGAGAGGCATTTCTAAAAGGTACATTCCTATGTGATAACACACACATACTATGTGACAACAAACCATTTTGACTACATGAATGATGTCTGTCAGGAATGGCTGCAGCCCAGAAAGAGCGTGAGTCCGGCCTGGTCAGCCTCAGGGGCAGTAGCCTACACCAGCATATAGGGGCAAGTTACAACACTCTCCAGGTAAACAAAACTATAACAAGTTTTACATTAACTTTCTCTCACTGGTATCTTTGACACTATCTTACATAATCTTTGTTCTGACAATAAAAACATGTAGCCTTTCCAACAACAACGAGCAGTTGAGGCTATTATGCAAGCGGCCTGGGGGGCGTTTCACAGCGCCGGACTCGATTGGTCGGATGTATGTGCCTCCCTGTGAGGCAGTGTATAGGAAACTGTACAGTAGCTTATGATGTAAAACCTATGTAGGTCTGTACTGTACATGACCTTAGAGAGGCTTAGCGACTCATAAACATGTACTATCCATGACACAAGATGTTTACTCCCTGTACCTGTACTCGGATGTAACAATAAAGGAATCTGAGTCTTATACATTACTGATTGAATGAAGAGACCTATACGTGAGTGATGCACCCATGTAGTCTCAATGGTTGGATTATTAGCAAAAGGTCACATGAGTTGATGAGCCAGAAGACTGGCTTTGCCTGCTAGGAGATTATTGTATTTGCATGCACTATTTTATTTTTATTGTTTTAATATATTTTTTGTATTATTATTTTTTTTTATTATTATTATTATTATTATTTTTTATTATTATTATTATTATTATTATTTTTTATTATTTTTTGGGTTGTTGTTGTTTGTTTGTTTGTGTTTGCTTATTTATTTACTCCTCTATTTTTTATGGTGTTACATTTCTTATAATGTATTAGTTATTCTATGCATGTGCTGTGTAAAATGTTCCTATGATATAGCTAATACAGTTGAACGTTTTCCAGGAGCTTGCGCAATCGTCTCATTGAGAGAAGTCAGGGAAGGATTTTTACCGTCCACCTACGGTCTCAAATGAGTGAACTAGCTTTGCGCTTCCCTCTGGAAAATCAGGGGTCGGATCAGTATATGTATCTTACCTCCTCTCCCCTTTCTTTCTGTAAAGCGCATTGTGTTTCCTTTGTGTATGAAATGCAGTATATAAATAAAGTTTGATTTGATTTGATTGGACACAGCTAGTAGCCAGGATGTGTTGAGGTGAGAGGAAATGAGGTCAGGGTGTCAGACTTTTACAGCAGCGTTTTCATTCCATAACCCCGTTACTCCAGGTAACGGTATCTACATCATCACATAGAGCAAGATGTTTAATCAGATACATTTACACTGGTATGTTTTCCATTGTGTGAGATGGAGGATGGAGGTGTTGCATGTGTATTTGAGTGTGTGTGTGTGTGTGTGTGTGTGTGTGTGTGTGTGTGTGTGTGTGTATGTGTGTATGTGCGTGCGTGTGTGTGTCTGTGTGTGTGCGCTTTGAGTGCCGCTAAGGTAGAAAAGCACTATATAAGTGCAGTCCATTTACCATTTACCATTTGTGTGTGTGTGTGTGTGTGCGTGTGTATGTGTATGTCAGGCCATGTTATGTGTGTGATCAGAGGTATCTCAGCTGATCCCACTGGTCAAAGATGACCATAGAACCAGCATGGCTGTATGCGCCACTAGCTACTGTTATTCTGTCTGTTTAAACACTCAGCAGGCCTTTATCTGAATGGGCTGAACACATATTATTGTACTGTGTGTTGACTGGAGATGTAAGTGCCCTGAACATGAGCGAGAGGGAGGTGATGTTGGGTGGAGTGGGGCAGTGTGAGGTAACCTTCTGCTTCATAGCTTCTAGTTACAACTCACCAAGGTTCAACTATGATGACTCCCACAAGCCACTCGGTGCACCTCCAAAATAAAAGTGTTTAAAAAAAACAATTCTCAGAAGTATCAAAGACCACGAATAGGAAACGTGACTGAGTTTAAATAATCTTTATTGTTGTCTTTTGACAACTTTGAGATTTCAGACAGGAAAATAGCAATACAATACAAAAATAAATTAGGACATCATAAATGGTCAAGTGCTGTGCACAGGTGAGGTGTGTGTGGCAGGATGTTGGACCGGATCCGGAGCCCGGTACCGTGGCTGTCTCAGACCGGATCCAGAGCCCGGTACCGTGGCTGTCTCAGACCGGATCCAGAGCCCGGTACCGTGGCTGTCTCAGACCGGATCCAGAGCCTGGTACCGTGGCTGTCTCAGACCGGATCCAGAGCCCGGTACCATGGCTGTCTCAGACCGGGCAGGAGCTGGTTGTGTGTCAATGTCGTAAGTCACTGCTACTCGACCTTCACTGACAGGTCAGTTTGGACTACGTACGTCGCCTTCCAATTAAGAGATGGAGACAACTAACCCACTGGAATTAAAGAACGGTCCCAATTCCAGACTCTATTCATGTCCTCTTTCTCAGCAGAGTGCGTGTGGTTCCTGGCGCCTGGCTGAGACTGACGATAGGTCGGAGGCACGAGGGGTTCTAGCTTTACAAGCCAATCAGAAAAGACTCTGAGGATTAAAACATCATGTTTTACCAGCTAGATCAATTTAGACATTCTAGAATCACTACTGCATGTGACTAGTGGAGGTCATGTGACTAGTGGAGGTCATGTGACTAGTGGAGGTCTTATGGCTTTCAAGTTTCACTTCTCTCTTTTTATTCTACTACTCTGTCTCTCTCTCTCTCTCTCTCTCTGTCTCTCTCTCTCTCTCTCTCTCTCTCTGTCTCTCTATTTGTCTCTCTCTTTCTTTCTCTCTCCCTCTCTCTCTCTCTCTCTCTCTCTCTCTCCATCATCCCCCTCTCCCCTCACAGCTGTTGGACCCTGTGCTGCAGCAGGTCCAGCTGCCTGGCGACCTCCTGGGGCAGGTCATCGTTGACCTGTGTCTGGAAGTAGTCCCTGATCTCCTGCACCTCTTTCAGCCAGAAGGCCCGGTCCAGGCCGAAGAGCTGCTCCAGGTCCACGCTGCCCTCCAGGCCTCTCAGGTCCAGGGAGCCCTTCCAGGGGAGGTAGCCCACGGCCGAGGGCATGGCCCCGGCCTCGCCGGACAGCCGACGGAACATCCAGTCCAGGACGCGGATGTTCTCCCCGAAGCCGGGCCACAGGAAGCCGCCGCCGGAGCTCTTGCGGAACCAGTTGACGTGGAAGATCTTGGGGAGCTTGGCGTCGGGGCGGCCCGCCATGTCCAGCCAGTGGGACAGGTATCGGCCGAAGTTGTAGCCGAAGAACGGTCGCATGGCGAAGGGATCGTTCATGATCACCTTACCTGGAGGATGAGAGAGGAGGAGGAGGAGAGGAGAGGAGAGGAGAGGAGAGGAGAGGAGAGGAGAGGAGAGGAGAGGAGAGGAGAGGAGAGGAGAGGAGAGGAGAGGAGAGGAGAGGAGAGGAGAGTGAGTTAACACTAGGTAACTATCACTCTCTCAATATCCTCACTGTTAAAGGACTATTGCGTGGCCATGTTTGTAGTCCTGTAGTCTAGTCAGAGACCAGAGCCCTGTGACATCAAATTGTAGTAAATAAGAAATACATGAATGCGTGAAGGTGAAAACTGGACTTGCCAATTTGAACTTGCCTCAAAGTTCAAAGTTGTTCACCCCAAAAGGGGCAGTAACCATACCCACGGCACGAAAGTTCCCAGATGATTGCTCTGGTCTAAAGGTTAAAGGTCAGACTCAAACTGACCTTTGTGTTCTGCGGCAGCGGTGGCCTCCGATCTCATGGCGGCTCCTACGAACACGCCATGCTGCCAGTTAAACGCCTCGTACACCAGGGGCACCCCTGGAGAGAGAGAGAAGGAGAGGGGGGGGGGGTGAGTCCCCAAACGACACTGGAAGAATAACAGTAGATCTGTTCTACTCTGTTCTATTGTGATGATTTAAATGTTCTTAAGCCAATAGACAAACATTTTCCGGGAGCTTGCTCGATCGTCTCGTTGAGAGAGGTCAGGGAAGAATTTTTACAGCTCACTTTTCTGGCCCCCTCGTTTTTTGCTGTAGGGGCGGGACCTATGCCCACCCTCCCATTGCTCTCTGTAAAGCGCATTGTGTTGCCTCTGTGTATGAAATGCGCTATACAAATAAAGTTGGATTTGATTTGATTTAATTCCGCTACACCGAGTCGAACCTGCATCCCGATGGCGGCCGGTACTCTAGGATCTACTAACTAGGTCTGCGAGAGAGTCGTCCGCTCACCCTCTGGCCTGCGTCCCCCGAAGATAATGGCCTCGATGGGCACGCCCTCGGGCGACTCCCACTGAGGGTCGATGATGGGGCATTGGCCGGCCGGGGTGCAGAAGCGGGAGTTGGGGTGGGCGCTTGGCTCGCCTGGGGACAGGGTAAGGGGGTGAGGGGGGGGGGTGAGTATGCACAGCTAGTGTGGAATATACAGTAATAACATGGAGGAAAGGAATTTTAATTCTGCTTCAGCAACTGATAAAAGCATTTATCTGCTCTCTCCACAATGTGTACTTTGATCCAGATGGAATGATGACATGTACTTCATTAGAAAATATCTGATAGATGATAGATGATGGATGATAGATGATAGATTATAGGTGATAGGTGATAGGTGATAGGTGATAGGTGATAGATGATAGGTGATAGGTGATAGATGATAGATTATAGGTGATAGATGATAGATGATGGATGATAGATGATAGATTATAGGTGATAGATGATAGATTATAGGTGATAGGTGATAGATGATGGATGATAGATGATAGATTATAGGTGATAGATGATAGATGATGGATGATAGATGATAGATTATAGGTGATAGGTGATAGGTGATAGGTGATAGATTATAGGTGATAGGTGATAGGTGATAGGTGATAGGTGATAGATGATAGGTGATAGATGATAGATGATAGATGTATTAATGGATGTATTGGTTGATTGGCCTCGGTTGATTACTGTTTTTTTGCTTCCCTCTGGAATATGTAGAGGTGGGTCGTATGCCCACCTCCCTTGTTCTCTGTAAAGCGCATTGTGTTGCCTCTGGGTATGAAATGCGCTATACAAATAAAGCTTTGATTGATTGATTGATTGATTGATTGATTAGTGGACCTACCGTCCTGGGGCGTCCAGGGCTGGTTCTTCCAGGAGGTGACCGCGACCCCTTCGGGCAGCGCCTGGTCCATGCCCTCCCAGTACACCCCCCCGTCGCTGGTCTCCGCTACGTTGGTGAACACGGTGTTCTTGCAGATGGTCTCCATGGCGTTGGGGTTGGTCTTAGCTGAGGTTCCCGGGGCGACGCCAAAGAACCCGTTCTCTGGGTTGATGGCACGCAGGTTGCCTAGAGACGGGAGGGGGAGGAAGAGGAGGAGGAAGAAGAGGAGGAAGAGGAGGAGGAGGAGGATGAGAAGGAGAAGAAGGAGGGTTAGTGTCAGTTCAATGCATCTTAGTCTGGTCTACAGCTTCGAAAAAATCAACTTCTCTTCTTGTTGATTATATATTGAGCTAGTATTACTGATATCATTATAATAAGTACATAAAAATATAAGTATATGAAATTAATCATGATCATGATTATCTAAATAACGTCTTTCCCAGGAGAAGCTGAGAGAGGGGTTAGACTCTCACCCTGGTCGTCAAACTTCATCCAGGCGATGTCGTCCCCGACACACTCCACCTTCCAGCCGGGCAGCGTGGGGCTGAGCATGGCCAGGTTGGTCTTCCCACAGGCGCTGGGAAACGCCGCCGCCATGTACTTCTTCTGCCCCGCCGGGTTCGTGACACCCAGGATCTGGAGCCGAACACACGCATGAAGTTACAAATGGGCTCGCTGCATTGTTGGTAGGGGGGGTGGCGGCTGTAGCTCAGTTGGTAGAGCGGGTCGTTCAATGATCGAAGGGTCAGTGGTTCGAATCCCAGCTCCGACTGTCCACATGTCGAAGTGTCCTTGAGCAAGACACCTAACCCCAAATAGCTCCCAATGAGCAGGTTAGCACCTTGCATGGCAGCTACCGCCATTGGTGTGTGGGTGAATGGGTGAATGAGAGGCCATTGTAAAGCGCTTTGAGTGCCGCTAAGGTGGAAAAGCGCTATATAAGTGCAGTCCGTTTACCATTTACCATTTACTTTCACGGGGCAGAAATCGTCTGCGGCGAACACAAAGCTAACGGAAAATAGTTTGCTAACGTTCGCTATGTTCGCTGAATTTGAACGCAGCCCAGGTCTCTCCGGGGTCGTACCAGCATGTGTTCGGCCAGCCAGCCCTCCTCCTTGGCGATGCGGGAGGCGATGCGCAGAGCAAAGCACTTCTTCCCCAGGAGGGAGTTCCCACCGTAGCCGCTGCCGAACGACACGATCTGCCGGCAGTCAGGGATGTGGGCCACCAGGGTCAGCTCGGGGTTACACGGCCAGTTGTTCACCAGGGGCTCTGGGAGGGGGGGGGGGGGGGGGGGGTTGGAGGAGGAAGGGGGTGGAGTCGGGGAGTGGGGTTGGAGGGGGAAGGGGGTGGAGTCGGCGGGTGGGGGTGGAGGAGGGGGGAGACAGTTGATTTTAGTGACAGCTACATAGCAGTATGGTAGTGAGTCCATAATAACTCTCTTGACGTGAACAGTCAGATATTGTCCGCTCAGTTGATAAGTTGTATAATCAATCAATCAATCAATCAATCAATAAATCAAAGCTTTATTTGTATAGCGCATTTCATACCCAGAGGCAACACAATGCGCTTTACGGAGAACAAGGGAGGTGGGCATACGACCCACCCCTACATAATGTATTTTCTTAATTTCATAAACAACACAGACTGTCTCTAAACTTGCACACAGAGGTCGGGTTCGACTCACTTTTGAGCGGCAGGGGGCAGCCGACGGAGTGGAGACAGCGCACAAAGTCCCCCCCCCCCAGGGCGGTTAGTACAGCCTTGCCCATGCGGGTCATCACTCTCATACTGGCCACGACGTAGGGGGAGTCGGTCAGCTGCACTCCGATCTTAGACAGGGGGGAGCCCACCGGCCCCATACTGTAGGGGATCACATACATGGTTCGGCCTGGGAAGGAGAGAGGAAGTGACATCACATTAAGGATTCAATTATGTTCATTTAGGGAAGGAACTAGGGTTCTATGCTCTATTCCTATATTTTATTTTTCCTGCATTTTGTTTTAAAAATCCTTTTTAAGATTTTGTTTTATGACCTTTTATGTGTTTCTTGCACTTTGTCTTGATGCTTTTAATGTCTCATATGAAGCACTTTGAATTGCCTTGCAGCTGAAATGTGCTCTACAAATAAATGTGCCCTGCCTTGCCTTGCCTGTACTCTAGGGCTGGAACTAGGGTTTTATGTTCCTGGGGTAACCTGACAGCTGTAGGCGTGTACATTATCTGCCTGACTAAAAATCCAGGCCGTGGGTCCAGCGGGCTAGCGCCGACCTGACCCGCCAGTGCTGGATACCTTTCATGCAGCCGGGGAAGCGCAGCGCCACGGCCTTGTCCAACTCCTCCGGGGACATCCAGCGGCCCAGCTGGCTGACTCCGCCCCCTTGCGGCGAGGGCACCGTGTCGCGCTCGTCCTGGGTGACGATGACGGTCTTGCTCTCCACGCGAGCCACGTCCCTCGGGTCTGTCCTGGCCAGCCAGCTAGCAGAGGGGGAGACAGAGGGGGAGACAGAGGGGGAGAGGAGGAGGAGGAGAGGATAGGGAGAGGAGGAGGAGAGGAGAGGGAGAGGAGGGGGAGAGGAGAGGGAGAGGAGGGGGAGAGGAGAGGAGAGGAGAGGGAGAGGAGGGGGAGAGGAGAGGGAGAGGAGGAGGAGAGGAGAGGAGAGGAGAGGAGAGGAGGGGGAGACAGAGGGGGAGAGGAGGGGGAGACAGGGGGAGAGGAGAGGGAGAGGAGGAGGAGAGGAGGGGGAGAGGAGGAGGAGAGGAGGGGGAGAGGAGGAGAAGAGGAGAGGGAGAGGAGGAGGAGACAGAGGGGGAGAGGAGGGGGAGACAGGGGGAGAGGAGGAGGAGACAGAGAGGGAGAGGAGGAGGAGAGGAGGAGGAGAGGAGGGGGAGAGGAGGAGGAGACAGAGGGGGAGAGGAGGAGGAGGAGAGGAGGAGGAGAGGAGAGGGAGAGGAGGAGGAGACACGGTCGGGTTTCTGGTCACATTCAAAATTGTTAGTGTGATTTATGTCTGATTGAACGGTGTTATTCTAATACCCCTGGACTCAATCTATTAGGTGTCTAGAAGCGTCACCTACGCCAACGCTCACCTACACAAAACTACTGCTAAGGTGCTTTTCACAGCGGGGGGTCTACGCCAGGGTGAGGTGACCTACCAGTTCTGGTATTTGGCGAGCTTCTTGATCATGCCCTGCTCCTGCAGCTGGGCCAGGATGGCGCGGTTCTCCTCGTCCGACCCGTCGCAGATGTGCAGAGCCTCGGGCTGGCACAGCGCCACGTTGGCGTCCACGAACTCCCTGACGGCGGGCGCGAGCGCGCCCAGGTCCCCCTGGAGGACGCGGGGGCCGGCCTGGTTCTGGGACTGGAGCCGGGGGGGCATGGTGCTGCTCTGGAGCTGAGGAGAGAGCAGGAGAACAGGGACAGAGAACGAACGGACGAGCCTCTCGGGTTCCTGGAGGAGAATAGAAAATGAGGAGAGGAGAGGAGAGGAGAGGAGAGGAGAGGAGAGGAGAGGAGAGGAGAGGAGAGGAGAGGAGAGGAGAGATTGGGTTAGTTTGTCACATACTGTACAGAACATAGTGAGGAAAAACAGTTAGAAATTGAGAGTCTAAATCCCATGTCTCACAAGATCACCACACAGTTGTTTAACAATACAATGCCTACATAGCATTGAGACCAAAATAATAATAATAATTAATAATAATAATAAAAATAATAATCATTAGAAATCTGAATGAAAGCAGCCCTTTTAGACATATCTGCAATAGTTAGTAGTTTGATTTGATAGAGAACCACTGGTCAACATGCACAAGGCACCACGTTGGAGAGTCAACCTGAATACACAATGAATTCGAGTCAAACGCATCTGTGAAAGGACACAAAAGAAAATCACTACCACTTACCTTTTTTCTTCCTTGTTCAGAAAGAGCTGTGCCTCGTCGGTGTAGTCTGGAGGCTGGGGTGTTTCAGATTGACCCTTGAAAGACAAAGTCCCTCTGTTTTTATAGCTTCCTCCAGGATGTCAGGGGACAGGCGGGGCGCCGAGGGGCTCAGCTTGAACCTGACCTGATGTCGCAAAGGTCCTGCAGCTCTGGGAAATCAATCCGGCAGTCACCGGTCAATCATTAATCAGCAGAAACACGTCGTCTGACGCAGTTGGTCAACATCGAGCCACGAGCATCTTGTTCTTTCAAAACTGGAAACTAATCGTGCGCTACGGGATGCGCACGCAGGCTGGATGCGCAAGAACCCCGACCCGCGTTTGTCCCTCAAGAGACTTTAGCCTAGATGATGTAAGAGGGGAGGTCGGGGCATCGGTCTGTGACGTGTTGGTCGGGCTATCTCAGATGATTGATCCACCCCAGCAAACACACAACGTCAGGGAGACGTTCAGATCATGTCTTAATAACGTCCGTCGGTCCTGAACCCCGTGTGTTCGTCTGCTGGACCCCTCAATATTCAAACGTCTGGCTTGGACCCCTCTAAGACGTCTGTGGACGTGCAGAACAGGTTCAATATCTGAACGTCTAAAAAAAACTTTCATTCTGGCTCCTAATTGGATGTCTTTGGACGTCCGAAAAAGACAAAAAAGACATCTAAAAGACGTTTTTTAGACGTGTCTTTGCTCAGTGGGGAGCTACCGAATCCTGACTGCGCAAGGAACGTGCGCTGAGCACCAGAAGTACCTTTGTGTAATTAGGCTATTGACCCCAGTTGTCGCTTTGATGAATCGTATAGCCTACATAGATGACGTCTAAGTTATTATCAGTAAGCGTTAGGGGTTGTTTTTTTGTTTTTTTAAACGTGTATTTCAACAAGAAAAATAAACAAACCATGAACATATTTATGAACTTGCTCGCGCTAGGTTATCTGCAGGTGTAGGATCTATAGCCTCTTGGGATCAGACTTTAGCGTTTATTTTTATTAGGCTATATCCAGGTTAGGCTATACTATCAGAACTAGACTTCGTTCAATTAACAGATTTCCATGTGCGTGTTATGTTATTAGCCAACTGTTAATGAGTCATTCATAACCTACAGCAGGTGTTGTGCTGAATTCCGACTCCCCGAGAGAATCTGACTCCTCTTCGCTATCTTTGACTTTTGAGAAGGCCTATCTTTTGACTTCCGAAACCATAATGTATACCACAACTATATCTGCCTCATTAAAACTCCAGTCGTGGGTCACACTTTACAATAAGGGTCACAAAAAACATGTGTTAACTGTTAACTAATGCTCATTTAGGGTTAGATTAGGTTACTTGGCGAAGCCAACACCCCAGGCGGGGACTGAATCCAGGACCTTATTTCTGTGAGGTGACAGCTACTGACAAGTACTGCACCACTGTGCCACTCCGAGCTGCACTGTGTGGCCGTTGAGAGCAAGGACCAGGCCTGGGCCCTGTCCTTCCGGAACCGTTGAGAGCAAGGACCAGGCCTGGGCCCTGTCCTTCCGGAACCGTTGAGAGCAAGGACCAGGCCTGGGCCCTGTCCTTCCAGAACCGTTGAGAGCAAGGACCAGGCCTGGGCCCTGTCCTTCCAGAACCGTTGAGAGCAAGGACCAGGCCTGGGCCCTGTCCTTCCAGAACCGGACAGCCTGTGGATAGAAGCGCCTCCTGATCCTCTCCGAGGTGGCGTTGATGCGTGACCTTCTTCCCAACCGTAGCAGAGAGAAGCCTGTAGTGTTGGAGGTCAGGCTTAACGGCGCTGTACCATCGGACCATGTAGTTGGACTCACTCGACCCGCTAGCCTATAAAAACCACTCACAGTTACAGCCTGTTCTAACTGAAACGAAGTCATGCCGGTCACTTCAAGACATCAATATGGTGGGAAAAAATATCACAACTATTGTGGTTTTCTGTAATCTGACTTTTAAAAAGGGACAGTTGTTTGGTATGCCTGAGTGGAGCCATTACCTACATAATCGCCACAATTGAACATGAATATCCCATCCCTGTCTGAAAAGAGACAGGTGTGTTATCAGTGTACTAGTTACAGAGTGAACTTAATAACAGATAAAAGCTGACCGGATGAGTTTCACCTCCCTCCCAGTTACTCAACAACAACTGATATCGGTTTAGAGGTGTGTGTGTGTGTGTGTGTGTGTGTGTGTGTGTGTGTGTGTGTGTGTGTGTGTGTGTGTGTGTGTACAGGAGTGTATGCATGTGTGTGTGTCTGTAAGTGTGTGTGTCTGTAAGTGTGTGTGTGTATGTGTGTCTGTAAGTGTGTAAGTGTGTGTGTGTGAGAGAGAGAGAGAGAGCATGTGAGAGAAGTCACATTGAGTCTGAAACACAGGCCTGGTTGTGACAGATCTTATGAACTTCTAGAATGTGGATAGGGAATGTGGTCAGGACACTTTTAAAGACAAGGTTGGAATGTTAAAAGTGTGACTTTCGGTCTTGTGTTGAACAGCTCACAGTTGAACTGACACCTTGATCACACAAACGGAAATGTTTTTTTTTTCATAACATCTCTTACAGACGAGGAGCCACAACTTTGTTCCCACGACTTTGTTGCTCATTAATCAATATAAATGTAGTCAATGTACTGTCTGCATTTGCGACTATGCCCCGCCTCTTCCTGAAGTTTGAGCCTTGTAATCCATCAGATGAATTGGGTCCTCTAACAGCAAAATGACGTCAGTTGCAAAATGGATCAATACAGTATTCTAGTTTTATGTTAAGTTAAAGTTATGTTCTCGTATCTCCTGAGCAAATTATGTTATCCCAGGCTTTTATGGCAGAAGAAGGGCTTTGCCACATTGTTGGGGCGGCTGTAGCTCAGTTGGTAGAGCGGGTCGTTCAGTGATCGAGGGTCAGTGGTTCGAATCCCAGCTCTCATTGCAAAACCCAAACCTATGCAATAGACAAAGCAACTGTACAACTGTATACTTGAATTGAGGCATCAGTATCAAAATGACTGTCTTATAACCTGTCAAAACTCCTCCTAGTTGCTTTAATTGCACTGACTATATGAAGGACACAGTCTCCCTTGATAGGATGGGATATGTAGATGAGAATCAAACTGCTAGACTACGGACAGTAAATTGCCTCCTCGGGAACCTTTAAATGTCTAGCTACGTGCTAGGACTGGAATGAGGTCTAGTCTGACTAGTGCTGATAAGGACAAGCAATGACAAGAATTCCAATAGAGTAGAGTGTAGAGTTAAGACAGAAAGTCTGCAACCTGCTTTCACCTTCTCATGACATTACAGACTTATTCTACAACAGATTGAGTTCATTTCTTTGCCCCAAACATCTACACAGAACAGCCAATAATGACAAAGTGAAAACAGGTTTTTAGAAAATATGCAATTTTATTTTATTGATAAAAAAATGTTATTTATGGGTTACATATCTGTACACACGCTTAGCCTAATACTGGGTTGATGCACCTTTGGCAGCGATTACAGATTCAAGGCGTCTTGGGAAAGGAGCTACGAGCTTGGCACATTTTTGTCCATTCTTCTTGGCAGTGGACTTCAATTAAGTTATAGAAACATTTCAAGCAAACCTGTTTTCGCTTTGTCATTATTGGCTATTTTGTGTAGAATTTTAGGCAATAAATGAACTGAAGTCGATTGTAGAATAAGTCTGTAATGTAATAAAATGTGGAGAAGGTGACTGTACCTGTACCTGTATGGGTTATATATGGAAAATCAAACTTTCTGTTCTATTCTATTCAAGATTATCACGAGATAACATCCGTCATCAGCAATCACCATTAACCTGTCACCTTAGTAATTTGGAGTTCCCACAAATACAGATCCCCTCCCCTCGAGGCATACAGGGACACCTATGATCTGTTTGGTGTGCTGTTCCAGGACTGGGCAGAAAGTGATAGGCGCACTAAAGCTGATAAGCTGGCCTCCGCGTATCCTTCAGACCTAGACAACACCTTAGCTGATGAACTCATTCAGTTCAGGCACTTCGTTAAGGATAAGACCTGGACTCAAAGCAACCTTCCCATGCTGTGGGATGTTTTTTTGTTGCGTTAAATCTCTTTTTGATAAGCCGGTCTCTAACTGTGAGGGAGAGAGGTATTTATCCGCTCTAAAGCAAGTAAACAATGAACAGAGAACAACAATGGCTTTCAGCTCTGTCATTCATTGAATCTGAGCTTGTTAGGAGTCTAGATTTCGAGGACATTATAGCCCAGTTTGCAAGAAAGTCAAGAAAGAGGCAAATGTAACCTTGATTTTAAGTTAACAAGACAGATATCCAGGATGAGTAGGCTAGACTTCACAGATGAGGCCTACGGACAGCTAAACATTAACAGGTCGCTGTCCTGTTACATAGGCCTACCGTGATGCACTGTCGGTGCTTTTGAAGTTATTCAACATACAGGACCCTGAGGCATGTGCGTAGACACACTATTTTACTAACCAGAAGAGTAGGTACATGGAAGGGAACACTAGGCCTACGACAAACAGGACTTTGACAGAAGAGGTTAAAGGTTAAAGTGCCAAATATGACAGAGATGTTTTCCCTTCTTCTGTCCTGTTCACTACACAGACAGACTGTTGTGGACAGCAACCCTAGTAGTACAGCAGGTTCAACATGACAGGGATGTAGGTGTATGTCATCATCATCATCATCATCATCATCATCAGGAAACAAATGGAGCGCATGTTACAAAAAGGTAGAGAGTAGGATGGGATGAAATGTAGGCCTGTCCTTATTCTACATCCATAGGAATCCCCTACTCATCCTAGTAGCAAACCTTTAGGCAACTACAGTATCCTTTGTAGGAGCGCCACCCTCCGGATGCTCTCAGAACTAAATTGCAATGTCCCTGACTTTGCCACATGGTGGCGCACGGTGGTGGATTTTGAAAATGGTGTCACGTTTATTGTCTTCCGACCGCGCAGCAAATAAATAGTTTGTTGGTCTACATTCATTAGACCACTGCATATCTGTAAACATTGTAACATTATATGGCAACAAAAACACATTTGTAAATACGTAAATAGTTCGTTTTTAAACAACCTGCCCAGCCTTTTCTATTCATTGTGCCTCTTTCAGAATTGGAATTATTAGTTGATTGCTAATTAGTTGATTACGTCATCTAGCTACTTACCAGCTACTTTTGGGAGAGCGAACAGCTACTTCCCTTCCAGAGGACTTGGCCCCTATGCCTCCATGGTTGGCCCCTAATGGTGCATTCGTTTATAACTGGAAGGTGGCAAATTCCGACTTGCTACTAGGAATGATTAAATAAAACACCGCATGAACTCGCACTTCCTCGTCGCAAATTCGGATGTTTCTCAGCCCCCAGTTGCTCGAATGCACTAGATATAACTAGGTAACTGTGATATAATGGTATATAGATATAACTAGGTAACTGTGATATAATGGTATATAGATATAACTAGGTAACTGTGATATAATGGTATATAGATATAACTAGGTAACTGTGATATAATGGTATATAGATATAACTAGGTAACTGTGATATAATGGTATATAGATATAACTAGGTAACTGTGATATAATGGTATATAGATATAACTAGGTAACTGTGATATAATGGTATATAGATATAACTAGGTAACTGTGATATAATGGTATATAGATATAACTAGGTAACTGTGATATAATGGTATATAGATATAACTAGGTAACTGTGATATAATGGTATATAGATATAACTAGGTAACTGTGATATAATGGTATATAGATATAACTAGGTAACTGTGATATAATGGTATATAGATATAACTAGGTAACTGTGATATAATGGTATATAGATATAACTAGGTAACTGTGATATAATGGTATATAGATATAACTAGGTAACTGTGATATAATGGTATATAGCTCGAATGCACACAGGTCGGAGGTAGGTATTTTGCCACTTGCGACTTGCCACCTCCGACCACAAACGAACGCACCCTAAGCCCCCCGCTGTTCATGCAGCAGCAGAGCTCCGCGTGTGTCGCCTGGGCTGGACGGTGCGGCGCCATGAGCGCTGACAACTCCCGTGGGGACGGGGACGTGTCTGTCCCTCTGAGAAACCTCCTCAACTCGCTCCAGTGCATCCGAGACCGAGTCAAAGGTAGGACCCAAATAAGGCCGTGTAGAGAACGTGAGCTCAGCTAGCGAGAGCAGTCTGGAAACGAGAGCGACAGTAGCTAACGTTAGCTAGCTAGCTTGGATACTGTTTATGATTTATGTAGCTAACTAACGTTAGGCCTGTGAACTAGCTAACGCTGTGAGTTGCAAGTATGTATGGGTGTATCTCAGCCAGCTGTCAGTACAGATGTATGTGATGCAGGTGTTTTGGGGCTAGATGACCATTGTTTACTGATAGCGCAGGACATAACGTTATGCCCCAACCTTGCTGCTAGCCATGTTGACTAGCTAGCTTGCCCTAACCCCGCCCTGGAATAACGTTGTGTGCCCCACAGATGGCGAATCCAACGAGTCCAGTGGGGTGTTTAACCTGTCCAACTTTTGGGAAACGCTGAGTTGAGTATTGACGTGTTTGCTGTCCACCCCTGTCAACTGTTCCTCGGGTCACCATTTAGAGCAGGGCTCACACTGATGTTGAACTACACATGTCTTATATCATTACCCTCTACCTCCACTCTCTCTTTATTTCCTCTCCTCTCTTTTTCTCTCCTCTTTTCTGCTCCCCTCTTCTCTCATTCCTCGTCTCCAGACCAGGCGGTGAAAGCTGTTTCTCAAGACGCTACTAAACTGAGCCTGGCCTTCTCCAAGCCACCACTGCCCTCACAAGAAGTAAGACTCGGCTAAAACCTGTGTTTTGTAGCTGTAATCTTAATTACATGACTGCCAAGTTATGCAACACATCAATACTAGGGCTGGGTATCGATACTGATTTCCAAAAATGAATGAATGAATCATTGAATGAATGAATGAACTATTCATACCTTAATTTATTCATTCATTCATTAAATAAAAGATCGATTTTGGGATTCATGAATCGATTCTGAATCATTTGATTCAGAATCGATTCAGAATCCCAAAATCGATTTTTTAAACCCAGCCCTACTCTCTGTGACTGTTTACCCCTCTCTGTGACTGTTTACCCCTCTCTGTCTGTCTGTCTGTCTGGTCAGGATGTGGAGCGGCTGGCAGAGTCCATCCAGAAGAGCGTTCTGGCTCTGTCCACAGTTTACTACTGGCTACCTAAGAGCCAAGGTAGCTACTTCCCTGTTGACCGGCAGCCCTTGGTCAAAGTACAGTTCCAAATCATTTCTATTACTTTTTAGAGTGCTAATATGCTCCATAGGGCAGACTGGCCCACTAGTAGAGCTGTCAATCACCATATGCTCCGCCCTCCCCAGGCATATCTCTGCGCCGATTGGTCAGGGACGCAACAGTGGAAGTGCTGGAGGGCATGGCACAGCTGGTGGAGGTCCTGCTCAGCTCTCCTCTACAGAGGTAACACAGCCTCCTCTCGCTCTCGCGCTCTCTCTCTCTCTCTCTCGCTCTCTCGCTCTCTCTCTCTCGCTCTCTCTCTCGCGCTCTCTCGCTCACTCACTCGCTCGCTCGCTCACTCTCTCGCTCTCTCTCTATCTCTCTGTCTCACACACACACACACACACACACATTTAAATACTTTCCACCGATTAAATTACAGCTATCAGGGAATCAAATATAACAGGGCAAGACAGTTCCAGAACACTCAGGGATCCACAGCACCTTCATCTCCACACAGCAAGGCTGCCCATGACAGCTGAAACAGAGCAGTATTCAACAAGCTGTTGAGCTCTGCTGTCTCCCATGCCAGCGATGCTCAGATCACTCCTTGTGTACTTGTGTACATGCTTCCAGATATAAGTACACAAAATCTACATCTGAACCCAAAGTTGGTAGTAGTATTTTTAAGTACTTAAGATATTTATCTTGGAAAGCATGGTTCATGTACAGATCAAAAACACAGCCTTCTTCTGCAATCAGGACCTCTCTCTCACACACACACACACGTACGCACGCACGCACGCACACAACGGTCAGATTTACTAACACCAAAGAGAGACAGTCAGCAGGTTGAATCATGGGACGTCTCTCTCTCTCAGTCTCTCCCAGGAGCAGCTGACCTCCACAGGAGGGCTGTGGGCGGCCTGTGACCAGTTTGACCACCTGCCTCAAGGTGAGTCCATGGCAACCGCAGTCACTCCCATGTCCACTCCCCCTCCGCCGTGTTCTGGAGAGGTGTAATTACCACAGACAACCTGCAGGGGGGGATATTAGACCGGTGATGACATGGGGATCCTGCTGCTGCATCCATGTACTGTAACGTGTGTGTGTGTGTGTGTGTGTGTGTGTGTGTGTGTGTGTGTGTGTGTGTGTGTGTGTGTGTGTGTGTGTGTGTGTGTGTGTGTGTGTGTGCTCTTCATACAGATAACAAGGCAGCAGTGTTGGGTCTGCTGTCCTCCCATGTAGGGATGGTGAAGGACGCTATAGAGGAGATGGAACAGGTATTGTTTATCAGATCCCCGTTAGCGCTGCACAATATATCATTTATGCACGGCCATCTCAATGTGCACATGCGCAATAGTCACATCACCAGGGCCCGCGATGTTGTTCTCTTTTTCCCCTGCTATGTTAACTCAAAACATGTCATGATACTTACTTTTTGCTCAACCTTTTAATTTTGATGACTGTCAAAAACTAAGAGATGCATTATTAGTAGGCGTTTTGGAACGCAGTCAAGTCAAGACACTTGTCTACCGGTGTAAGCAGACGCGAGGATCACTGTTTAGTTCTAACCTCATATAGGACATAGGCCTGTATGTTTACATCCCTGTTCGTTTATAACATCCCTGTTCTGTTTATAACATCCCTGTTCTGTTTATAACATCCCTGTTCTGTTTATAACATCCCTGTTCTGTTTATAACATCCCTGTTGTGTTTATAACATCCCTGTTGTGTTTATAACATCCCTGTTCCGTTTATAACATCCCTGTTCCGTTTATAACATCCCTGTTCTGTTTATAACATCCCTGTTACGTTTATAACATCCCTGTTCTGTTTATAACATCCCTGTTCTGTTTATAACATCCCTGTTCCGTTTATAACATCCCTGTTCTGTTTATAACATCCCTGTTCCGTTTATAACATCCCTGTTCCGTTAATAACATCCCTGTTGGTTTATAACATCCCTGTTCTGTTTATAACATCCCTGTTCTGTTTATAACATCCCTGTTCTGTTTATAACATCCCTGTTCTGTTTATAACATCCCTGTTGGTTTATAACATCCCTGTTGTGTTTATAACATCCCTGTTGTGTTTATAACATCCCTGTTCCGTTTATAACATCCCTGTTCCGTTTATAACATCCCTGTTCTGTTTATAACATCCCTGTTCTGTTTATAACATCCCTGTTCCGTTTATAACATCCCTGTTCTGTTTATAACATCCCTGTTCCGTTTATAACATCCCTGTTCTGTTTATAACATCCCTGTTCCGTTTATAACATCCCTGTTCCGTTAATAACATCCCTGTTGGTTTATAACATCCCTGTTCTGTTTATAACATCCCTGTTCTGTTTATAACATCCCTGTTCTGTTTATAACATCCCTGTTGGTTTATAACATCCCTGTTCTGTTTATAACATCCCTGTTCAGGCGCAGGCAGAGAGCGTGGACCCCTTCAGTAACGAGCTGGAGGACGAGGACGAGGAGGAGTCCAGGGGAAACCAGGACACCTACTGGTCGGAGAGGGACCGGCGGGTGATGGCGCCGTGCGGCGGCCTGATGAAGGCGTCCGCCGCATGCCTGAGGAAGCTCTCCTCCGCCGTCAGGACCAGCGGCAGCGTCGCCACGCCCCAGACGGTGGCGCAGCTCGACGACCTGGCTGACATCACCAAAGAGATCAGTCCTGGGTAAATTATCTCTACTACCCCATAAACCCCCCAAACTACCCTCCTTCATGAGGTCTTCTTACTGACCGAGTTCCAACTGGAGCTACACTTGAGGTGTGTGTGTGTGTGTGTGTGTGTGTGTGTGTGTGTGTGTGTGTGTGTGCGCTTGCAACACTGAGCATGTGTGTGCATTAGGGCTGTCAAATAAATACTCAAACTTTGACTAGTCGTCGACTTTGGGGGGAAAAAAATGCATAATCGATGTTGAAAATGTAGATGTGATTAGTAGGCTACCGGAAAGCAGCATGCGCTCACAGACTCCCGAGTCCCACCCATTTTTGAATCATGACGAAACACATTACGCTAGTATTCATTCTTCAACATGGCCAAAAAAATCTGCAAAACCACTATCTACAGTATCTATCTATCTAGGTGGCGAGGAAATAACCTTGCTTCCTTAAAATCTGAACGCATTTTCTCGGCAGCTGACAGGCCACATTGTAAACAAGCTCTGAATACTAAGCCGGTAGACAAACATACTCCTGGAGCTTGCTCGATCGCCTTGTTGAGAGGGGTCAGGGAAGAATGTTTACAGCTCACTTATCTGGCCCCCGGGTGATTGCTGTTTTTTTTGCTTCCCTCTGGAATATGTAGAGGTGGGTCGTATGCCCACCTCCCTTGTTCTCTGTAAAGCGCATTGTGTTGCCTCTGGGTATGAAATGCGCTATATAAATAAAGCTTTGATTGATTGATTGAATATGATCAAGTGGACCAGAGCTCTACTGGCTGGTCCTCTTGTTTAGTTATCAGTTGGAGAGGATACAGGCCTGATTAAAGGACCCTGTTTGCACTAAATGTCACCCATGTTGACTGGATTAAATGGTAAACGGACTGCACTTATATAGCGCTTTTCCACCTTAGCAGCACTCAAAGCGCTTTACAATGGCCTCTCATTCACCCATTCACATTCACACACCAATGGCGGTAGCTGCCATGCAAGGTGCTCACCTGCTCATTGGGAGCAATTTGGGGTTAGGTGTCTTGCTCAAGGACACTTCGACATGTGGACAGTCGGAGCTGGGATTCGAACCGCTGACCCTTCGATCATTGAACGAACCGCTCTACCAACTGAGCTACAGCCGCCCCCACTGGATATTAACTTTACATACTTGAATCCTGTGAACACAGACCGACACGAAAGTTCCACTGGTGCTTGTTCATGACAACAGGCGGCCAGCGCCCTCCTGTGGTTAGAAGCGGTTCCATCAAATGCGTCATTTTCTATCCAAAATTATATAATACCCAATAATCGAATATATTAGATTTTCGGAAAATAAAGTTGAATATAATTTCTGAGCTCGGTTGACAGCCCTAGTGTGCATGTGTGCTTGTGTCATATCAGCGTTGGAGAGATGTACATGCTGATGAGCAGTATCAGTGGGAGACGAGGGTAGGGAGTGTTCTGGAAGGCGTACCCAGCCCTGAGGTAACCTGAGAAACTGCTCTCTGGTGGTTTTCTGGTTCACATGAATCATTGGCAAATTATTTGGCAAATTATGCAACCAACTGTAATAAAACTGATTGAGCTGTAAGCCAAACGATTCATCATCTCAGCATTATCTTAACATCAAGAGTTGGAAGACATACACACAGGCATGACACAGCCAAAGACTGTAAGTTGATTTCTGTAGTGATGATTTTCTGTAGTGATGATTGATGCGTTTGTGTCAGTTAGTGGTTGGAAGTGTGCAGCTAAGTGGATCCCCTCAAATACAAGTATTCAAGTACATACCAGATAAGTATAGAGAGAGAGAGAGAAAGATAGAAGGGTGAAGCTCTTTGGCAACATTGCTTAAACGTAACACATTCATGGCAATATAAAGCCTCAGGTGAGGGTGACCCTGCCGCTCTGTTGACAGGTGACAGATTGGGCTACACCCCATCATAGTGTTCCAAACATTCCAACGTCCCTCTCACCCCAGATTAACCTTCATGACTCCTCCTCCTCCTCCTCACCCTGTCCTGCTTCTCCTACAGCAGACAGATATGCAACTATGTCAAGTGCTGCCCATGATTGTGATGTTTGGTTGTTTCACCCGCTGATTTAAATGTTCCTCTCCTGTCCTATCCCTGTGTGTGTGTGTGTGTGTGTGTGTGTGTGTGTGTGTGTGTGTGTGTGTGTGTGTGTGTGTGTGTGTGTGTGTGTGTGTGTGTGTGTGTGTGTGTGTGTGTGTGTGTGTGTGTGTGTGTGTGTGTGTGTGTGTGTGTGTGTGTGTGTGTGTGTGTTCAGGGTTGATGACCTGGCCCTGAGCCTCTACCCTCCCATGGACTACCCCGGAGTGAAGACCAACGTAAGACTCTCCTCATCTCCCTCTCCTCATCTCCCTCTCCTCACCTCCATATCTCTCTCCTCTCCTTCATCTCTCTCTCCTCACCTCTATCTCCCTCTCCTCACCTCCATCTCTCTCTCCTCTCCTTCATCTCTCTCTCCTCACCTTCATCTCCCTCTCCTCACCTCCATCTCCCTCTCCTCACCTCCATCTCCCTCTCCTCACCTCCATCTCCCTCTCCTCACCTCCATCTCTCTCTCCTCTCCTTCATCTCTCTCTCCTCTCCTCCATCTCTCTCTCCTCACCTCCCTCTCTCCCTCCTCACCTCCCTCTCCTCACCTCCATCTCTCTCTCCTCACCTCCATCTCCCTCTCCTCACCTCCATCTCTCTCCTCACCTCCATCTCCCTCTCCTCACCTCCATCTCTCTCTCCTCACCTCCATCTCTCTCTCCTCACCTCCATCTCTCTCTCCTCTCCTCCATCTCTCTCTCCTCACCTCCATCTCTCTCTCCTCACCTCCATCTCTCTCTCCTCACCTCCATCTCTCCTCACCTCCATCTCTCTCTCCTCACCTCCATCTCCCTCTCCTCACCTCCATCTCTCTCCTCACCTCCATCTCTCTCTCCTCACCTCCATCTCTCTCTCCTCACCTCCATCTCTCTCTCCTCACCTCCATCTCTCTCTCCTCACTTCTCACTTAAATCTATGATTTATCGGCTTTTCCAAATGTCTTGGAAATAGAGACAGTGTTTCCATGTGTTTATCAGCATGTATAACATTCGATTATCATAGAAACTTGTTTTTATACAGACCATATCGATAGCGGTAACTATAGGTTATCGCCAATGACAGCAATGTTAATATCTGTCATCGGTATCGGACAAAATGTTCATATCTGTGCATCCCTAGTATTAAACAATGAGAACATAGACGATTTATACAGTAGTGATAAATGATAGATTAACAGGGGTCAGGGGAGAATTGGGCGAACTAGTTTTACTACTGTGCTTTACTACTACCTCCTAGGATAGCAAGCACTTACACATTCTGCCCCCATCACTCCAGAGCTCTCTCATAGCACAAAAGTCTTTTTTCCTAAGTGAGAGAGATGAACTATTCTAAACTCTCTCGTCTGTGTCTCTCTCATTCTAGGCGTGTAAGCTGGCCTCTGTATTAAAGAAAACTCTGGAGATCATCAGGTATGAACCTTGTGTCAACTAACGAGTCATTCAGCGAGCAGCAGATGGTGAGAGATATGCAACTCACACTCTGTCCTGTTATAACCCCTCCCCTCCCCCAGGGCCGGCCATGTGTGTCTGGAGGCTGATCTGACCTGGGTTCAGTTCTTAGAAGCAGCTGTGGATCACAACCTGCACAAGATCCAGGACCTCATACAAGCCTCCAGCTAGAGGAGCTCTTTGTGCGTGTGTGTGTGTAGGGTGGGTGGGTGCGTGTGTGTGTGCGCGTGCGTGTGTGTGTGTGGGGTGGGTGGGTGGGTGGGCGGGCATGTTTGTTTGTTTGTGTGTATGTGTGTGTGTGTGTGTGTGTGTGTGTGTGTGTTTGTGTGCGCGCGTATATATATGTGTGTGTGTGCGCACGCATGTGCATGTGTGCGCGTGTGTGAGAAAAGAGAGGCGTGTTTGGGAGCGAGTGACCAAGAGCCTTAGAGAGAGAAGAGAGACTCCCCTTGTGATATGAGCTGTTGACCTTGGATGTGAGGGAGCTCCTGTTCATCCTGTATCTAACTCTACTAGCTGTCCTGTATTGGCTTCGTCTCAAGCTGCTGCAGGGCAAACATTTGCTGAACATACAAATCTTGCCCCAGGAGTGTAAACAATACCTATTTATGGAGGGATTAGGCTGTGATGTGTGTTACAATCAGGCATGTTATAAACAGAACAGGGATGCCTATTTTTGAACAGGTAGTCTTCTAAAACTGTGTAATTTCAACGGCTGTTCCAATATGAAAAGGTTATATAAATATCTTCTAGAATTTCTGTGTGTGTTATTTTGTATTATGAAAATGCCGCAGGTAGAGTGCATATCAAATCACGCGCGCATGGGATAACTCTGTACCTGTATGTCATGTCACATATTTGTAGGAAAGTGGCCCACTTTTATAGTAAGGATCTCGTATGATTTAACACATACGGTAAAGTATACGACCACGTACCTGTACGGATATTCAATACAATTCGCCTTATTCACCTGGCAGCAAAAGCAAGATCATGTGAGTATGGAGATTTGTGTGACAGTCTGGTTAAAGACAGAATAGTCGTGGGAATAAGAGACGATCAAATAAGAGTAAAGTTGCTGAGAACAAAGGACTTAGACTTAGCCACAGCTGTGTGTATATGTCGCACCGCAGAGGCGAGCTACATGCAAATGAAAAAAATACAAAATGCGCAGGTGGAGTGCACCGTCAATGAAGTCAATCAATCAATCAAAGCTTTATTTGTATAGCGCATTTCATACCCAGAGGCAACACAATGCGCTTTACAGAGAACAAGGGAGGTGGGCATACGACCCACTCTCTACATATTCCAGAGGGAAGCAAAAAAACAGTAATCACCCGGGGGCCAGATAAGTGAGCTGTAAACATTGTTCCCTGACCCCTCTCAACAAGTCAAACAAAGTCACACAGGCAGAACACAATACAAGACTGCAACTACTGTGGAAGAGATCAGCAGAGATGGAAATGTCCAGCTTATGGTGAGAAATGCAAGAAATGCGGAAAAAAGAACCATTTTTCAAACAAGTGCATGTCCAAAGCAAATGCAACATAAAGGCCAGTACACATGGTAGAAGACCAGTCCGATTCAGAGACAGAATTTTACGTGGACATGGTGAAAGCAAATCACTGCGAAGACTGGGAAGTAGACATAAAAATAAGCAACAGAAAAGTCAGGTTTAAAATAGACACAGGCGTTCAATGCAACATCATGCCCGAGTCAATTCACAGACAGATCTGTGAGAAACTAGAGGAGACTAAAGCAAAATTAGTGACTTATGGAGGACAATGCTTAAAGCCAAGGGGCAAATGCCAGGTATTAACAGAATCAGAAGAAATATCATTACACAGACCAAGCAAAAATGGACACATCTTTTGTGTGAACCAGTTGTGGTTGGGTGTCCAGACTCAGGCCAGACTTTTTTTTATTAGACCTTTATTTAACCAGGTAAGCCTATTGAGATAAAGAATCTCTTTTTCAAAAGCGACCTGGCCAAGAGGCAGCAAATTACAAATGACACAGTCTACCTCCGTCGCTCCAGCCATAAGGGGCCACGTCCACGTTGCAGCTGGCCTTGACGTGTCTGAAGGCGCTGCAGTCGAAGTCGGCCACCAGCTTCTTGACGCCCGACCTGTAGGGGGTTATGGTCACCTTCATGCGGACGAGGCTCCCCGCGGGAAGCACTGCCAGCCTGGGGAGACGAGCACACGATCAGGCCCTGGCTCAACTCGACCACTACACCTCATGGTAACGCATAATTCCACATAAGACGAGTTATTCATGATTCAAACAGCTCACTTTACACTTAACATGATCGAAAAGGAGCAAGAAGAAGAAAAAAATCCTATTTTACCTGCTCCTTATTCAAAAAACAATAAAAATAGATGGTCTGTCAATTACAGATACTTTGCAATCATTTAGGTTAGGGAGTAGGTTATAGTACAGTGTTTCTGAAGGTTAGGGGGTAGGGTGCAGAAGGTGAGGATGGGGTTCAGGGTGTGTAGGGTTGAGGAGGTACAGCAGGGTGCAGGGGTTGGTTTTGGACCGGCCCGGTGTTGCTAGGGACAGACCTCTCCCGGGCGCTGGTGGACATCACTCCGCTGCCGGTGACGGTGATGGAGCAGTCTCTCAGAGGCTCAGACAGAGGGTTCACAAACACCACCTCCACCGTCAGCTCCTGGTGCTGCTGCGCTGGGCCCAGCGGCTGCAACACACACACACACACACACAGTCAACAAATAGCCCTTTCACACAGAGCTCGACTGCTCTAGGTTGCCCTCTCTAGTAGACAGACAGGCAGGCAGACAGACAGGCAAGCAGACAGACAGACAGGGTAAAGATAGGTAACCCACAGTGATAGTGAGGGTGGGGTCCTCCGGTACGATATCCATCTCTGTGAGGTAAACGTTCTCCGTGTCATCCTGGTCCATTGCCATGGCCGACACCTTGAGGCTGTTGTTGTCCAGTAAATGTTTTCCATAATTGGTGAAGGGGATCAGGATAGGGATGGAGATCTCTGGAAACACACACACACACACACACACACACGCATGATACATGTGGTTCACCTCTGGTATTATTGTATTTAGATTGCTATTCTTGCACTTTGCCTTCAGCACTAGATTATGCTCTTAATCACTTGTTTTAGAAAGGAGATGCACTTGTGAGTTCTGGCAAGTAGTAGTACTTTGGCTTTTCCTACGTTAAATTCAATTATTGGATAAAAGCGTCTGCTAAATGACTGTAATGTAACGTAAAATGTAATGGCACTACACTATAAGGTCCATGGCCGTGCTGATGACCAGGCTGTACTGTAGGTTATACTACCTAACGCAGAAACAAAGGGGCGGGACTAGAGGTGGTGGGGGCGGGGCTATATGTGGCAGGGCTAGGGGATGTGGGGGCAGGGCTATATGTGGCGGGGGCGGGGCTAGATGCTGTGGGGGCAGGGTTAGAGGCTGTGCGGGCAGGGCTAGAGGCAGCGGGGCGGGGATAGCGGGGGTGGGGCGGGGCTAGAGCACATGGGGGCGGGGCTAGAGGCTGTGGGGGTGGGGCTAGAGGCGGCGGCGGCGGGGTGGTCACCTTGCCCGGGAAGCAGCCGCTGCTCCATCTTCTCGGCCTGCACCGGCGAGGCGGGCACGCCGGTGTACCTCATGGCCTGGACGTTGACGTGCAGCAGCAGGCATCGGGGGGCGTGGCCAGGGTTGAGCAGCTCCACACTCACACGGATGTCTGACCCGTTCCGAGGCCGGCCCTCCACCACCAGCTTCATCTCCACAAGCCCCGGCTCCTGGGTTCCGTTGGGGGTACCCCCCTCCTCAGGCCTGGCCGTGTTGATCCTGGCTACTGCGCTGTTGTAGATGGTCCGCTCCGCCATGGTGCCTGATGGACAGATAATGAGGAAGGCTGTTTGGTCAGGAGGACTGGGCATCTACACACACAAACACACTCATTCACACACACACTCACTCTCACACTCACACAAACACACACACTCACTCACACACTCACTCACACACACTCATTCTCACACACACTCACTCACTCACTCACTCACTCACTCACACACACTCACTCTCACACACACTCACTCACTCACACAAACACACTCACACACACACAAACACTCACACACATACACACACACAGTTGTGGACTACAGACATGGAAGTAAGGCTAAGGACTACATAAACGTACCGACACATGGCACGTGTGTGTGTGTGTGTGTGTGTGTGTGTGTGTGTGTTTGTGTGTGTGTGCGCGTGCACGCTGACCCTCTCTGTGCTTGTAGCAGTCGGTGACGTTGAGCCTCTTGTCGCTGCCCACGCTCTTGGTGCTGATGTTCTGGCCCACGGTCGCCGTGTCGGAGTACATCCTCTGCTTGGAGCCGTCGGCCGCCACCATCCAGCACACGCGGTCGGCGCTGACCTCGGCGAACACGAACGGCAGGTCGTACTTCAGGTCCGTGCGGCCCTGGAGGATGCCCTTCACAGGGCAGGGGCCGCAGCAGAAGACACCTGGGGGGGGAGAGCCAGGTAATCAGAAGATTGATTTATTTTATTATATATATATATTATTTTTTTTAAAGCCACCATCTGGACGTATATCAAGGAGACTCCTGTCCAGAGAGGAGGACCTGTGCATACGTGTGCGCTTATATCAGCAATGCCTGATTCATATGAGCAATGAAGATGGATTCAAGATGGCGTCTAGGTGGGTGTGAGAGATGGTTCTTGGGCCGAGGGCTGTACAGTATGGCCACTTTCCCTCAACAGCCACAGTTGTTTTGTTGTGCTTTGTGGTCAGTATTTGATGTTTTGGGTTTACGGTGAGGGTCTCGGGATCGTACCATTGCTCTTCTCCTGGGGGGTGGGGTCTAGCACCTGCCAGCCGTCATACAGCGAAACCGCCGACAGGTCGGGTCGTCTCATCCAGGCCTCCACCCACACGTGGTAGTTCCTATGACGACAGGACACACCCCATTCTAGAACAGTATTCTAACGTTCTATAAAAACGGATTACTTTCTAGACTCTGTATGTACGTCCCAGACAGACTTGGACACTATTCTTATAGGAGCCATTGATCATAGACAGTAGACTACACCCTTTTAAAAGGTCGGATACGACCAGACAGTATACTGTCTCATATGGCTGCCATGTTGGGTAGATAGATAGATAGATAGATAGATAGATAGATAGATAGATAGATAGATAGATAGATAGATAGATAGATAGATAGATAGATAGATAGATAGATAGATAGATAGATAGATAGATAGATAGATAGATAGATAGATAGATAGATAGATAGATAGATAGATAGATAGATAGATAGATAGATAGATGTTGTTGTTTGCTTTGGCATATGTTTCCCATGCCAATAAAGCCCTTTGAATTAAATTTAATTGAGAAAGAGAGAGAGAGAGAGACAGAGGGGGAACAAAGCTAAATTAATTCTAATGGGAGACTGACCTGTCATCATTCTAGACATCATACTAACGCATCGTTTTAGTTGAGAATATAGTCATCAGTATGCATGCAGCCTGTACACACATACAAACACACAACCCTCACACAGACAGTCGCATAGCTACCAGTAGTTGACCTGTGGCCCAGTCTGTCTGAAACATATGAAAATCTAACCTTGTTATCAGCTGATCGTCTGATGCTGGTGTGTGTGTGTGTGTGTGTGTGTACGCGCAAGATGGGACGCTCATTGTTATTCTAGCCAGCGGGAGCGAGCCGGCATTCGTTTCACACACCCAGGTCATCTGCTGTCACCACACACACACACACACACACACACACACACACACACACACATTTGAATGAAAAAAAACCAAGTGCGCTAGTGGAGGCAAACTGGGGAGTAAAGATCAAGTCATCAACGCCCGGTGAACGTCTAGGCTATACACCCCCCCCCCCCCTCCCCACACACACACACACACACACACACACACACACACACACACACACACACACACACACACACCTCTCGCTGTCTGTCACTCTCACACATTGGGGCGTCGCTAGACATAATCATCTGGTCTCTCAGTGGGTTTTGCTTTGTCTATGTCTGCTCCTCACAACACACATACACATACACACACACACACACACACACACACACACACACACACAAATACTGTCTGTCTGTCTTTCTGCCTGTCTGTCTGCCTGCTTGTCTATCTGCCTGCTTGCGACCGAGAACATTTCCAGTCTAACCTGTCTGACTATGAGTTTGGCAACGGGGATCTTTTAAGTGTGTGTGAATGCATGTGTGTGTGTGCGTGTGTGTATGCCTTGTGTATGCCCACCCTTTTAAAAGGTCGGATACGACCAGACAGTATACTGTCTCATATGGCTGCCATGTTGGGTAGATAGTTAGATAGATAGATAGATAGATAGATAGATAGATAGATAGATAGATAGATAGATAGATAGATAGATAGATAGATAGATAGATAGATAGATAGATAGATAGATAGATAGATAGATAGATAGATAGATAGATAGATAGATAGATAGATAGATAGATAGATAGATAGAGTTTTACCAGACACTGTCCTTGCTCTCTCTCTTGAGCATGACTCCGCACTTGTCGTAGAAGACGTCTACTGTCAGGTTCTTGTCCGTGTCGTGAGCCGACTGGAAGTTGGTGACGACTCGACAAGGGATCCCCAGACACCTCAGCACTTACAGAGAACCAGAGGGACAGAAGACACACGCACGCTGCTCAACGTCACAAACGGACAATTGCGTTGTGTTGTGCTGTGTTGTATTTTATGACAACAACATATTTTACACAGAAAGCACAGACTGTAACAGCACAACACCCAATGCGACACTATTATGCTGTTTTATACTCCATCTACAGAGCATTACTGCCCTACAAAGCCAAAAGACCGTAATTCATTTTTGGTCGAAAATGAGTTTTTGTCATTTTTGGGACATTAAGCATCTACTTTATCATGTGGACAAGTATCTTGAGTCAATTGTTTTTCTGAGAAAATAGTGGGTTGACTTTAACTTAACTTCCGACAGTGCTACAGAAGCCAAGGCAGAAGAACGTAACTTCAGTTAGGGTTCTTAGCCATGGCTTCTCGGCTCTCTTCAACGTTCGATTTGAGATACCGTAGAATAGATTTGGCTGGACAACAAAAAAGCTTTAAAGTCATTTTTCTCAGTTCTGCACTCTGGCGAGTTAAGGTCTTTTGCCTTTGTAGGGCA
>NC_140265.1:5726778-5732296 GCF_949987555.1 Borostomias antarcticus | reverse complement strand
CGCCCTCGTTACGACCCCGCCCTTGTTACGACCCCGCCCTCGTTACGACCCCGCCCTCGTTACGACCCCGCCCTCGTTACGACCCCGCCCTCGTTACGACCCTGCCCTCGTTATGACCCCGCCCTCGTTATGACCCCGCCCTCGTTACGACCCCGCCCTCATTACGACCCCGCCATCGTTACGACCCCGCCCTCGTTATGACCCCGCCCTCGTTACGACCCCGCCCTCGTTAGGACCCTGGCCGTCGTCAGCTGACGGGTCACAGGTGTGCCCCCCCACCGCAGAGAGAGGAGTGGGGGGGGGTCTCTCCTGTGGATGGCGCTGTCCAAGGTGCTGAGCGTCTGACTGTGTGTGTGTGTGTGTGTGTGTGTGTGTGTGTTGCAGGTAAACACCAGTGCCGCGCTCTGGCAGAGAGCATGTTCTCTCCTGGAGAGGGACTGAGAGAGATCAGCCACCAGCTGACCTGTGGTCTCACCCAGGAGCTCACTGCCTTCTGCAACTCCCTGGGCCCAGGTAAGATGTGTGTGTGATATCTGACCGTGTGTGTGTGTGTGTGTGTGTTTTGTGTGTGATTAGTGTTTGTTTTGTCTGTGTGTGTGTGTGTTTTGTGTTTGTTGTGTCTGTGTGTGTGTGTTTTGTGTTTTGTTGTGTCTGTGTGTTTTGTGTGTGTTTTGTGTCTGTGTCTGTGTGTGGGTGTGTGTGTCTCACTGTCTCCTCCTATGTTATCCATGCGAGCCTTTCTCTTATTTTTGTGTGTGTGTGTCTGTGCATGTGTGTGTGTGCGTGTGTATATGTGTGTGTATATGTGTGTGTGTGTGTGTGTGTGTGTGTGTGTGTGTGTGTGTGTGTGTCTCACTGTCTCCTCCTATGTTATCCATGCAAGCCTTTCTCTTATTTTTGTGTGTGTTTGTGTGTGTGTGTGTGTGTGTGTATATGTGTGTGTGTGTGTGTGTGTGTGTGTGTGTGTGTGTGTGTGTGTGTGTGTGTGTGTGTGTGTCTCAGACGGGGATGTCGCCGCCCTGCTGGACAGTGCAGGTGTGGAGAGCAGCGGTCAGATCTCCCCCTCGACCAGCAGCCAGGACACAGAGGACCCTGGAACACACACACACACACACACCCACACACACACACTCACACACATGGCCACAGACACACACACGGCCACAGACAGCCCCAGAAACCAAACCCACATCCCCACGGATATCTGCTCAGGTGAGACAGACTCTGTAAATCACTTAGCCACCGACTTATGATAGAATTTAACAGATTCAGGTCTTTATAATGTGTGTACGTGTGTGCGTGCGTGTGTGTGTGTGTGTGTGTGTGTGTGTGTAGAGTACCGTGTGGAGTGGCGCGAGGTGCGTCCCATCCAGCTGGCGGTGGCCCGGAAGCTTCTGTCCCACGTCTGCGCCATCGCGGACTCCAGCACCCAGAACCTGGACCTGGGGACCTTCGACAGGGTTCACTTCCTCATCTGCATCCCCCCCTCCCAGGTCACCTTCCAGCAGACCCTCCTCCACCTCTGGAACTCAGGCAAGAGCACCCCCACACACACCTCCACACCCCCCTCCACTCTCTCATCCTCTCCTCCTCCTCTCCTCCTCTCCTCCTCTCCTCCTCTCCTCCTCCTCCTCCTCCAGCTCTGGAACTCAGGCAAGAGCACCCCCACACACACCCCCCTCCACTCTCTCACCCTCGACTCCTCCTCTCCTCCTCCTCCTCCTCCTCTCCTCCTCCTCCCCCTCCTCTCCTCCTCCGACTCTCTCACCCTCGACTCTCTCACCCTCGACTCTCTCACCCTCTCCTCCTCCTCCTCCTCCTCCTCTCCTCTCCTCCTCCTCCTCCTCTCCTCTCCTCCTCCTCTCCTCCTCCACCTCTCCTCCTCCTCCTCTTCCTCTCCTCCTCTTCTCTCCTCCTCTTCTCTCCTCCTCTCCTCCTCCTCCTCCTCCTCCTCCTCTCCTCCTCCTCACGGCCTCCTTCCTCTGCTCATACTCTCCTGTGGAGGATGATCTGTCTGTGCGTTGGGGTGTTAGCGCCCTCTGGTGGTTGACTGATGCACTGTCCCTGACCGGTGGACAAAACACTCCACAGATCCACTCAAGCTACAGATATGTTCATGCAATCTTTGCTGGTGTGTATCTAAGTAGGTGGACTCGCTGAAGTGTGTGTGTGTGTGTGTGTGTGTGTGTGTGTGTGTGTGTTAATCTGTGCATTGGGGTGTTTTTGTGTGTGTGTGTGTGTGTGTGTGTGTGTGTGTTTGTGCATGTGTGTGCATGTGTATGTGTTAATCTTGCACCTCGTGTGTGTGTATCTGCGTGTGTGTGTGTGTTTGTGCATGTGTGTGTGTGTGTGTGTGTGTTAATCTTGCACCTCGGTGTGTGTGTATGTTGCAGGAGCTTGGTCTGGAGCAGGGCGTGTGTGTGTGTGTGTGTTAATCTCGCAGGTGTGTGTGTGTGTTGCAGGCGTGTTGCAGGAGCTGGGTTTGGAGCAGGGCGTGTGTGTGTGTGTGTGTGTGTGTGTGTGTGTGTGTTAATCTTGCAGGTGTGTGTGTGTGTGTGTTGCAGGCGTGTTGCAGGAGCTGTGTCAGGAGCAGGGCGTGTGTGTGTGTGTGTGTTAATCTTGCAGGTGTGTGTGTGTGTTGCAGGCGTGTTGCAGGAGCTGGGTCAGGAGCAGGGCGTGTGTGTGTGTGTTAATCTTGCAGGTGTGTGTGTGTGTTGCAGGCGTGTTGCAGGAGCTGGGTCTGGAGCAGTGTGTGTGTGTGTGTGTGTGTGTGTGTTAATCTTGCAGGTGTGTGTGTGTGTTGCAGGCGTGCTACAGGAGCTGGGTCAGGAGCAGGGCGTGTGTGTGTGTGTGTTAATCTTGCAGGTGTGTGTGTGTGTGTTGCAGGCGTCCTACAGGAGCTGGGTCTGGAGCAGGGTGTGTGTGTGTGTTAATCTTGCAGGTGTGTGTGTGTGTTGCAGGCGTCCTACAGGAGCTGGGTCTGGAGCAGGGCGTGTGTGTGTGTTAATCTTGCAGGTGTGTGTGTGTGTGTGTGTGTGTGTGTGTGTGTGTGTGTGTGTGTGTGTGTGTGTGTGTGTGTGTTGCAGGCGTGCTGCAGGAGCTGGGTCTGGAGCAGGGCGTGTGTGTGTGTGTGTGTGTTAATCTTGCAGGTGTGTGTGTGTGTGTGTGTGTGTGTGTGTGTGTGTGTGTGTGTGTTGCAGGCGTGTTGCAGGAGCTGGGTCTGGAGCAGGGCGTGTGTGTGTTAATCTCGCAGGTGTGTGTGTGTGTGTGTGTGTGTGTGTGTGTGTGTGTGTGTGTGTGTGTTGCAGGCGTGCTGCAGGAGCTGGGTCTGGAGCAGGGCGTGTGTGTGTGTGTGTGTATTAATCTTGCAGGTGTGTGTGTGTGTGTGTGTGTGTGTGTGTGTGTGTTGCAGGCGTGTTGCAGGAGCTGGGTCTGGAGCAGGGCGTGTGTGTGTTAATCTCGCAGGTGTGTGTGTGTGTCTGTGTGTGTGTGTGTGTGTGTGTGTGTGTGTGTGTTGCAGGCGTGCTGCAGGAGCTGGGTCTGGAGCAGGGCGTGTCCCAGCAGGAGGCGGAGCGCTACGTGGTGAAGATGGACCAGGATGCCCGGGCGCGCATTGATGACCTCATACAGGAAGCACACAGGAACTCCTACACACTCTACATCCTGGTCCACGACCACGCCCACTGGGACGTCATCAGCAGGTGTGTGTGTGTGTGTGTGTGTGTGTGTGTGTGTGTGTGTGTGTGTGTGTGTGTGTGGCTCCAGTGGTATCTTCCCTGTTACAGACAATCAACTCTAATGTAAGATAGAGATGTAACGTTATGAAAATTTAATATCGCGATTATAGTGACCATATTTATCACGGTTATCAGCATTATATTTATTTTATTTTATTTTTTTTATATTTTTTTATTTATTTTTTTTATTTTATTTTTAATTTTATTTTAATATTTTATTTATTATATTTTAAAATGTGCTAAACATTTTCTTAAAACTACTGATACACACTCTGAAATCCTTCCACCAAGTTTTATATTGAACACCACAAATAACATTAGCAGCACTATGCACTTTTTCCCAGATAGCAAGCGGATGTGTAATGATTCTGGGCCATATATGGGCCGGAACTAAGCCACAAGGGCCAGATCTGGCCTGTATATGGCCCAGATCCGCTCGCTATCTGCGTTGTTTGCATAAACATTGAAATAATGCGTCTTGGAAACGGTTGCTAACTTTGGTTGACTGTTGGACAGTATTTACAGTGAGGTTTTCAAAGCGCGGAAATCAAACACTGTTTTAATGATGAATTGATCGCAATACGTTTAATTTTATTTTATCACAGTTTATCATTATACCGGTTATCGCTACATCCCTAATCGAACACTGCGTGTGTGTGTGTCTGTGTGTGTCTGTGTGTGTGTGTGTGTGTGTGTGTGGCAATACATTTAATTTAATTTTATCACGGTTTATCATTATATCCCTAATCGAACACTGAACCCTTAAATCTTGTGTCTGTGTGTGTGTGTGTGTGTGTGTGTGTGTGTGTGTGTGTGTGTATGTGTGTGTGTGTGTCTGTCCCTAGTGGGTTATACGGCGGAGGTGTTGGTGACGCTGGTCAGGGATTGGTGGACAGCCTGCTGAACTCCCCGCTCATCCGCGACGCCCCCAACATCCTGACCCTCCATGTGACCTCGTTCCCCTTCCCGCTGCAGACCCAGCACACACACATCAGCCCCTACAACGAGATCCACTGGCCCTCCGCCTCCAACAACGTACGACACACACACACACACACACACACACACATCAGCCCCTACAACGAGATCCACTGGCCCTGCGCCTCCAACAACGTACGACACACACACACACACACACACACACACACACACATCAGCCCCTACAACGAGATCCACTGGTCCTGCGCCTCCAACAACGTACGACACACACACACACACACACACACACACACACACATCAGCCCCTACAACGAGATCCACTGGCCCTCCGCCTCCAACAACGTACGACACACACACACACACACACACACACACACATCAGCCCCTACAACGAGATCCACTGGCCCTCCGCCTTCAACAACGTACGACACACACACACACGCACGCACACACACACACACACACATCAGCCCCTACAACGAGTGTGTGTGTGTGTGTGTGTGTGTGTGTGTGTGTGCAGGATGCGGACCTGTACCACGAGAGGACGCGGTACTTCGGCGTGTCCGACCTGCTGGAGTCCACGCGCTCCGGGGGGGGTCTGCCCCTGCTGCGCTACGACAGCGCCTTCGAGAGCATGGCCGCCGCCATGGAGGAGAGGTAACACACACACACACACAGAGACAGTCATAGACACACACACACACACACACAGACAGTCATAGACACACACACGCACATACACACACACACACACACACACACAGAGACAGTCATAGACACACACACACACACACACACACACAGACACAGACAGTCATAGACACACACACACACACACACAC
>NC_140265.1:5654278-5721778 GCF_949987555.1 Borostomias antarcticus | reverse complement strand
GGCCCACACCTGGCCCACACCTGGCTCACACCTGGCCCACACCTGGCCCACACACTAGACCACACCTGGCCCACACCTGGCCCACACCTGGCCCACACACTAGACCACACCTGGCCCACACACTAGACCACACCTGGCCCACACACTAGACCACACCTGACCCACACCTGACCCTCACACTAGACCACACACTAGACCACACCTGGACCACACCTGACCCTCACACTAGACCACACCTGACCCACACCTGGCCCACACCTGGCCCACACACTAGACCACACCTGGCCCACACACTAGACCACACCTGACCCTCACACTAGACCACACCTGGACCACACCTGGCCCACACCTGGCCCACACACTAGACCACACACTAGACCACACCTGGCCCACACCTGGCCCACACACTAGACCACACCTGGCCCACACACTAGACCACACCTGGACCACACCTGGCCCACACACTAGACCACACCTGGACCACACACTAGACCACACCTGGCCCACACCTGGCCCACACACTAGACCACACACTAGACCTCACCTGGCCCACACACTAGACCACACCTGGACCACACCTGGCCCACACACTAGACCACACCTGGACCACACCTGGCCCACACACTAGACCACACCTGGACCACACACTAGACCTCACCTGGCCCACACACTAGACCACACCTGGCCCACACCTGGACCACACCTGGACCACACCTGGACCACACCTGGCCCACACACTAGACCACACCTGGCCCACACACTAGACCACACCTGGACCACACACTAGACCACACCTGGCCCACACCTGGACCACACACTAGACCACACACTAGACCACACCTGGCCCACACACTAGACCACACACTAGACCACACCTGGCCCACACACTAGACCACACCTGGACCACACCTGGCCCTCACCTGGCCCACACACTAGACCTCACCTGGCCCACACACTAGACCACACACTAGACCACACCTGGCCCACACACTAGACCACACCTGGACCACACCTGGCCCTCACCTGGCCCACACACTAGACCACACCTGGCCCACACCTGGACCACACCTGGCCCACACCTGGCCCACACACTAGACCACACCTGGCCCACACCTGGACCACACCTGGCCCACACCTGGACCACACCTGGCCCACACACTAGACCACACCTGGACCACACCTGGCCCTCACACTAGACCACACCTGGCCCTCACCTGGCCCACACACTAGACCACACCTGGCCCACACACTAGACCACACCTGGCCCACACACTAGACCACACCTGGCCCACACCTGGACCACACCTGGCCCTCACCTGGACCACACCTGGCCCACACACTAGACCACACCTGGCCCTCACCTGGCCCTCACACTAGACCACACCTGGACCACACCTGGCCCACACCTGGACCACACACTAGACCACACCTGGACCACACCTGGCCCACACCTGGACCACACACTAGACCACACCTGGACCACACCTGGCCCACACCTGGACCACACACTAGACCACACCTGGCCCACACACTAGACCACACCTGGACCACACACTAGACCACACACTAGACCACACCTGGCCCACACACTAGACCTCACCTGGCCCACACACTAGACCACACCTGGCCCACACCTGGCCCACACCTGGACCACACCTGGACCACACCTGGCCCACACCTGGCCCACACACTAGACCACACCTGGACCACACACTAGACCACACCTGGACCACACACTAGACCTCACCTGGCCCACACACTAGACCACACCTGGCCCACACCTGGACCACACCTGGACCACACCTGGACCACACCTGGCCCACACACTAGACCACACCTGGCCCACACACTAGACCACACCTGGACCACACACTAGACCACACCTGGCCCACACCTGGACCACACACTAGACCACACACTAGACCACACCTGGCCCACACACTAGACCACACACTAGACCACACCTGGCCCACACACTAGACCACACCTGGACCACACCTGGCCCTCACCTGGCCCACACACTAGACCTCACCTGGCCCACACACTAGACCACACACTAGACCACACCTGGCCCACACACTAGACCACACCTGGACCACACCTGGCCCTCACCTGGCCCACACACTAGACCACACCTGGCCCACACCTGGACCACACCTGGCCCACACCTGGCCCACACACTAGACCACACCTGGCCCACACCTGGACCACACCTGGCCCACACCTGGACCACACCTGGCCCACACACTAGACCACACCTGGCCCTCACCTGGCCCTCACACTAGACCACACCTGGCCCACACCTGGCCCACACCTGGCCCTCACCTGGCCCACACACTAGACCACACCTGGCCCACACACTAGACCACACCTGGACCACACCTGGCCCTCACACTAGACCACACCTGGCCCTCACCTGGCCCTCACACTAGACCACACCTGGCCCACACCTGGCCCACACCTGGACCACACCTGGACCACACACTAGACCACACCTGGACCACACCTGGCCCACACCTGGACCACACACTAGACCACACCTGGACCACACCTGGCCCACACCTGGACCACACACTAGACCACACCTGGCCCACACACTAGACCACACCTGGACCACACACTAGACCACACACTAGACCACACCTGGCCCACACCTGGCCCACACCTGGCCCTCACCTGGCCCACACACTAGACCTCACCTGGCCCACACACTAGACCACACCTGGCCCACACCTGGACCACACACTAGACCACACACTAGACCACACACTAGACCACACCTGGACCACACCTGGCCCACACCTGGACCACACCTGGCCCACACACTAGACCACACCTGGCCCACACCTGGCCCACACACTAGACCACACACTAGACCACACACTAGACCACACCTGGCCCACACACTAGACCACACCTGGCCCTCACCTGGCCCACACACTAGACCTCACCTGGCCCATGAATCTCATGAATCCCAAAATCGATCTTTTATTTAATGAATGAATGAATAAATAAAGGAATGAATAGTTCATTCATTCATTCAATGATTCATTCATTCATTTTTGGATATATTGATACCCAGCCCTAGTATTGATGTGTTGCATAACTTGACAGTCATGTAATTAAGGTTACAGCTAAAAAAAAAGGTTTTAGTAACACTAACCGAATCAATATTGAATCGAATCGAATTGAATCGTGATAATCGATTCCGAACCTTGTGAATCGGAATCGAATCGATTCTTGAAATTCGACTCGATACCCAGCCCTAATATTTACTGGTGACCCCTGACCTCCAGGCCGCTGCTCAGTAAGATGATGACGTGCACGGAGCAGTCCCTGTACTACCGCCAGTGGACCCGGCCACGCCCACATCACATGGACAGCAGCAACCGCCCCGCCGAGGGACGCAGTGACAACTACCACCCCCGCAGACTGCTGCTCAGCGGCCCCCCCCAGGTGGGCTAGCACACACACACACACGCACGCACGCACACACACACACACACACACACACACACACACACACACACACACATACATACACACACACACACACACACACACACACACATGCACACACACACACACACACACACACACACATACATACACAGACGCATGCACACACGCACATACACACACACACACATACACACACATACACACACACGCACGCACACATACACACACGCATGCACACACACACACGCACGCACACACACGCATGCACACACACACACACACATACACACACACAATTAGAGACACATAAACTTGTGACAGAGAGAGAGAGAAAAACACACACACACTTAGAGAGAGACACACACACTTGAGAGAGAGAGAGACACACACAATTAGAGGGAGACACAGAGAGAGGAGTAAACTCAGAGAGAGAGAGAGAGACATACACACACACACACCCTAAAGCACACACACAAGCTGTGCTGGGAATCGCTCCCTCGTTCCCTCGTTCCCTATTCCCTATATAGGGTTCACCGTGTAGTGAACTACCTAGGGAACGGATGTAGGGTACATGCACTGTTCCCTCAAATGAATTGTGGGTAATAAATAGTGGACTATATAGGGAACGAAAATTCAGTGGAGAATTCGGACACTACAAACAAAATGGCTGACGCCCTATATAGTGCACTATATAGAGAATAGGGAGCGATTCCGAACACAGCTACACTGTGAGTTGTGTATATTGTCCAGTATGCTGTATGCTGGTCGTTGTCCAGGTGGGGAAGACGGGCGCGTATCTTCAGTTCCTGGGCATCCTATCCCGTATGCTCATCAGACTGATGGAGGTGGACATCTATGACGAGGAGGACATCAACTATAGTAGGTCCCCCCCGCTAGAACCTAGAACCCACGTAGAACTGGAACCTAGAACCTACCGGCGCTAGAACCTAGGCCCTGTTCACACCTGGCGTTAACATGCGTCTTAGTACCTCTACACCTCTAAGTACAGGTACTCGTACATGTAAAGTCAATGTGGTTCCAGGTGTCGAGGTTGAGGGTAATACTAGGTTAGTAATGGTTAGTAAAGGTTAGTAATACTAACCTCAACCTTGGAACCTCTTGTGAAGTCCTTGTTAGAGTGTTTCTCTATGGGGGGAAACCCCCCATGCCCCCCTTTTTTGGGGGAACTTACTTTCCCCACTCCCCTTTCTCTTTGGTTAAGTTTGTGTCTCTCTGTGAGTGTGTGTTTTTATACTTATGTTATAAGTTTCAAAACTCATTATATATCCCCCCCTCAGTCCCCCCAAGGGGGGATGGGCTTTACTAATAATATTGTTTGTATGTCGTATATGTAGAGTCACAGCGCCCCCTTGTGGTGGAGCCGAGGTGGCTGTACATGTAAAGTCAATGTGGTTCCAGGTGCCGAGGTTGAGGGTAATACTAACCTCATGTGCCGCGTGTGTGTGTGTGTGTGTGTGTGTGTGTGTGTGTGTGCGCGTGTGTGTGCGCGCGCGCGTGTGTGTGCGTGCGTGTGTGTGTGTGCGCGCGCGTGTGTGTGTGTGTGTGTCCACCCAGACGCCCAGACGGAGTGTGTGCAGTACCACCCTGCCCGAGCCGCCTGGCCCGACCTCGACCTCCTGCGGGGCATGCCCTTCGACTACACCATCCACGACCCCAAACACCACGACATCAGCTCCGTCTACTCCCCCGACTACACGCCCGGCGCCGACGGTAGGGGGAGGGGCCTGTCAGCGCCCCAAACACACCAACACCACAGCCTTCCCAGATAGCAAGCGGATCTGGGCCGTATACAGGCCGGATCTGGCCCTTGTGGCTTCCCACTGAGCAAAGACACGTCTAAAAGACGTCTTTTAGATGTGTTTTTTGACTTTTTCGGACGTCCAAAGACATCCAATTAGGAGCCAGAGTGAATGTTTTTTTTTTAACGTTCAGATATTGAACCCGTTCTGCACGTCCACAGACGTCTTAGAGGGGTCCAAGCCAGACGTTTGAATATTGAGGGGTCCAGCAGACGAACAAATGGGGTTCTGGACCGACGGACGTTATTAAGACATGATCTGAACGTCTCCCTGACGTTGCGTGTTTGCTGGGTTAGTTTCCGGCCCATATATGGCCCAGGATCATTACACATCCGCTTGCTATCTGGGTTCTGAAATAAACACTTCTGTACACAAGATAACGACGATGACTTCAATCTCTTCATCGTGAGGAGCAGAGAGGCGTCTTGTGAAGATTACTAGTACAGCACTGTTGATGAATCAACTTTTCTATTCAGGCCACCAGGTGGCGCCAAACTCACTATTCCTGCCAATTACACACATGTTAGGCTGGCGCAGAGTTTCGGAGATTTCCGAATTTTTTTTTTTTGGTTTCCGTGGTTGTGATGATGTCCCAGTGTGCTGACCACCCCCCCCCCCCCCCCCCCCCCCCGCCCCTGCTCTGTCCCTCAGGAAACCCCAGACGCCAGGAGGACGTTTATCTACGCCGCCGCACAGCGAGGATCAAGCTGTCGAAATACGCAGCGTACAACACCTACCACCACTGTGAGCAGTGCCACCAGTACATGGGCTTCAATCCCAGATACCAGGTCGGTACACACACACACACACACACACACACACACATGCACAGAAACACACACATTCACACACAGGAAACCCCAAAATCAGTCATTCAGTCTTTCTCTCTCTCTCACACACACACACACACACACACGTGCACACACTGTAATATCCCTGTCTGTGTATGCTTCTGTGTGTGTGTGTGTGTGTGTGTGTTCAGATGTACGAGTCGACGCTCCACGCCTTCACCTTCTCCCACCTGTTCCTGGGCGAGGAGATCCAGCTCTACTTCATCATCCCCAAGTCCAAGGAGCACCACTTCAGCTTCAGCCAACCAGGAGGCCAGCTCGAGAGCATGAGGCTGCCCCTCGCCTCCGATTGGGTAAGCCTGGCCCCGCCCTCGGCGCTCGTCCTGACACAAATCGCGACAACAGCGTCGACAGGAAGTGAACCGTCCTGTATCAAATTGTTTGTCTCAAGTCGTCTGAAAGCCCCATGACCTCCGGCGTTCCCAGAATGCAGTACCGCGTTTCACCACACGGCCGTTGTGTCCCCTACCCCCAGAACCCCAACTGCATCAAGAGTCCCATCTTCACGCCGACGACCGGTCGTCACGAGCACGGCCTGTTCAACCTGTACCACGCCATGGACGCCGCCGCCCACCTCCACATCCTGGTCATTAAGGAGTACGAGATGGCCGTCTACAAGAAGTACTGGCCCAACCACATCCTGCTGGTCCTGCCCACTGTCTTCAACGGGGCGGGCATCGGTACGAGCTGCTGTTACTAATACTATTATTATATATATTATTATTATTACTATTATTATATATATATACTTCACATCGTACTGCTGCTGGCCTCTGCAAGCATTGGTACTAGGGATGCACGATATATCGGCAATCATATCGGTATCGGACGATGTTAATCATTTTTTAATATATCGGTATCGGTCCGATGTGCAAAACAGGGCTGATGTGAACAGCTGATGATTATTTCTGTCTAGCTGCTGTTGTGTGTGTTGTTGTTGAGGGGAAACGATGTGGTAAATCTATGATTTATCGGTGGATAAATAAACAAATTTATTCAATTTTTAATTTATCGGTTAAAAATAAACAAACATCAACAGAAAGTAATATTTTAATAATAACAAAATCATTCTTCCGCCCAAACAAGTAGTTCTCTGGTTATGAAATGGTCGCCAGGCTACGCTAGCAACATTGCGAAACTATAACTACAGTTGCTACGGTGATATGGAACATCAAACGGTTTCAGCGTCATAGGTGTTAGTTTATCATGGTTTTACAACGTCTCAGCCAATCATAATCAAAGGCTCTTGCTTGGTTCCCCATAGGTGCAGCCCACTTCCTGATCAAGGAGCTGTCCTATCACAACCTGGAGCTGGAGCGGAGTAGGCGGGCGGAGGGCGGGGCCTCGTCGGGGGAGGTGTGGCCTTTCATCATTCTCGCCGACGATTCCTGCGTCATGTGGAATGTGGTGGATCTAGACACACACAGGTACACACACACACACACACACACACACACACAGGAATGCTGTTTCACCAACACACAACACACACACACACACACACACAGAGGAACGCTGTTTCACAAACACCCCCCCCCACACACACACACACATTTTCACTAACACACACACACACACACACTCACACAGAGGAACACTGTTTCACCAACACACAACACACACACACACACACACACAGAGGAACGCTGTTTCACAAACACCCCCCTCCCCCCCCCACACACACACACACACACAGAGGAACACTATTTCACAAACACACAACACACACACACACAAGCGTGCGTTCTGTCTGTCCCAGCAGCTCCGGCCCAGTGGAGCGCAGCGTGTCTCTGAAGCAGGTCCTGCAACACATGGAGGCGTGTCCCCAGCTCTCCCACTACGGCCTGTGCGGCATCCGCAAGTGGAGCAGCCGCGCCTCCGCCGGGGGCCGCCCGGGGTCGTCCGGCCCGGGTCAGGGGGGTCCGGGGGCCCGACACCGGGAGCCCTTCTCCAGGGGCCACCTCCACGACTTCCTGCTTCTCAACGTGGACCTGAGCCAGGACCTGCAGTACAACCAGGACCGGTTCACGTGCGAGGACGTGGACTTCTCCCTGCGCGCGCACAGCGCCGGGCTGATGCTCTGCCGCTACAACAACTTCAGCGTCATGAAGAAGCAGATCGCCATCGGGGGGTACCGCACGTTCATTATCAAGACCAAGGTGAGGGGGGCGCACACACACACACACACACACTAGGGCTGCACAATTAATCGTGAATTAATCGAAATCGCGATTAGGACCTCCGCGATTAACTTATCGCAAAAGGTCGCAATTAATGTGATTAATCATTTTGCTTTGAATTGAGTGTGCTAGGACTACACGGACGAATCACAGGCGCTTATGCTGTCTGACCAATCACATGCGTTCCCGCTGAGTGCGCTGTGCACAGCAATTTCACTGAGAAGACAGATAGCAGTAGTTCAAGACAAGTGTCACAAGAGTACCTGCAGCCGTGAGTAGTGACAAAATGAGCGAAAATGAGGTCAGTGATTTAGTAGCAAGAAAGGGATCAACGTCCGTGATTTGGGAGCATTTTGGTTACTATATATTAATATTATATATGAAATATTCATGGCAATTATTCATCGCAATTAACATTTTGAAGCAAATAATCGCAATTATTATCTTTTGTCGTAATCGTGCAGCCCTAGCACACACAAACACACACACACACACACACACTCAAGACTCAAGATCCAAGATGCTTTCATTTGTCACATGTAATGTACGGTGTCACAGTCACAGTGAAATGCTGCTGAAGGCACTTAGATGTGCTCATTACACATTACCCAGAACCCACCTGCATTACCCAGCAGCCACCTCCATTACCCAGCAGCCACCTGCATTACCCAGCATCCACCTCCATTACCCAGAACCCACCTCCATTACCCAGCAGCCACCTGCATTACCCAGAACCCACCTCCATTACCCAGCAGCCACCTGCATTACCCAGCATCCACCTCCATTACCCAGCAGCCACCTCCATTACCCAGAACCCACCTGCATGTTCATACATTCACACAAACAAACACAGTGTCTAAAGTATGTGGTAACGTTGTGATATTATTACAGTGTAATGATAATGTGTGTGTGTGTGTGCGTGTGTGTGTGTGTGTGTCTGTGTGTGTGTGTGTGTGTGTGTGTCCTGTCCCAGACGACAGACGTCCCCACCTCCGTGCAGCCCTCCCAGTACGTCTGCGCCCCGGACAGCAAGCACCTGTTCCTGGCCACGCCCCCGCGCCTCCTGCTGGAGAAATACCTGCACTACACCAGCCAGCTGCTCTTCCCCCTCAGCACACACAACTACACACACCCCCTGCTGTCAGTGGACTGCTACCTCAACCTGGGCCCGGAGGTAGACACACACACACACACACACACACACACACACACACACACACACACACACACACCCTGCTGTCAGTGGACTGCTACCTCAATCTGGGCCCGGAGGTAGACACACACACACACACACACACAGTATTCACACATACCTGCTCACGCACACACACTCTCTCACACACTTTGCCCAAACGCATGAACACATTCACTCACTCATACACAAAAGCGCGCGCCCACACACACACACACACACACACACACACACACATACAGTATTCACACATACCTGCTCACGCACACACACTTTCTCACACACTTTGCCCAAACGCATGAACACATTCACTCACTCATACACAGAAGCGCGCGCCCACACACACACACACACAAATGCATAGATACTCATGAACACGCTCACTTTTTCTCACTTTTTCCCTCCTTCCTGTGTGTGTGTGTGTGTGTGTGTAGGTGACGGTGTGTTTCGTGAGCTCCAGGCCTCACTCCATCAACATCAAAACGTCGGGGTTGCTCTTCAGCGGTCTGCTGCTCTGCTTCTGCGATTCCTTCGTCACGCCGGGCTTCCTCAAGAAGTTCCACTTCCTCAAAGGTACTCAATGGACGCCCGCACACACACACACACACACACACACACACACACACACTGGTCACTGCTGTAGAGATGGATTCAAACATTGACCGACACTCAACGTTTCCGTCTTTACTCATTTTTCTCTCCTCTCTCCCTCAACCTTTCTCCTTCTCTGTACCCCCCCCCTTTCTCCTTCTCTGTCCCCCCTCCCTTTCTCCTTCTCTGTACCCCCCCCCCTTTCTCCTTCTCTGTCCCCCCTCCCTTTCTCCTTCTCTGTCCCCCCCCTTTCTCCTTCTCTGTCCCCCCCCCTTTCTCCTTCTCTGTCCCCCCCTTTCTCCTTCTCTGTCCCCCCCCCCTTTCTCCTTCTCTGACCTCCCCTCCCCCTTTCTCCTTCTCTGTCCCCCCCCCCTTTCTCCTTCTCTGCCCCCCCCCCTTTCTCCTTCTCTTCCCCCACCCCCCCCCCCACTTTTCTCCTTCTCTGTCCCCCCCCCCTTTCTCCTTCTCTGTCCCCCCCCCCCCCCTTTTCTCCTTCTCTGCCCCCCCCCCCCTTTTCTCCTTCTCTGTCCCCCCCCCCTTTCTCCTTCTCTGCCCCCCCCCCTTTCTCCTTCTCTTCCCCCACCCCCCCCCCCCCGCTTTTCTCCTTCTCTGTCCCCCCCCCTTTCTCCTTCTCTGCCCCCCCCCCTACCCTTTCTCCTTCTCTGCCCCCCCCCCCTTTCTCCTTCTCTGCCCCCCCCCCTACCCTTTCTCCTTCTCTGTCCCCCCCCCCCTCCAGGAGCGACCCTGTGTGTGATCTCCGCCGACCGCAGTTCCCTCAGACAGACGGTGGTTCGTCTGGAGCTGGAGGACCAGTGGAGATTCCGTCTGAACGACGAGTTCCAGACCGCCAACGCCAAAGAGGACCGCCCCCTTTTCTTCCTCACGGGGAAACACATCTGACCCCATCGTGGAAATTCGTTAAAAACTGAAAAACATCTAAGGACATCTTAGAATCGCATGACCTACTTGTACCCAACAACACGCAAAGACAGGAGTGTAGAAGGATACTTTACTAACAAGCTTCTCAAGCTCCTCCCCCTCAAGCTCCTCCCCCTCCACCCCAAACTCTCACCTGGAGCTCTCTGGTGAGGTCGAACAATCCAGAAATTACAAACCAAAGACGAACAGGATGAGTTCCTTCACCCTGCTAACGTATACTGCTTACATCTACTGCTTCAACCTTTACATCTACTGCTTCACTCTCGAACATCTACTGCTTCAGCCTCTAACATCTACTGCTTCACCCTGCTAACATCTACTGCTTCAGCCTCTAACATCTACTGCTTCACCCTCGAACATCTACTGCTTCACCCTCGAACATCTACTGCTTCACCCTGCTAACATCTACTGCTTCACCCTCGAACATCTACTGCTTCAGCCTCTAACATCTACTGCTTCACCCTCTAACATCTACTGCTTCACCCTCTAACATCTACTGCTTCACCCTCTAACATCTACTGCTTCACCCTCTAACATCTACTGCTTCACCCTCGAACATCTACTGCTTCAGCCTCTAACATCTACTGCTTCAGCGTCTAACATCTACTGCTTCACCCTCGAACATCAATCAATCAATCAAAGCTTTATTTGTATGGCGCATTTAATACCCAGAGGCAACACAATGCGCTTTACAGAGAACAAGGGAGGTGGGCATACGACCCACCTCTACATATTCCAGAGGGAAGCAAAAAAACAACAACATCTACTCCTTCAACTCAGCCTCAAAAGCAACTCTGTGGATGTGCCAGTTACCGTAATGATTGGGTCAGTGTTGACAACACTCCCTACTGATCATCCTAACTCTCACCTCCTTTGAGGTTGAACAATCCAGAAAGGTCAAAGGCCAAAGACCTCAGGAGCATAGCTTTGTGTCGTTGTTGGTAGTGGAGGTAGTCAGACGAACGCAGAAACAGAGGTTGAGAATCTGCATTGTACAGTATATCTGCATCGGTATTTCTGTAGCGTTCCACTTCTCTTTGTAAAAGCAATCACTCCATAGATAGAATTCACCTATTATTATTTTTTGCTAATGAGATTTTGTACCAAACTGTTTTTATGTGTTTTGTCCAGGCTATTGTGATATGGTGACACGTTTGGAATATATTTTGTATGTATACATTATGTATAAAGTACTTATCTATGTACAAGAGAAGAGTGTTTTCTGCTCCTATAGTGACTCCCCCCAAATGGTTCTATGTTGCTCCATATCTGAATGTCTGTGTCATGTGACATTACTGTTAATGACGTACTGTATTTGTGAAACTGTATAAATGTACATAACCTTTAAAGTTGTCTCAGGTTTCTTTCATGCGTTATCAATCATTCAATCAATCAATCAATCAATCAATCAAAGCTTTATTTGTAGAGCGCATTTCATACCCAGAGGCAACACAATGCGCTTTCCAGAGAACAAGGGAGGTGGGCATACGACCCACTCTCTACATATTCCAGAGGGAAGCAAAAAACAGTATCACCCGGGGGCCAGATAAGTGAGCTGTAAAAATTCTTCCCTGACCCCTCTCAACAAGGCGATCGAGCTCCTGGAGTATGTTTGTCTACCAGCTAAGAACATTTATAAAGCAATAAATTACATTAAATTACATTTCAGAGTAAGAGAGGCTAAAAAAGCATCATAGGAGAGACATGGCAAATACTGGTGTGTGTTTGCTATGGCCCAGGCCTAAAGCCGGAAGTGGGCTGGTGTATGTCTGTGTGTGTGTGTGTGTGTTAACTAAATGCTACGACATCCACAGCAGACACAGGGGTATCTATCGGACCCTGGGAGGTCTGGGTTATGTTGCCCAGATATGGATAAAAGACAGTTAGCTCTCTCATACTTGGGCCTCAAAAGTGCAAACTCAGAGAAAAACCTAACGCACCTCAAGTCAAATGTACAGTGTGTGTACTTGACCTAGGTTCTCAGTATGTGACTCACAATTCTCACCACTAGAGGGCGTCACACTCCAATTAATTCACCCATTCCCCCCTCTTTCTCATTCCATCAACTCATAGTTGATCAGATGGTAAATGGAGTGCATTTACGTATAACGCTTTTATCCAAAGCGGCCTCTCATTCACCCATTCACCTCTCCCCGCCTCCACCCTATCTCTCTCTCCCCTCCCTCTCTCTCGTCGGATCATGGGCTGTGCACTCGGGGGTCAGGAGCGCATGCGCGCCTCTGTCTTGGGCTGCTTTCAAATCCTACTGCTCGCCTACGAGTAGCCTTCAAAATAACACAACGCCCTTGAATATGAATGATTCACAAAGAGCGATAACCCTTATTTAATATCACCAATAATGCCTATCCATCTCTATCGAAAACGTGGACAATTAACGACTGGATTTAACGGACTGATTATCCGACCAGCCTTTTAAGCGCTCCTATTTAATTCTGAATGTGGGAGTGTATTAAATAAGGGGTATCGTTGGGTCTTAAGCAAAAACAAGCTTAAATCTATTTAAATCTAGCCCTGCATTTATTTCAATCAGCTGGCCGCCTGGACTATAGCCGTCACGTCACAGTGTTCTATCCGTGACATCACGGGCACTACGGCGTCACATCACGCACACGTCACAGCGGCAAGGTCTATATCTTGCTGTAACGAGTGGACAAGCCTCATTACGATGTTTGCGATGAGAAGAGCATGTTGTTAAAGATGTGGCTTTGACAAGATGTTTGTTAGTGGAGTAAACCAAGTTTTTAGAGTCATAGTGCCATCTGGTGGATATGGACGTCCTGAGCCCACGCCCGATCAGATCCCGTTCCTGTTGATTGACAACACACTCCTCTGCTGGGGACTTTTAATCGCTCTCTCCTTGGGCGTGATCGTGCCTTGGCTATTCGATCAATGGAGAGATCGCCGTGGAAATATTAAGGTTGGTAATCAAAGTTTCATTGTACTTTAATACATTTTACAATTCAAACAAATACAGAAGCTGCTCTGTCTTTGTGAAACCTTAATGACCTCAACATCCATCTTGTATTTCCTTTATGAATTAGGATGGAAACCGTAAAGACGATCATCGGTAAGTTCAGAATGTTTTTTCAGTGTATCCAACAGTGTGTGTGTGTGTGTGTGTGTGTTTGTTTGTGTGAGATGTGTGTGTTTATGTGTAAAATGTGTGGTATGATGCATTTTGATTGTACAAGTGTACTGAAATCATCAAAAGTCATTTAAGTTTTTTGTATTTTATTGTACCTCAAAAGGGCCGAGCTGGAAAGTAAGATAGCCCGGTGCGAAAGCTTCCTTTCCCGTTTGGATGCACTTATGAAGATACGTGCACATGCGAGCCATTGTGACTGTTCAGGACTAGACGATTCACATTCTGACTCCTATGATCCGGGGGGCTGTGGACAAGACCCGGCGTCTGAGACGAGTAGAGGCTCCGCCCCCGTGCCACCTGGCCGCGTCGCCGAGCCCTTCCCGACACACGAGGGCGAAAGTTCAAATGGCGAATCTGACACACCACCGTCTGTCAGCAGTCCATCTGACACAGACCTGTCTGTCAGCTGTCCATCTGTCAGAACACCACTCTCCATGAGAAGGACCAGTAGAGCAGATAGCCCCACTAGCGCCTTTTCCACCCCCATGGCGTCAAGTGGTGTGGTGGTTAAGGGACAATCTCAGAGAGCGGCGACTTCCACATCGGCCTCTCTGATGAAGAGGGCACCTGGCACAGCCCCGTCTGTCACAGCCCCGTCTGAACCAGTCCCTTCTGTCACAGCTCCATCTGTCAGTCCAACACTCTCCATGACCAGGACCAGTAGAGGACACAGCCCCGCTAGCGCCTTATCCACCCCCATGGCGTCTAGTGGTGTGCTGGTAAAGGACCAATCTGAGCTAAACGTTCCACGATCACCCGAGCCCCACTGGAGACGAGATCTGAAGCTCTCTCGGCGTCAGAGGCTCATTTGTAAGGAGTGGGAAGACGTCTGTGAAGGAGCGACCACTTCTACCTCGGACTCTCTTATGAAGAGGGTACCTGATACAGCCCTGTCTGTAACAGGTCCATCTGTCAGTCCACCACTCTCCATGACTAGGACCCGTAGAGGACACAGCCCCGCTAGCCACCTATCCACGAACAAGGTGTGTAGTGGTGTGCTGGTAAAGGACCAATCTAACCCGGACGTTCCACAAACACCCGAGCCCCACTGGAGGCGAGATCTGGAGCTCTCTCGGCGTCAGAGGCTCATTTGTAAGGAGTGGGAAGACGTCTGTGAAGGAGCGCCCACTTCTACCTCGGACTCTCTTATGAAGAGGGTACCTGATACAGCCCTGTCTGTAACAGGTCCATCTGTCAGTCCACCACTCTCCATGACTAGGACCAGTAGAGGACACAGCCCCGCTAGCCACCTATCCACGAACAAGGTGTGTAGTGGTGTGCTGGTAAAGGACCAATCTAACCCGGACGTTCCACGAACACCCGAGCCCCACTGGAGGCGAGATCTGGAGCTCTCTCGGCGTCAGAGACTCTTTCACAAGAAGTGGGAGGGAGTCTTTCAAGGGGCGGCCATTTCCACCTCGGACTCTATGGTTAAGCCACCACCACCACCTCCACCACCACCACCACCTCCACCACCACCTCCACTGTCGTGAGTTGTTGGAAAAAGTACGTCGGATCGAATGATGACGTTCAAGACACAATACACAACAAATAACCCCACGATGAACCCCGACCAACCCCGATTGGGGTTACTTGTTATGTCTTGTGCTTGTATTGATTTCATTTGTGAATAAAGTCTCTGAACATTTTCTGCCTGTGTTTGGGTTCTATCTCCACTGTATACTGATGCATGTTAATCAGTGCCCATCCCACGGCTATGCTCAGTGAGCTGCCTGGACAAGAGACTTTGTGGAATAAAATGTGTAATAAAAATCAAATTAAAGCCGCCGTAGGTAGTTAGGTGGCTAGGTAGGTAGGTAGTTAGAGAGGTAGTTAGGTGGATAGGTTGGTAGGTAGTTAGAGAGGTAGTTAGGTGGATAGGTAGGTCGGTAAAGAGGTAGGTAGGTAGGTAGCTAGGTGGATAGGTAGGTCGGTAAAGAGGTAGATGGGTAGGTAGGTAGATGGGTAGGTAGGTAGCTAGGTGGGTAGGTAGGTAAGTAGGTAGAGAGGTAGATAGGTAGGTAGGTAGGTAGGTAGGTAGGAAGGTAAATAGGTAGGTGGGTAGGAAAATAGGTAGGTAGATGGGTAGGTAGGTAGGTGGGTAGAAAGGTAGCTAGGTAGATAGTTGGGTAGGTAGGTAGGTAGGTAGGCAGGAGGGTGGGTAGCTAAGTAGGGGGGTGGGTAGGTAGGTAGATGGTTAGGTAGGTAGATAGGTACTGTAGATGGGTAGGTCGGTAGGTAGGTGACTAGGTAGGTAGGTAGATGGATAGGTAGGTAGGTAGGTAGGTAGATACTTTAGATGGGAAGGTAGGTAGATGACTAGGTAGGTAAGTAATCTCTTCGCCCCCTAGTGGAAGCGTTCCATAATGCCGAGAGAATGAATGGGATTTCTCATAGACACGTCTTTTGAAAAATGATATCTTGGTCGACACCGAAAAGTTAGTAGAATTTTTTTTAATGAATGAAAAAGCATTCAATTTATAACAAACAGGGAAATATACAATCAATAACATTTCTAAGATGAGTTATTCACCTCAACATACAGTACAATATGAAGGATATAAGCGAAAATTTAAAAAAATAAAATAATACAGGAGCAGTTTGGCAAAGAACCGCCTACTTTAACTGTGAACCAGCAAGCAGTGACGTCACGGGATAGCCCGATTGCTAGCCTAATAGGACTTTAATACAACGTTACTGTCACGTTATGTAATGACGTTGCAGGGACCCATGTTGCCAATGTGTCTGCAACGTTGCAGTAAAGTCTAATTAGACTTAGGAGGGTAAAGTTATTTTTAGATAAATACAACATGAATCTGCTTTTATAGGTAGGTGTCTTACCTCAATACTTAGATCTTCAAATACTTAGAATACTAATCTTCAAATGAATGCCTTGATTCTGTGTATGTGGCTGGAAGGACCCTGGATGTAGGTTACATCATTTCCCAGTGCTCAGAGGGTTTATCACATCATAATGCATGACCACTCTGACAAAAATATATTATTTATTTATTATATATAATAATTTATATTTTTTATTTTATTTATAATATTTATTATATATAAATAATATATATTATGTATATTATTATATATGTATCTTTTTTTTCATGGTATATATTTTCTATAAATGTCACCATTCATCCATCCATCCATCCATCCATCCATCCATCCATCTATCCATCCATCCATCCATCCATCCATCCATCCATCCATCCATCCATCCATCCATCCATCCATCCATCCATCCATCTTCATCCAATTATAGGGTCGGGTTGCGGAGGCAGCAGTTCCAGCAGGGGGTGTTGTAGGCTAAATTACCATGGGTCTTGTTGCCTGGACACATCAGTTCCAATGCTTCCAATGCTAATCCTGCACAATAAGAGCGGGATAGCCAGTTAACTCATGAGCTCACAACAACAGTGGCTAAAGCAGTTACACTGATGATTCCTGTAACCATCCATCCATCATCATCCGCTTATCTGGGGTCGGGTCGCGGAGGAAGCAGTCCCAGACATCCCTTTCCCTAGCAGCATCAACCAGCTCTGCCCTGTAATACTAGTTTAACTACTGTAGGATCAATCATTCATAATACTGGTTTAACTAGGATCAATCATTCATAATACTGGTTTAACATGGATCAATCATAATACTAGTTTAACATGGATCAATCATTCATAATACTGGTTTAACATGGATCAATCATTCATAATACTAGTTTAACATGGATCAATCATAATACTAGTTTAACATGGATCAATCATTCATAATACTAGTTTAACATGGATCAATCATAATACTGGTTTAACATGGATCAATCATAATACTGGTTCAACATGGATCAATCATTCAAATTACTGGTTTAACATGGATCAATCATTCATAATACTAGTTTAACATGGATCAATCATAATACTAGTTTAACTAGGATCAATCATTCAGAATACTGGTTTAACATGGATCAATCATTCATAATACTAGTTTAACATGGATCAATCATTCATAATACTAGTTTAACTAGGATCAATCATTCATAATACTAGTTTAACATGGATCAATCATAATACTAGTTTAACTAGGATCAATCATTCAGAATACTGGTTTAACATGGATCAATCATTCATAATACTAGTTTAACATGGATCAATCATAATACTAGTTTAACATGGATCAATCATTCATAATACTAGTTTAACTAGGATCAATCATTCATAATACTAGTTTAACTACTATCAATCATTCATAATACTAGTTTAACTAGGATCAATCATTCATAATACTAGTTTAACATGGATCAATCATTCATAATACTAGTTTAACATGGATCAATCATTCATAATACTAGTTTAACTAGGATCAATCATTCATAATACTGGTTTAACTAGGATCAATCATTCATAATACTACACAGCAAAACTGCCGGTGTTAATTGTCCAGTGTTAGTGTAAATTAACAGAGGTCAGTGTTATTTTAACAATGAAATTATCTAAACTAACACTTCAAGAGTCAGTTCCTGAAAGTGTAGGCGTGGATTTTGGACGTTTCGAGAATGCCCACACTCTGAGTGTTAAATTGACCACACCCTTAACCACACCTTCAATTCCGGTGAAGAAGCGCCCTCGACAGTCAATCTGCTTCGCCCTTCGCCATGTTTACTCCTGCTGCGGTAAGTTTTTGTCGATAAAATTTAGTTTTAGGGTGATATTAGCATAAGTATTACCATCAAGTCTGAACAGAATTGCATTTGTATGAAAATATTTGATCTTTAAATCCCACATCCCATTTTAAAACGTGTTTTGTGGAACTGGCCGATTGCTAGCGTGAACTCAGTAACGTTAGTAGTCTACTAGCGTTAGCTAGCTAATACTAACTTTAATTTAGCATACTGTCGGGAGAATATAATGAACTTTGCTATCTATGTGCCACCGTTTTTGATTATAGTTTTTGTCTTAGTTTTCACTTGCAACTGCCGAAGCGTATACCGACTGGAGTGAGATCAGACTGGAGTGAGATCAGACTGGAGTGAGATCAGACTGGAGTGAGATTGGAGTGAGATCAGACTGGAGTGAGATTGGAGTGAGATCAGACTGGAGTGAGATCAGACTGGAGTGAGATCAGACTGGAGTGAGATCTGACTGGAGTGAGATCAGACTGGAGTGAGATCAGACTGGAGTGAGATCAGACTGGAGTGAGATTGGAGTGAGATCAGACTGGAGTGAGATTGGAGTGAGATCAGACTGGAGTGAGATCAGACTGGAGTGAGATCAGACTGGAGTGAGATTGGAGTGAGATCAGACTGGAGTGAGATCAGACTGGAGTGAGATCAGACTGGAGTGAGATCAGACTGGAGGGAGATCAGACTGGAGTGAGATCAGACTGGAGTGAGATCAGACTGGAGTGAGATCAGACTGGAGGGAGATCAGACTGGAGTGAGATCAGACTGGAGTGAGATCAGACTGGAGTGAGATCAGAGTGAGATCAGACTGGAGTGAGATCAGAGTGAGATCAGACTGGAGTGAGATCAGACTGGAGTGAGATCAGACTGGAGTGAGATCAGACTGGAGTGAGATCAGACTGGAGTGAGATCAGAGAGCACACTGGAGCCGAACAGGATAACTAGCAACTACAGATAGAGGAGAGAAAGGTGCGTCATTTTTAACAGTTTTCTGAGTCACATTAAAAAATACATAACTCCTGGCAACTTGTCCAGGTTTTAGGCAGTGGTGTGTAGTAGCAGCTTTATTAATAGTGTAGCGAACTGGTTCCCTAGTTAGCCAGGACAATGGCAGGCTGTGCCGTAGCTAATCTGCATATTTCCCTGCATTTCCCAGTTCGGCCGGTGTTCGGGCCAGCTAATAATCGTTCAAATACACCGTTAAGGTCATAATGTCCGTAAACAAATGTTCTGTTGTGTTAGTTAAGGGTTACGTGTTTGTGTTTGAGCTAGAACGGCTAGCTAAGTATGCCACACCATTTGCTGGGGTCCCCGTCAGTGAGAGCAGGGTGGGGAAGCTAGCTAACAAGCGGGAACAGCTCACGTTGTAACCGGTGGACGTGCAACCCCATTGGTCTAAGGAGTCCGTGACTGGTCCACGTCACAATAACTGAGCCCCCCAGGACTAGCTAGCGTAGCCCCCCATTATCTAGCATTAGCTACCATGAGGTCGAAAAAGCTATCTATCTAGTTGACACCACCTGACACAATCCAAGGTTAATCTGTAAAATTCTTGAATATTTTTGCAACAATGTTTTCAATTAATTAAGGATGGCTGTGGGAACTGTCAGTCACATCACGTGTCATGTAGCTGCGATGCAGCGGTAGCATCTAGTGGGAGATTAGTAGGCTGCTGTATTTGTGTGTTAATATCAATCTGGTTTTTAATTATCATTGAATTTCCACAAAAATAACCAGTGATGGAGGTTTAGATGTGTTCATTTATACTCAAGTAATTAAGGCCTATGTTATTGTTGAGAGAAAGAGAGCTGTATGCTATTACAGTATAGTAGACAAGTGTGTAAGACGTTTTGTAAGTAGATTGTGTATGTGTTCTGCCATTCTTCCCTTTGAAGTGATATGCTGGTTCCTGTAGACTAGAGTATAAGGGAGTGAGCAAATGGGTCAGGGTACCACAGACAGAGGATGACTACAATTACTCCCAGTTTTTACAAGGAGGTAATTTAAGTGTCATGTTTATTCATGCCTTCAGGTTTTTCACTGTTTGCGTATGTTTAACTTAAAATCATGTTATGTATGACCCTTAGTGGAGTTCTTTTATTTTTATCTTAGTGCTGGCAAAATTCAATTTGCCAGGTTGTACTTCCTTGATCCTGAAGGATTCTTCAGGAGTGGAAGTGGATTCAGACATATTTGACGAACTTTTGAAGTCATCTGGGGTGTCTTTCAAGGCAGAAGAGTGTAATGGTAAGACATTGCAGGCTCAAACTTGTTTAATGTAATAATTTAGAGAATGTGGCTCTGTTATTAATCTTGTAAAATGAATTTTACAATACAAGGCTGTGTTTGTGTTCTTAGGCAACAGTGTTGAGGAAGACTCTTCAGAGGGCTCATCTTTATCAGAGCGGTCACTATCACATGCATCCCAAGGGTCATCATCAGGTTCAGACTCAACAGTAATACTGGAATCTACCAAAGCGCGTAAAAGAAAGCTGGTTGAAGGACCCCTTGATAGCAACGTTGCAAGAGATGTAAGTTATCTTTAAACTAGGGTCTGATATGTTTTCTGAAGCTGTCAGTAGCTGATATTTTATACCAATATTAAATATTATACATATTATAATATCTTTTAAATAAAAAAAAAAAAAAGAATACATCTCATGATGCAACCAGCCAGTGAGGAAAGACATGGACACACCAATATCTGATATTCCTAAAAGGACCCTGATATATTGGTCTAACCCTACGGGAAAATATTATTTTGACACAATAGTTACTTCAGTACTGCAGGTACAGTAGGTATGTCAGCCTGAATGTTTGTCTTCCCTGAAGGTGCACTGCATGAATGTCATGTAATTATTGTTTCAGACCATCAAAGCAGCCCTGTATTCAAATCCCGGGGGTGACCAAATATTCAAAGAATACGAGAAAACAAACAGCATTTGTGATGTTACAAGAAGAAATATGGTGAACATACTTGTGGCAGATATGGTAGACAGTCATGGGTAAGTGAATATGCCCTTAAAATAACAGTTTTTACTCATGTTTTTTTCCTCTGGATGCCAGAAGGCCACAAGGGCGGAAGGTTATGTTTTCACCCGTGTGTGTCTTGTTAGCAGGATTACGGATTACGCAAAAACAATCAGCCTGATTTGCACAAAAATTGGTGAAGGAGTGTAGCATGGGGCACGGACAAATCGGATACATTTTGGAGCGGATCAGAATCACGGGTCGGAGCCGCGAATGAAAACAGAATCCCATTCATTGTATATGGGGGGAATTGAAAGTTATGAAAGTTGTTGTTTTGGGGTGAATGATACATGTGTCTCTTTTCAGGAGAAGCCCTCCAGTGAATGTCCGCATTCTCTACGCACTTGGCATTACAAGCCTGTTCCCAAACTTGAAGGACCCGGATTCAAAGAATGGCTATGTGAGTATTGACATCCTCTACAACCCCAGGTTCTAGACGGTTCCCCCCGGCGTGCACTGGAGTATAGAACAAACAAGCCTACATCAAAATGGACGCGAATGGACACGAATCGCACGAGAAAAAGCTCAGCTAAAACGCCCCAAAAAAACATTTTTATCTCCGGTAAACACAGCTTACATGGCAAGCACTTTTATAAACGCGCCACAAACCCCAAAGACTTAGAATAGCTCCGTTAGCTCCATTAATCTTTGATTGGACTGAATGGTAGATTTGGTGTCTGCCATATGACTGGTAAAGATTTATGACTGTTACTATCTCACTGGAATACAGCCACTGAGTGGTATATTCCACTCACTGTTATATACTGAGTTGTCCACAGGGTGGAGCTTTTTGACCTGTAGGGCAACGAACTGTGAATTCCCAGTATAATGGTAAATGGACTGCACTTATATAGCGCTTTTATCCAAAGCGCTTTACAATGGCCTCTCATTCACCCATTCACACACACATTCACACACCAATGGCGGCAGCTGCCATGCAAGTTGCTAGCCTGCTCATTGGGAGCAATTAGGGGTTCAGTGTCTTGCCCAAGGACACTTCGAAATGTGGACAGGAGGAGCCGGGATTCGAACCGCCGACCCTGCGGTCATTGGACGACCCGCTCTACCTCCTGAGCCACAGCCGCCACAGTATGGCATGAATATGGGCCAGGGAATTTATATATTGCTCTATTTCACAATTTGGATGGAATCTATACCTATAGTGCTATGTCAGTGAAATATAATTAGTTTTATAGTGTTGTACATGAGGTCAAATAGCACTCATCTTGATCCCAGAGGGTCTCCAGATGGCACAATTTGGAGTTCCGCATAGACATAGCTACAATAAAAGGTCTAGAATGGCACTGGCACCCATTACAATCATCTTACTTTGCATAAGTACTGATCATACATTGGGATAATGATTCAAAGTTGTTTTGGCCTACTATCTCATATTTCCAAGCTGATATTCACTCTAAAAGCTGTTTTTTTTTAGGCGAGGATTGAATTTTTGATTTTTTACAATGTCCTAGCTCTATTTGTTCAGACACAGTAACATATAATGGCCTTTGTGGTTGTGGAGATATTCTATTCATTGTAGGCATATCATTTTGAGCAGGAAAAAAAAACAGGCTTGTGTTTTACCTTTTTTTTCTTTTAATCAACAGGAACATTTCTATGATCACCAGAGTGGTTCCGGTTACCTGGCATGGAGGTTGAAAACTGTTCAGCGCAACTCTGCTCAAGAAATCAAGAAATCCAAGTCCAGTTTTCAAGATGGCCCCAAGACTCCTCGCAACATGCGTTCAATTGTGAGGCAGTTGGCAGGTGATGAATGCAAGGAAGCTATGTCGGTGATGAGGCACTCAAGTGACATGGCCCTTGTCAAAGACAAAATGAAGGCAACATTTCAGCACAGACAACAGGTGGTTCAAGACCCAGCCACAGCCTCCACTGTCCTAGACCTTTTTCCAAGATTCCTGGATACATCTGGCTTGGTAAGACATAAAACTAATTGTTGACAGCTTGGTTGCTTTATTTGTTTGCTCTCTAATGTTTCTGTTATGTTTTGTGTTTAAGATTGACCAAGACTTCACAATGCTCTTTGGTGAGGAAGTGTCTGGTAAATTTCTTGCAAAATGGCCAACATACTTCAAACCGAGGGTCATTGCGGATTGCAAAAATCTACCTCAAAGTGCACGTGTGGATGAGCTACTTTTGTCTGCACAACAGGAGTCTGATGATGGTGGTAAGTGTAAATTGGACAGTAGATTTCACATGCCTTTAGAGTGTTCACTGTAGTCTCTGTGAAGTCAACACAACACATCATTGGACCAGTTGTTCTTTCATGTTTTGGTCCCTTTACTACAAATCACATATGCTGTACATTACTGCTGACCATTTTTATCTAAAAACCCATAGTGTGATTTGGAAAATACATGAAAAAAAACTTCCGTTAAGTGAAAGTAATTGCTATGGTGTTAATTCTCATTCTGTAGCGTGGGACTGTGAGGTGGCTGCCATCCTTCTGCTTCTTCACCTCTTACCTCCAACATGCAAGGGCAAGAAGACTGGAAAGATGAGCGCATTGGATGCTGCTGGCCACCTGATTAAGTTCATGAAAGTATGTTCTCAGAACTGTTCATTGCACTTAAGATGTCAACTGATGTGAGGTTTTCAAGGGCCAAGATGGCAAGGGGGTGATGCAGATTCTTTTTTCTTCTTTCCCCTCCAGACAGGCATGGTGTTTCAACACAGGAGCAGCTTTGTGTTCATAAAATTGTGCTTGGGAGTCAAACATTTTCTTTTAATTCTAGACAGCAGTGCTGTTACTCAACACCAAATTCCAATTCCATTTTATTTAATGTGATTAATACTCTCTCTCTCTCTCTCTCTCAGGTGGGGAGAAGCATGGAGACCTTCCTCAAGGAAACCGGCCCCGCTCAGCCCTTTCTCCTGTGTGTCGGAGAAAGAAGCAACAGCATCCAGGATTTCTACATCGTCCTGGACCAGAAGGTCATTCCCTGCATGACGCAGACTGGAGTTGCTGCCTTTGACGAGCTCTTCAAGGCACATTTTGCTTTTGCCGTGTCCTATGATGAGGCGCTGTCCAGCTTCTACACATTCATGCAGACCACCGTGTATGGCATCGATGTTGGCAATGTGAAGGAGAGTCCTCGGGTCAAGGAAATCTGAGCAAGATTTCTTCACAGTGCAATTTGAAGAGATAGACGTCGTTGACCGGAAGTATATTCACATGTTACTTTTGCAAGGTACACCACACAAGTTGTTCAGTGTTATTTAGACATTTGAAGTTTCAGCATGGTTTGTACCCCGGAAGGTCTTTGCGTTTGAACTGTGGAGAGCGTGGATGTTCATTTGTTTTTTGCACATACTCTGGTTACAAGCGGCACTTATCCCGAGCACATGGAGACTGTGTTGATTCAGATCCCGTCAGCAATGTAGAGTTTGAGCCTGTAGCTGGAACTTCGGCAGAGCCAGTAAATGTGGATCCTCCCGTGACTGTCACTATGCACGTTCCAATTGAAAAAAGAAACATATTGGACATGTGCAGCTCTGTTATTGCTCAAGTTCAAGCCTCAGGTGTTCCTGAAAGTACTGTGCAGTGTCTAGTTGGCTCAATGGAGGAACTGGTTAATGACATCCATGCTCATGCAAAAGAAGCTGTTGTTAATTGTTTGTCTTCTGATGCATCTAGAGAAACCTTAGAGAAAGTTGAGGATTGTTTTGATCAACTTGAAAATCCATTTTCATGTCTTAACACAGAATCTAAAAGGATGAGGCATTTTGAGGAAAAATGGAAAATAGTACAACCTGTAGAGCATGTCCTTGGCGTACGTTTTGATATGCGCAGAGATAGAACAACAGGCACATATAGGCAAGTTCCGGTCAATGATAAGTTTATGTATGTACCCATCATGGGGTCTCTTTCATCTATGTTTAGGAACAGTGAACTCTGTAACAGTTTCCAAAAAGCAAAACCACACCAGGAGGGTTTTTACAGAGATATAAGTGATGGCCTCTACTTTAGGAATCATAGTTTATTTTCCCAACAAGAACATGCTCTTCAGATCCAGCTCTACTATGATGATTTTGAAACTGCTAATCCATTAGGCTCAAAAAAGGGAGTACACAAACTGGGATGCATTTATTTTATTCTGAGAAATTTGCCACCAAAGCTCAATTCTGTGTTAATGAACATTCATCTTGTAGCGCTCTTTCACTCAGTGGACTTGAAGAAATATGGGTTTGAGCCCATTCTAAAGCCACTTATTGATGATCTCAAGATTTTAGAGACTGAAGGAATGCAGGTGCCCTTTTCAGCCACGCCTGTGAAGGGTTCAGTTTTTCAGGTTACTGGAGACAATTTAGCTTTGCATGGTCTTCTTGGTTTCGTTGAATCATTCAGTGCAAATTATTGCTGTAGATTTTGTTTAACTGATAAGAGAGAGTTGCAGTCAGTTTATAGTGAAGATCATCCAGGTTTAACTCTACGTTCAAAAGACCTTCATGCAGAACACCTCCTTGCCATTCAACTAAATCCTGCTTTGACCTCAACATTTGGTGTCAAACGAGGCTGTTCGCTCAATTCCCTCCAGTTGTTCCATACTTCAGACAACTACGCTGTAGATATAATGCACGATCTGCTAGAAGGAGTGGTGCAGTATGAGCTAAAGCTTCTGTTTCAGTATTTGATGAAGAATTCTATATCCTTGAGTGCATTGTCTGAGAGAATTATGAGCTTCAATTATGGATATACACAGAGAAAAAACAGGCCAAGTGGGCTTAAACTGGATGACAATAGCAAAGATCTTGGCCTTAATGCTGTCCAGTCATGGTGCCTCTTACGGAATACCCCATTGATATTTGGAGATTTGGTTGATAGGAATGATAGCTGTTGGAACTTGTTACTCCTCTTAATTCAAATTGTCAACATTGTGTTTTCACCTACTGTAACCCATGGTATGACTTGCTATTTGAAACATCTAATTTTTGATCATCACAAGCTTTTTAAATCTCTCTTTCCAGAGCACAATTTGATTCCAAAACATCACCTAATGATCCATTACCCAAGCTGTATTAGAAAAATTGGGCCACTCATACACATGTGGTGCATGAGATTTGAAGGAAAGCACAACTTCTTCAAAAAGTCTGTAAAAAACTTTAAAAACATTGCAAAAACACTGGTTAAGAAACACCAGAGTCAGTTAGCTTTTCATTTTGAGAACTTTTATTTTAAAAGATTACAGTTTGGTCCCATTACTGAAGTCTTGGTCAGCAGTTTAGAGGGCAGTGAGGCGCTGAATGAAACTTTTGATGTGTCGTCTGTTTCCACCACTTCCTGGGTCAAAAGCTATGGCACGGAGTATCAGGTTGGGATGTTTGTATGTTCTGCAGTTGAAAATGAGATGCCTTTGTTCAACAGGATTGACAGTATAATAGTTAGAGATGACAATGCCTATCTTTTAATTTGTGAAGTCTCAACCATTTTTTTTGATGATCACTTAAATGCATTTGGTATTGAGGAGAAAACTGATGTTTTCACAGTGATCTGTGTAGATGACCTGGCGTACTACAGACCTTGTGATAGGCAATTTTCATACGACACTGATGACCAAGTGTACATTGTCCCATACTGTTACTATGTATGAATCCATGCAGTTCATTGTTGTGAAATGTGGTGTAGCCTGTGAATAAGAGATTATTGGATCAATCATTCATAATACTAGTTTAACATGGATCAATCATAATACTAGTTTAACATGGATCAATCATAATACTAGTTTAACATGGATCAATCATTCATAATACTAGTTTAACTAGGATCAATCATCCCTGCTGTCAGTGGACTGCTACCTCAACCTGGGCCCGGAGGTAGACACACACACACACACACACACATACAGTATTCACACATACCTGCTCACGCACACACACTTTCTCACACACTTCGCCAAACGCATGAACACATTCACTCACTCATACACAGAAGCGCGCGCCCACACACACACACACACACACAGATACAGTATTCACACATACCTGCTCACGCACACACACTTTCTCACACACTTCGCCAAACGCATGAACACATTCACTCACTCTTACACCGAATCACACACACACACACACACAAATGCATAGATACTCATGAACACGCTCACTTTTTCTCACTTTTTCCCTCCTTCCTGTGTGTGTGTGTGTGTGTGTGTGTGTGTGTGTGTGTGTGTGTGTGTGTGTGTGTGTGTGTAGGTGACGGTGTGTTTCGTGAGCTCTAGGCCTCACTCCATCAACATCAAAACGTCGGGGTTGCTCTTCAGCGGTCTGCTGCTCTGCTTCTGCGATTCCTTCGTCACGCCGGGCTTCCTCAAGAAGTTCCACTTCCTCAAAGGTACTCAATGGACGCCCGCACACACACACACACACACAAACACACACACACTGGTCACTGCTGTAGAGATGGATTCAAACATTGACCGACACTCAACGTTTCCGTCTTTACTCATTTTTCTCTCCTCTCTCCCTCACGCTTTCTCCTTCTCTGCCCCCCCCCCTTTCTCCTTCTCTGCCCCCCCCCCCTTTCTCCTTCTCTGCCCCCCCCCCTTTCTCCTTCTCTGCCCCCCCCCTTTCTTCTTCTCTGTCCCCCCCCCCTTTCTCTTTCTCTGCCCCCCCCCCTTTCTCCTTCTCTGCCCCCCCCCCCCACACACACCCTTTCTCCTTCTCTGTCCCCCCCCCCCCTTTTCTCCTTCTCTGTCCCCCCCTTTCTCCTTCTCTGCCCCCCCCCCCCCCTTTCTCCTTCTCTGTCCCCCCCCCTTTCTCCTTCTCTGTCCCCCCCCCCCCTCCAGGAGCGACCCTGTGTGTGATCTCCGCCGACCGCAGTTCCCTCAGACAGACGGTGGTTCGTCTGGAGCTGGACGACCAGTGGACCACTCCCTACTGATCATCCTAACTCTCACCTCCTTTTAGGGTGAACAATCCAGAAAGGTCAAAGGCCAAAGACCTCAGGAGCATAGCTTTGTGTCGTTGTTGGTAGTGGAGGTAGTCAGACGAACGCAGAAACAGAGGTTGAGAATCTGCATTGTACAGTATATCTGCATCGGTATTTCTGTAGCGTTCCACTTCTCTTTGTAAAAGCAATCACTCCATAGATAGAATTCACCTATTATTATTTTTTGCTAATGAGATTTTGTACCAAACTGTTTTTATGTGTTTTGTCCAGGCTATTGTGATATGGTGACACGTTTGGAATATATTTTGTATGTATACATTATGTATAAAGTACTTATCTATGTACAAGAGAAGAGTGTTTTTCCCCCCAAATGGTTCTATGTTGCTCCATATCTGAATGTCTGTGTCATGTGACATTACTGTTAATGACGTACTGTATTTGTGAAACTGTATAAATGTACATAACCTTTAAAGTTGTCTCAGGTTTCTTTCATGCGTTATCAATCAATCAATCAATCAATCAATCAATCAAAGCTTTATTTGTAGAGCGCATTTCATACCCAGAGGCAACACAATGCGCTTTACAGAGAACAAGGGAGGAGGGCATACGACCCACTCTCTACATATTCCAGAGGGAAGGAAAAAAACAGTAATCACCCGGGGGCCAGATAAGTGAGCTGTAAAAATTCTTCCCTGACCCCTCTCAACAAGGCGATCGAGCAAGCTCCAGGAGTATGTTTGTCTACCGGCTAAGAACATTTATAAAGCAATAAATTACATTAAATTACATTTCAGAGTAAGAGAGGCTTAAAAAGCATCATAGGAGAGACATGGCAAATACTGGTGTGTGTTTGCTATGGCCCAGGCCTAAAGCCGGAAGTGGGCTGGTGTATGTCTGTGTGTACGTGTGTGTGTGTTAACTAAATGCTACGACATCCACAGCAGACACAGGGGTATCTATCGGACTCCGGGAGGTCTGGGTTATGTTGCCCAGATATGGATAAAAGACAGTTAGCTCTCTCATACTTGGGCCTCAAAAGTGCAAACTCAGATAAATCTAACGCACCTCAAGTCAAATGTACAGTGTGTGTACTTGACCTAGGTTCTCAGTATGTGACTCACAATTCTCACCACTAGAGGGCGTCACACTCCAATTAATTCACCCATTCCCCCCTCTTTCTCATTCCATCAACTCATAGTTGATCAGATGGTAAATGGAGTGCATTTACGTATAACGCTTTTATCCAAAGCGGCCTCTCATTCACCCATTCACCTCTCCCCGCCTCCACCCTATCTCTCTCTCCCCTCCCTCTCTCTCTCGGATCATGGGCTGTGCACTCGGGGGTCAGGAGCGCATGCGCGCCTCTGTCTTGGGCTGCTTTCAAATCCTACTGCTAGCCTACGAGTAGCCTTCAAAATAACACAACGCCCTTGAATATGAATGATTCATAGAGAGCGATGACCCTTATTTAATATCACCAATAATGCCTATCCATCTCTATCGAAAACGTGGACAATTAACGACTGGATTTAACGGACTGATTATCCGACCAGCCTTTTAAGCGCTCCTATTTAATTCTGAATGTGGGAGTGTATTAAATAAGGGGTATAGTTGGGTCTTAAGCAAAAAGAAGCTTAAATCTATTTAAATCCAGCCCTGCATTTATTTCAATTAGCTGGCCGCCTGGACTATAGCCGTCACGTCACAGTGTTCTATCCGTGACATCACGGGCACTACGGCGTCACATCACGCACACGTCACAGCGGCAAGGTATATAACTTGCTGTAACGAGTGGACAAGCCTCATTACGATGTTTGCGATGAGAAGAGCATGTTGTTAAAAATGTGGCTTTGACAAGATGTTTGTTAGTGGAGTAAACCAAGTTTTTAGAGTCCTAGTGCCATCTGGTGGATATGGACGTCCTGAGCCCACGCCCGATCAGATCCCGTTCCTGTTGATTGACAACACACTCCTCTGCTGTGGACTTTTAATCGCTCTCTCCTTGGGCGTGATCGTGCCTTGGCTATTCGATCAATGGAGAGATCGCCGTGGAAATATTAAGGTTGGTAATCAAAGTTTCATTGTACTTTAATCCTTTACAATTCAAACAAATACAGAAGCTGCTCTGTCTTTGTGAAACCTTAATGACCTCAACATCCATCTTGTATTTCCTTTATGAATTAGGATGGAAACCGTAAAGACGATCATCGGTAAGTTCAGAATGTTTTTTCAGTGTAACCAACAGTGTGTGTGTGTGTGTGTGTGTGTGTTTGTTTGTGTGAGATGTGTGTGTTTATGTGTAAAATGTGTGGTATGATGCATTTTGATTGTACAAGTGTACTGAAATCATCAAAAGTCATTTAAGTTTTTTGTATTTTATTGTACCTCAAAAGGGCCGAGCTGGAAAGTAAGATAGCCCGGTGCGAAAGCTTCCTTTCCCGTTTGGATGCACTTATGAAGATACGTGCACATGCGAGCCATTGTGACTGTTCAGGACTAGACGATTCACATTCTGACTCCTATGATCCGGGGGGCTGTGGACAAGACCCGGCGTCTGAGACGAGTAGAGGCTCCGCCCCCGTGCCACCTGGCCGCGTCGCCGAGCCCTTCCCGACACACGAGGGCGAAAGTTCAAATGGCGAATCTGACACACCACCGTCTGTCAGCAGTCCATCTGACACAGACCTGTCTGTCAGCTGTCCATCTGTCAGAACACCACTCTCCATGAGAAGGACCAGTAGAGCAGATAGCCCCACTAGCGCCTTTTCCACCCCCATGGCGTCAAGTGTTGTGGTGGTTAAGGGACAATCTCAGAGAGCGGCGACTTCCACATCGGCCTCTCTGATGAAGAGGGCACCTGGCACAGCCCCGTCTGTCACAGCCCCGTCTGAACCAGTCCCTTCTGTCACAGCTCCATCTGTCAGTCCAACACTCTCCATGACCAGGACCAGTAGAGGACACAGCCCCGCTAGCGCCTTATCCACCCCCATGGCGTCTAGTGGTGTGCTGGTAAAGGACCAATCTGAGCTAAACGTTCCACGATCACCCGAGCCCCACTGGAGACGAGATCTGAAGCTCTCTCGGCGTCAGAGGCTCATTTGTAAGGAGTGGGAAGACGTCTGTGAAGGAGCGACCACTTCTACCTCGGACTCTCTTATGAAGAGGGTACCTGATACAGCCCTGTCTGTAACAGGTCCATCTGTCAGTCCACCACTCTCCATGACTAGGACCAGTAGAGGACACAGCCCCGCTAGCCACCTATCCACGAACAAGGTGTGTAGTGGTGTGCTGGTAAAGGACCAATCTAACCCGGACGTTCCACGAACACCCGAGCCCCACTGGAGGCGAGATCTGGAGCTCTCTCGGCGTCAGAGACTCTTTCACAAGAAGTGGGAGGGAGTCTTTCAAGGGGCGGCCATTTCCACCTCGGACTCTATGGTTAAGCCAATGTCTGGAGCGCAATCTGGGTGAGCAACTCTGTCGTGAGTTGTTGGAAAAAGTACGTCGGATCGAATGATGACGTTCAAGACACAATACACAACAAATAACCCCACGATGAACCCCGACCAACCCCGATTGGGGTTACTTGTGCTTGTATTGATTTCATTTGTGAATAAAGTCTCTGAACATTTTCTGCCTGTGTTTGGGTTCTATCTCCACTGTATACTGATGCATGTTAATCAGTGCCCATCCCACGGCTATGCTCAGTGAGCTGCCTGGACAAGAGACTTTGTGGAATAAAATGTGTAATAAAAATCAAATTAAAGCCACCGTAGGTAGTTAGGTGGCTAGGTAGGTAGGTAGTTAGAGAGGTAGTTAGGTGGATAGGTTGGTAGGTAGTTAGAGAGGTAGTTAGGTGGATAGGTAGGTCGGTAAAGAGGTAGGTAGGTAGCTAGGTGGATAGGTAGGTCGGTAAAGAGGTAGATGGGTAGGTAGGTAGATGGGTAGGTAGGTAGCTAGGTGGGTAGGTAGGTAAGTAGGTAGAGAGGTAGGTAGGTAGGTAGGTAGGTAGGTAGGTAGGTAGGTAGGTAGGTAGGTAGGTAGGTAGGTAGGTAGGTAGGTAGGAAGGTGAATAGGTAGGTGGGTAGGAAAATAGGTAGGTAGATGGGTAGGTAGGTAGGTGGGTAGAAAGGTAGCTAGGTAGATAGTTGGGTAGGTAGGTAGGTAGGTAGGTAGGAGGGTGGGTAGCTAAGTAGGGGGGTGGGTAGGTAGGTAGATGGTTAGGTAGGTAGATAGGTACTGTAGATGGGTAGGTCGGTAGGTAGGTGACTAGGTAGGTAGGTAGATGGATAGGTAGGTAGGTAGGTAGGTAGATACTTTAGATGGGAAGGTAGGTAGATGACTAGGTAGGTAAGTAATCTCTTCGCCCCCTAGTGGAAGCGTTCCATAATGCCGAGAGAATGAATGAGATTTCTCATAGACACGTCTTTTGAAAAATGATATATTGGTCGACACCGAAAAGTTAGTAGAATTTTTTTTAATTAATGAAAAAGCATTCAATTTATAACAAACAGGGAAATATACAATCAATAACATTTCTAAGATGAGTTATTCACCTCAACATACAGTACAATATGAAGGATATAAGCGAAAATTTAAAAAAATAATAATAATACAGGAGCAGTTTGGCAAAGAACCGCCTACTTTAACTGTGACGTTGCAGGGACCCATGTTGCCAATGTTTCTGCAACGTTGCAGTAAAGTCTAATTAGACTTAGGAGGGTAAAGTTATTTTTAGATAAATACAACATGAATCTGCTTTTATGGGTAGGTGTCTTACCTCAATACTTAGATCTTCAAATACTTGGAATACTAATCTTCAAATGAATGCCTTGATTCTGTGTATGTGGCTGGAATGACCCTGGATGTAGGTTTATCACATCATAATGCATGACCACTCTGACAAAAATATATTATTTTTATTATATATAATAATTTATGTTTTTATTTATTTATAATATTTATTATATATAAATAATATATATTATGTATATTGTTATATATGTATCTTTTTTTTCATGGTATATATTTTCTATAAATGTCACCATTCATCCATCCATCCATCCATCCATCCATCCATCCATCCATCCATCCATCTTCATCCAATTATGGGGTCGGGTTGCGGAGGCAGCAGTTCCAGCAGGGGGTGTTGTAGGCTAAATTACCATGGGTCTTGTTGCCTGGACACATCAGTTCCAATGCTTCCAATGCTAATCCTGCACAATAAGAGCGGGATAGCCAGTTAACTCATGAGCTCACAACAACAGTGGCTAAAGCAGTTACACTGATGATTCCTGTAACCATCCATCCATCATCATCCGCTTATCTGGGGTCGGGTCGCGGAGGAAGCAGTCCCAGACATCCCTTTCCCTAGCAGCATCAACCAGCTCTGCCCTGTAATACTAGTTTAACTAGGATCAATCATTCATAATACTGGTTTAACATGGATCAATCATTCATAATACTAGTTTAACATGGATCAATCATAATACTAGTTTAACATGGATCAATCATTCATAATACTAGTTTAACTAGGATCAATCATTCATAATACTGGTTTAACATGGATCAATCATTCATAATACTGGTTTAACATGGATCAATCATTCATAATACTAGTTTAACATGGATCAATCATAATACTAGTTTAACATGGATCAATCATTCATAATACTAGTTTAACATGGATCAATCATTCATAATACTAGTTTAACATGGATCAATCATTCATAATACTAGTTTAACATGGATCAATCATAATACTGGTTTAACATGGATTAATCATAATACTGGTTTAACATGGATCAATCATTCATAATACTGGTTTAACATGGATCAATCATTCATAATACTAGTTTAACATGGATCAATCATAATACTAGTTTAACTAGGATCAATCATTCAGAATACTGGTTTAACATGGATCAATCATTCATAATACTAGTTTAACATGGATCAATCATTCATAATACTAGTTTAACATGGATCAATCATAATACTAGTTTAACATGGATCAATCATTCATAATACTAGTTTAACTAGGATCAATCATTCATAATACTAGTTTAACATGGATCAATCATAATACTGGTTTAACATGGATCAATCATAATACTGGTTTAACATGGATCAATCATTCATAATACTAGTTTAACATGGATCAATCATTCATAATACTGGTTTAACATGGATCAATCATTCATAATACTAGTTTAACATCGATCAATCATAATACTAGTTAAACTAGGATCAATCATTCAGAATACTGGTTTAACATGGATCAATCATTCATAATACTAGTTTAACATGGATCAATCATAATACTAGTTTAACATGGATCAATCATTCATAATACTAGTTTAACTAGGATCAATCATTCATAATACTAGTTTAACATGGATCAATCATTCATAATACTAGTTTAACTAGGATCAATCATTCATAATACTAGTTTAACATGGATCAATCATAATACTAGTTTAACTAGGATCAATCATTCAGAATACTGGTTTAACATGGATCAATCATTCATAATACTAGTTTAACATGGATCAATCATAATACTAGTTTAACATGGATCAATCATTCATAATACTAGTTTAACTACTATCAATCATTCATAATACTAGTTTAACTAGGATCAATCATTCATAATACTAGTTTAACATGGATCAATCATTCATAATACTAGTTAAACATGGATCAATCATTCATAATACTAGTTTAACTAGGATCAATCATTCATAATACTGGTTTAACTAGGATCAATCATTCATAATACTAATATGTTCCATCTCTGGTGTTCTGTGTTCCATCTCTGGTGTTCTATGTTCCATCTCTGGTGTTCTATGTTCCATCTCTGGTGTTCTATGTTCCGTCTCTGGTGTTCTATGTTCCGTCTCTAGTGATCTATGTTCCATCTCTGGTGTTCTGTGTTCCATCTCTGGTGTTCTGTGTTCCATCTCTGGTGTTCTGTGTTCCATCTCTGGTGTTCTGGGCCTGTTCTGTGTTCCATCTCTGGTGTTCTGGGTCTGTTCTATATTCCATCTCTGGTGTTCTGGGTCTGTTCTGTGTTCCATCTCTGGTGTTCTGGGTCTGTTCTATGTTCCATCTCTGGTGTTCTGGGTCTGTTCTATGTTCCATCTCTGGTGTTCTGGGCCTGTTCTGTGTTCCATCTCTGGTGTTCTGGGTCTGTTCTATGTTCCATCTCTGGTGTTCTGGGTCTGTTCTATGTTCCATCTCTGGTGTTCTGGGCCTGTTCTGTGTTCCATCTCTGGTGTTGTGGGCCTGTTCTATGTTCCATCTCTGGTGTTCTGGGCCTGTTCTATGTTCCATCTCTGGTGTTCTGGGTCTGTTCTATGTTCCATATCTGGTGTTCTGCGCCTGTTCTATAGGGTTAGTCAATCAAGATTCAAGATTCCTTTCAACCAATCAGCGCAGCGTGATTGGTTAGGGGATGAACTAATTGCTGACGGCTCCTTCGGCAACGCCCATCTGGGAAAACATGAGCCTGTTCAGACTGAATAATGAAGTGAAATGAAATGTTAATTCAGTCAGAGTATCAGGCTAGCTGGTCTGACACTGGCACCGGTTTTCTTTCAGACAGTGCAGTTCCCTCTGTTACCTACAGAGGGCGTGTTATGACTATCTAAAAAACATCCCAAACGCAAACAGCAGAAATGGTTACTCTCTATGACAATCAGATAAGATAGATAATATAGAGCTCCAATGTTCCTCAGGAAGTCAGGGTCAGGGTCACGATGGTGTGGCGGACGTTTCCACTCTTGACTGGGGGCGGAGCCTGGGCTTTGGGACAGCCATCACCTGTGGGCTGGTTGTCACCGTCATCGCTCTTGTCATCTGGGTGAGTGACAGGGAGAACTCTCTCTCTCTCTCACACGCGCACACACACACACACACAATTATATTTATTGCTACACACACCCAATCTTTAATACAACCCACAATAACCTCTTAAAGGAGTAGTAAAGGGAAAATGCATGTTGATAGAGTTGATCATTCACTTTTAGTAGAGACAAGCCTCTGTTGGCCTACATCAAAACTCCTAGTGGTCAAATAGAAGTCATTGTTGTTGACATACTGTACTCAGTACACTAAAGGTGTACCACAGGGCTCAATTTAGGACCTTTTCGCATTGTATATTAACGGTGCTCTGTTCGATTTACTGCACTTTTTGTAAAAAAAAAAAAAAAAAAAAAATTATAATAAATAGGTCCAGGGGAGTCATAACTATCTGTACAGAAAATATAGAAAATATCACATACATTACGGGCTCTTGCAGATTCCTGCTCTACAACATCAGGAGGATACGAAACGGCACAGGTGCTCATCCAGGCCCTTGGCATCTCGCGCCTGGACACCTCATCTAAAGCATCTGGACAGAGCTACACCATCACTAACATCACATCTGAGGACAGTGGAGGATACTACTGTGAGTCTCCGAATGAAGTCAGATCAGCGATGTCAGACCAGTTTCCTTAATGTTTCAGTTAAAGTTGAAGTATCACCAATTCTATTCATTTCACTAATTGCAACTTTATAGATTCGAATTAGACCCACAGAAAACTACGTGTCCAGATCACCAAACATTGCTTGCGTTGACGTGGTCCCACAGTGACTTTGTGCTGTTCTACTTCCTGCATGTGTGTGTTAGGGTCCAGGGGCATCGTCCCCCAGAATAAAATTTAGTGATTTAAATATGTAAATGAAGCTTTTTGAAGCGTTTTGAAACTTTCGTTTCACTTAATTATTCAGTCTGAACAGGCTCATGTTTTCCCAGATGGGCGTTGCCGAAGGAGCCGTCAGCAATTAGTTCATCCCCTAACCAATCACGCTGCGCTGATTGGTTGAAAGGAATCTTGAATCTTGATTGACTAACCCTATAGAACAGACCCAGAACACCAGAGATGGAACATAGAACAGACCCAGAACACCAGAGATGGAACATAGAACAGACCCAGAACACCAGAGATGGAACATAGAACAGACCCAGAACACCAGAGATGGAACATAGAACAGGCCCAGAAAAGCAGAGATGGAACATAGAACAGACCCAGAACACCAGAGATGGAACATAGAACAGACCCAGAACACCAGAGATGGAACATAGAACAGGCCCAGAACACCAGAGATGGAACATAGAACAGACCCAGAACACCAGAGATGGAACATAGAACAGGCCCAGAACCCCAGAACATAGAACACCAGAGATGGAACACAGAACACCAGAGACGGAACCCAGATCACTAGAGACGGAACATAGAACACCAGAGATGGAACCCAGATCACTAGACACGGAACACAGAACACCAGAGATGGAACCCAGATCACTAGAGACGGAACATAGAACACCAGAGATGGAACCCAGATCACTAGAGACGGAACACAGAACACCAGAGATGGAACCCAGATCACAAGACACGGAACACAGAACACGAGAGATGGAACCCAGATCACTAGAGACGGAACACAGAACACCAGAGATGGAACCCAGATCACTAGAGACGGAACACAGAACACCAGAGATGGAACACAGATCACTAGAGACGGAACACAGAACCCCAGAGATGGAACCCAGATCACTAGAGACGGAACACAGAACACGGAGCTGAGTGACGGACATGGAGAGAAAGGACAGGTGTTTCATCCCGTCTCCAAAACTGTCTGGACGACTTCTCAGTCTCGTCCTCTTCTGTTCTGCTCTCTGTCCTGCGCTTGAGTGCTGAGTGACCTCTGATATTGTGTTTTTATCAGGTAAAGATTTTATCAAATGTGTGTCCTGAAAGGATGTATTAGAACTCCACATTTCACTCCAGAATGTGTTTTTATGCAGCAGTATTCTGTACGGTCGCTAGTTCAAATGTGGTACAGTAAGTATCAACTGCTGTCCACAGACCAAAACTCATATGGACGACAACGCGGCCTCGTCTACTGATCAGATCAAACCCTTGCAGTTGAGACTTGATGGTAGATGTTATTTGATATAATCATGATTCATATTCAAAATAAAATGTGGAATTATTTACCGGAAATTAACTTCCTCCACAGAATGTTATGAAACTATCTATAATATTTGTTGAACAATGTCCGTGAAGGACTTTTAAAGATGGTACTGCAGGAATCTATTAAAAAGGGCTTCATAAATATATTATTGTAAGTGTGCAAAGAAGGGTGTGTAAGTATTGAATGTATGTAAAGCTGTAGGCATGTCTGCGGAGCTGATGAGTAAGATGGTGGACAGATTATGTCACATTCTTCCAGGAAGCCCCATAGAATTAATCTTAATACTGGTAAAATCAGGTTTTCAGTTCCAATACCCATAGAAACTGCTAGATGTGCGAAACGAACCTGTCGTCTCTCATGCAGGCAGAAGAGAACAAGGGAACAGCAGACAGGAAGTGATGCACTTGTTTTTGCACCAAAGAGAGAGATGGATCGTATCCTGATGAGACATGATACCTGCCATTTAGATTTGTTGATCTGGCTCATTGTAAATTCTGTTATGTTAGTTGAGGTTTTTAGACTGTAAATTAATTCAGTTTCTTTTCAAATACATGCAGGTGCATTACACAAATTAGTGGTGCAATGTTTACATTCACATAAGTGATGTGCTTATACTTAACTAAACAAGATGGAACAGTATAGAACATTTAAAAGCAAAAAGCAGAACAACATTTGAACCATAACAACAACAACAATGAACACGACAGAACAAAACACAGTTATCTCAAAACAACTAGAGATTGTAAAGAAGCAGAACAGGCGAATAATGAACATTTAAAAGGACAAATACTAAAAGAATGGAACATAAAACCAGAATGGCCAGTTTACTGAGGAGTAAAGGGGAATTATAGTGGACATTATCAAAGAAAGGAGGCCTCTGTTGGTGGAATGCATCCGTGGAACAGGAACCTGAAGGTTTGATCTTGTTAAAGTGTAGAACGTCTCTGATCTAAATCAGACAAGATGGAGGAGAGGACGAGTTCCACTAAACCACCATCTTGCCAACAGAGCCAGAAAGACAAAGAGATTAATATTTGGGCATCACTACATACCAGGTAGGCTATTACCTGAACTGTGCATTGTATGACCAAACAATGCTGTTATGGCAACAGGATCCAAGGGACTAAGACTTTAGAAGTGGAATCAAGGATGGTAGACCAAGAGTGATGTAGAGAGGCCAAGAGCAGAACGTGGCGTCACAAGGCGGGAGAGCCTGCTGTCACCTGTCACAGACAAGAGCCACATGAGGAGAGATCTGAGAAAGTCTACAGCAGGATGAGTGGGATGTAGGATTTTGGTAGGACAGCATTTTCAACGCGTTTACAGATTAGATTGAGATTGAGATTGTGTGAGAGGGAGAGAGAATGTGGTTACATCCCCGTTACTCACAAACCACACTTTCATGGTTCCATCCATCCCCACTCACAAAGCAGCGTTTCCTGTGAGCGCTCTACTGTACGACCACAGACCCGGGGTCGTTAAGTCACTTCCTTCAGAAGGGTGTCCCCGATGTTGAATTCTGTGTTACTGTGTAGGTGTGCAAACGCGTGTTTCTGTGTGCACTAGTTGTGTGAAAGACACAGAGCTGCGTTACAGAGTTTTATATTTTTATTCCCAGAAATGATTGAAAGTACTGTACACATTCCGTGTTATGTGAAGAACCACGTTACAAGGCACACAGACCAGTTTATCAGGTAAGACATAAAACAGCTTTCCTCTCTTATCCTCATCATATTAAAAAAGTACACATTATTGTTTTTCAAGAAACACCATGCATTTTTACAGGCGCTACATACATAGTTGATTACTGTAGGTCCAGGTAGAACATTCCAGAGTGTTCATGTGATCCATCTGGGTAGCGGAGGATGCTGGACCCCCTGGCTCTTCCTGCATCCCGGTGGCGGTCCGGGTTTGGTGTTCACATAGTCATTCTGAGACGAATCCAGTCCCCTCAGTTTCAGCTGTGGGTCCAACACACACACACACACACACACACACACACACACACGGGGGAAGTGTACTTGTTGTTCAATGCTCTATTGAGGAATTAGTCAATTGGGTGTTTTGACTACAGAATCTTACGAGGTTATTGTTGGTTGTATTAAAGGTTGGGTGTGTGTAGCAATAAATATAATTGTGTGTGAGTGTGTGTGTGTGTGTGTGTGTGTGTGTGTGTGTGTGTGTGTGTGTGAGAGAGAGAGTTCTCCCTGTCACTCACCCAGAGGACAAAGGCGATGGCGGTGACAACCAGCCCACAGGTGATGGCTGTCCCAAAGCCCAGGCTCCACCCCCAGTCAAGAGTGGAAGCGTCGGCCACACCATCGTGACCCTGACCCTGACCTTGACCCTGACCCTGACCTACACATGGGCCTGTGGGCCGACCGGTCAGAGAGAGAAGCTCACATCAACCTACTGTACTATGTAAGCATGTAAGCCCAGCAGACAAAATGCTATATGGTCAGTCACTTGCATTGTGTGTGTGTGTGTGTCTGTGTGTGTGTGTGTGTGTGTGTGTCTGTGTGTGTGTGTGCGTGTGTGTGTGTGCGTGTGTGTGTGTGTGTGTGCGTGTGTGTGTGTGTGTGTGCCCGTGAGGAGAACATACCTTTCACAAACACATAGGTCTTGGTTGCATTCCCTGCACTTCGAGCAGGGATGGGTAAATAGATCCACATGTCACAAGCGTAGAAGCCTGTGTCTTCTATGGTCACTCCGGAGAGCTCAAAACTGACCATGCCATTTGATTGGTTCACCTGCAGGCTCCGCCCCCACTGCGTTGTAAATATCGTCTTTCCCGAGTCGGTTTTCCTTCGGTAACGACAGCTGTCCACGTTCCGCTGGTCCTTGTAAAGACGAAAGATAATTTCGTCTCCTACGATGTTAGGACAGGGGATGGTCACAGTGTCGTTGATGGCCACTTGAAGCAGGACCGTTCCTACTGAGAGAAGGTCAAAGGTTAGAGTGGCGGTCGATGTTACAAACTATGAACTGCTCATATGAACTGCTTATATAACTGGTGATGTTTCGACCATTGAGATGGTGAGGTTTCACAGCTGTAAAACATTTAAAGCTTTATTGAAAGCAACGAGTAACAGTAACCTACAGGAGACAGGATGCTTGTGCTACCTCTGACACAAATCACCTGCACCCACAGGAAACACTTTCCATTGAGACTCAAATTTATTTATTTATAAAAAAAAAAAAAAATCTGTTCTCTTTTTCTCTCCTTGAAGTTTGGATCGTACAGTACATGCATCATTTCACAGCAATTGAACCCATACAGGAACAATGTGCCAAAGAATATTACTCTAATTTTTTGAAACTCTTATTTCTGTGTCCTGAGGTTTCAAAAGAGAAGTAACAAGTTGTCACGTAACTGAGGTGGAATAGAAAATGTGAGTCACTCTCTGAAGTTTCTCGAACCCTTACCCCACTCCTGGCCCGTAATCTGAGATTAAAGAGATTAAGTATTTGCTCCCTCTTTTTGTCATCTATTGATTCTGAAATGTCTAAACTCAGACTGCAATGCACTTTGGTCCTGTGTAAAAACTAATTAAGACACTCTTAGGACAGTAAGAGTGCAAATAACTTTGCTAGCAGTGGAATGGCCATGAATTATATCGATTTTTGGGCTAGGAAATTAATTGAATTTGCATTCATATTGCAGTTCTAGGAGTGAATCACTAGTTATATCGTATAAAGACCAGACCTTACGGTAAAGTATGCCCCACATATAAACATGTCAACACGACAAACCAACTGTACCATTGCAGCGGTGGGAGCTCTGAGGTACAGCTCCTGGAAGGCAGAGGGTTAGGAGAACCCAGGACGTCCAATAAACATTCATTTCTATTCTTTTCCGCAGTTTCGCCTTGAAGAGCTGCTGGTTTCTCACGCCAGTAAGAAAAGGTTTGTTTACTAATACAGCATGAGCTGTAAAACACTGTAAAGCAACTAGTCTTGCATAGAGAGAGGGGCGAGAAGGATCGGCAGGCGGTATCAACCCTGCTCTGGATGCAGCGGTCTGAACTCCGACACGATGAGCGACTCCCACAGAGCAGGAAACCTCCGCCCCTCTGGTAACCATGGTAACCCATGTGCCAACCGACGTTCTCTAGAGGTTTCCGCCGTCTACCTGAAAGTCACCTAGAAGGGCGAATACTGAGGAAATGTGTGTAGAATCGGCCTGAGACGTGATCTCCGCCCTCGATCTCTGATATTAGTGTTGTTAGGTTCTGGTTGAGTTGAACGGTAAGCACGGTGATGGAGGAGCAAAGGTCAGGGGTCATGGTTGAGAGTGTGTTGATGTAGACGTGTGAGGTGAACATTAGCGTTGTGGATTCTGTTCAGCAGGATGCGCAGCAACAGTCAATATGGTGCAGCACTTCCAGAACAATGCGGTTTAGTGTGTGTGTGTGTGTGTGTGTGTGTGTGTGTGTGTGTGCGTGTGTGTGTGTGTGCGTGTGTACACACTACAGTATGAGGACAGGATATCCCACAGTCACACATCATTCAAGGGGACAGTATTTCCTTGTATTTGGATTCCTCATTGATTCACAGCTAAGAGTTCAGATTCTATGACCCACCTCTTGACTAATGAATGAATGAATGAATGAATGAATGAATGAATGAATGAATGAATGAATGAATGAATTTTTTATTTAAGTGTCATGCCTACTGTTGGCCCATCCCATATGGGATTAAAAGACACCTTTACGACTTACTTTTTTTTTTTTTCTGTACATAAGTCATCTATTTACATACAAAATATGTTTCCAGTGTCGCTGGTCAAGCTCAAATGAACAAAAAGGAGATGAATAAATCAATTATACGATATATAGATACATACATGCAGACAGTTAACCCTGAATCTCTATTGGTACAATGCTCTCTTCCTTGCGTTCCAAGACTTATCTAGATATTTTGCTAACTTAAATGTTTCATTATACAACGGTTAGTTCTGGTTCTTGATTCTGATTGGCTGGAAGCCGTGTTAAAATACTTTGTAATACACACCTGGGACCGCATATCATTCCATTTTCAGTATTAATGCGCCTCCTATTTGATCCAATGCATTGTAGTTGTTTTTGCTTGGCAACCCTTTTGTTAGGGGAACTATTTTGCTCGGCGGAATTGAGGGAATGATGCTTCGTTTTGAATAAATGTTAATATTTTACATTGCTGTGTGTTTATTTTACACTAATAGATGTAGTAACCGTTGTATAAAAGCAATAAACCACTCGAGGCCGTGTGTTATAGTGATTTTATAACAGCTAGGGGGGTTTTAGGCACTTATAAAATCACTATACACACGGCCTCGAGTGGTTTATTGCTTAATTCTCAAACAGCCAGTTCAGTCTCTTGGAGTCATCCATATTTTATTGCTTAATTCTCAAACAGCCAGTTCAGTCTCTTGGAGTCATCCATATTTTATTGCTTAATTCTCAAACAGCCAGTTCAGTCTCTTGGAATCATCCATATTTTATTGCTTGATTCTCAAACAGCCAGTTCAGTCTCTTGGAGTCATCCATATTCAGTATACTGTACCTGTCTGTCTGTACCAGAGGAACGGGCCCTAGGTCCTCTCTCTGCTCTCTGCGTCACCAACATCCTGTTTTTCACTCCTTCAGTGCGGTTGAACTTAATGCTGAATTTTCTTTTTACATTTTTCACAGACACCCAAAAAAAAAAAGTTTGGTTAGAAATTGAGAGATTTTATTATTTCTGGATTTTTCCGAGATATTCTAGAAAAAGCTTCTCACTGACATTTATTTGTTTCCAGTCCCAATGAGGAAGATGGACTTTTTGTCCACTTCTTTTTTTAGAAGTGGTAGTAGTAGTAGTAGTAATAGTAGTAGTAGTAGTAGTAGTGGTAGTAGTAGTAGTAGTAGTAGTATGCAATGCTGAAAATCTGGTTTTGGGAAAGACCAACAAACCAAGCCATGAAATATATTTGAGGACTTTACTAAATTGATAGTAACATAATTCAGGGGACACAGACACTAAGAACACAAATAAGGAGCATATTAATATTCAATATGCCCACTAGATGGCACACTTCACAATGCAAAACTGCAGGAATCCTTGCCTGATGATATTACCATAATAATTGTATGCCAGATTGGACCTATCAGATTTGTAGTGCACTACTATTGTCATATCAAACTGTAGACACTATTGGCCTTTTAGACTAAAAGCCAAGTATAAATTCACACAATGGACTAGCCATGAAATGCGCAAATTAGCATTTAATTGTACTAGGTCTACTTGTATCTTGTAGAAAATAAGCATCCTTGAACTTGAGATTGATTGGGGGAGAGGACTCAAATAGATTGAGATCTACATGGCTACTAACATTTTGAATAAATAAATAGCCTATGGAAAATGTGGACTGACTAAAAAATATTCTGTCCATATCCCACGCAATCTCCTTAACCATGACATATCTGTGTTATGTTATATTATCATTCTTATTATTGTTATCATTCTTATTATTAATAATAGTTATTATTATTATTAACTATTACATATCGTTGTTCTGTTATTATTATTATTAGTAGTATAATTATTAATAATATTAGTATTTTTTTTATTATTATTATATTTATATTAGATTATATTAGATTAATTACATATGTGGTTGTTTGAAGGCGGCTGCTTGGTAGCCTGGTGCTGCTCGCTCATTGGCCAGGAGAGCCTGATGCTGCTCGCTCATTGGCCAGGAGAGCCTGGTGCTGCTCGCTCATTGGCCAGGAGAGCGGGTCCTGGGCTGGACAGGAAGCCGGGATCAGACGGGAGAGAAGGGGAATGGGGATTGTGGGGATATCAATGCAACTGTAGCGTTTAGCTACGGAGGACAAACCCTGGACAAACATGAGGACAGTAGACATCCAAGTTGTGTAGATCTAAGAGCAGCAGTTTGTTTTACTCTTAAATGAGCGTATTTAGGCGACCTTTCTAAAACGATATTCCGTTATTATCCGTTGGAAAAAAGGAGGAGGTGCGTTGTGATCCCCATCTGGCTGTAAGTAGATTTTAAAAACTGCTCTTCTCCTTATAGATATACGTTTATTTTCCCATATTTTAATACACGTACATCAGGTCTATTCCACTAAAACATCTATTAAAATGAATTATGAATCTTGCGCATCTGCGCCCATGGCCAGTGTCCCCGTGGAGAGAAAGGGGACAGTTCGGTTGTGTTATATGTTATGGCTTTATGTTATTGAAAACACTCGGGTTGTCTTACTTTATTTACACTCTCCCTGTCAAAACATCTTAGTATGCTTTTATATCCAGTGGCAATGGAGCCTAGTGTGCTTGAATAGACCGAGGAAGCTTTGCCTAGGAAGCGGCCATCATTGATAGTCCTTTTCTGGGGATAAAGGGAGCGGCAGGGTGACTCCCGGTGGCTTTTAGGGGATTTACGGTAACCGACCGTTTTGTTGTAGTGTTTCACTCGCATACGGGTCCTAATGTGGCGTTTTTAGGTTACTTCACTTGTGTGGTCGGCCTCTCATCTTCAGCCCATTGTCAACCTGTGTCAGATTCATACCCCGCGTGTGACTGAGATTAATAATTCATTTATAAACATGGATATCTTTTTTTGTGTGTTTTTTAAAGAGTATGCGTGTTTCTTGACCTGGGGAAGTGTAATGACACACTGGTGGCCCAGTCCGAATCCCCCAGTCCACACCCTAACCTAGCTCTATCATCCCGATGGCTATTGTGTCCCAAAACGGGATCCCAGCCGGCGAAATGGAACAGCTGCATTGGCCCCATGAACCTAGGCTACGTTCACATTCTGTCAGCTGACTGCTTTGTGTCTATAGGCACTGCAGGATCGCCCAAGGATAGCCGGAGCTATGGCTACTTTGATCTAATGTCAAGTTTCTCGTCCCCTTTGTTGGTTGAAGTAGGTCGCAGATTGGCTCCTGTGGCTTGTTTGACCGTAGACTTCACCGTAGACAGCGCCTACCTCGGACCAGTAAGGAAACAAAGCGGTATTCTACTCCAACTCGAGGTTATTCTGCTGTCTTGGATCGTAAGAGGTTTAAAACTGGACGCTCAGAAGCGTGTGGGTGTCAGGGTGTCAGAGTTGTGGTTTAACGCACAATCCATTTACACTCTGCCTCTTACAGACAGACCAGGGTCATCTCTGCAGATCTGAACAACCTAGCTTGCTTCTGGGCTACACATACAAGTCCAGTTACGACAGGGTTTTTTACACACTGTAAAGTTACTGATCCTTCATTGACCGCAGAGTTCAAAGGTCATCTGCCGAGGGGCAGAACAGCGATGCCCAGTGTCTGCCTGCCATATGGCTTGGGTTCCCACTGAGCAAACATGTGCTATTTGCTCTGGTTGGTTCCGAGGAGAGAGCGGTTTCTGGCGGCGTCTGCGTGGACAGGACGCCGTGGACGCCAGCGTCCGTATCGGGGCCGATATTCCTCTGAAAGGCTCGCGCAACGTACGGCAGATAAGAGACCTGGCGCTCGTTCGGACCAGGAGATTATCTTTGCCACTGAAACGGACATGCTGTGTGTGCTACTGGGATGTTATGAGGCCCCTGCAGGAGCTACTGTAGTGTACTGTACTGTAGTATAATAGTTACTGTTACATTCCATGAGGCAGGCTGCAGAAGTATCTATTGTAGTATAGTTTACTCGGCAGCATATGAAATCCCATATGACCGTTCCGTGGAAATCCACTCAGAGACAGAGCAGTCAAAGGCTTGACAATAACAACTGGTAGATGGGCCGTTTGTAGCAGATGGTTTTTACATTTTGTTTAGAGTTGACAGAGAGTAGCAGAGGACGCGGGTCACATTTCATTGTCTTGCCTTCACAGACGAAGTCACATTCTTCTGACCGTTCTCCAACCCTCGTTAGTTGGCTATTAATCGTTCACCGATGAGCCTAAAATGAACCATTAAATGCAAGTGGAGAATAACAATGAGATTTTTTTTTATATTCATGTTTTATTAAATTCCACGCATGCTACTTTCTCCATGTGTAAAACGCTGAGCCAATGAAGAAAGGAGTTCAACGTACGAGGCGCTGTTAACATCTACCACCGAACAACTTGTTTTTGCCAGCATTCCCAACGCTGTCATATAATTAGGCTTGCCGTGTAATTTCTGAAGAAATAAATGACGTAACGGTCACTTATCAAGTCCATGATGACCATCCTTCAGCTGCTGGGTCATATTCGGCCTGTAACGGTCGGTAAACGTTGAGCTGACACAACTTTGTGGGGCTTTACGGCTTTGTGTTCAGCAGCCTGTGTGAACGGTGCAGCCACGGGTTAATAATGTTTCCACTGACACAGGACCAACATCTGCCAGGAGCTGCCGTGTCATTTTAGTTTGTTAGACGCAGATGTCTGGGATTTCAGGTTCCTCTGAGAGAGGGAGAGAGGGGGAGAGAGAGAGGGGGAGAGAGAGAGAGAGAGAGAGAGAGGGAGAGACAGAGAGAGAGAGGGGGAGAGACAGAGAGAGAGAGAGAGAGGGGGAGAGAGAGAGAGAGAGGGGGGGGAGAGAGAGAGAGAGGGGGAGAGAGAGAGACAGAGAGAGAGAGAGCATGTTTGGGACGGAGGGCCAAAGCACAGCAGGTTTGCAAGATAAACGGTTTTCCAAACGGCTCCTCCGTTTGGCACAAACCTCCCTCTCCTCTGTCTCTCATTTGGAAGGTGGGGTAACCACAGCACAGAGAGGTGGGTTCGAACTCCTATTGTGCTTTTGGGGGAGGTGGGGGGTGAGGGGGGGGGGGGGGGGGGGGGGGGGTCGTCTGCCATGTCCCAGGGCATCGGGCTGAGTCACACAAAGGAACAGAACAGTGAGATGGTGTAGGTTTACCAAGACTCTGTTACAGGCTGGGGTGGGGGTAGGAGGGGAGTTTGTAGGGTGCGTGTGTGTGTGTGTGTGTGTGTGTGGGGGGGGGGGGGGGGGGGGGGGTTGCTTCAAACACTCCTGGGGAGCCGGAGGGCTGAGCGAAAGCCCATACGGGTCCCTCTGAACGGAGCCAGCTCGGCCTTTAGGGGTGGCCTGGTCATGAGGGGTCTTTAGGGGTGGCCTGGGCATGAAGGGCCTTTAGGGGTGGCCTGGTCATGAAGGGTCTTTAGGGGTGGCCTGGGCATGAAGGGCCTTTAGGGGTGGCCTGGTCATGAAGGGCCTTTAGGGGTGGCCTGGCCATGAAGGGCCTTTAGGGGTGGCCTGGCCATGAAGGGCCTTTAGGGGTGGCCTGGTCATGAAGGGTCTTTAGGGGTGGCCTGGTCATGAAGGGTCTTTAGGGGTGGCCTGGTCATGAAGGGTCTTTAGGGGTGGCCTGGGCATGAAGGGGCTTTAGGGGTGGCCTGGGCATGAAGGGCCTTTAGGGGTGGCCTGGCCATGAAGGGCAGGCGGGCACCACACTGCCCAGTATAGGGACACAGTTGTGTGCCAGACCAGGTGGCATGTCCTGCTTGGTTGTGTGTGCTTGTGTGTGTGTGTGTGTGTGTGTGTGTGTGTGTGTGTGTTTTCATTACTGTACCTGGGTGTTGGTTTCCTCCATTGTCCTTGGCACATGGTTCCTGGTCCCGTCTCTATAGTCCCTAGTTCCTGTCGATTTTTCCCTGACCTTTGATGACAGCTGCGGCTGCCATTTTGGAACAAAGACAGCCGGCCAACATGGCTGCCAGGCCGCCCCCCCCCCCCGCCCCCCCCGGAGCCAGCTGGAGGAGACTTTCCCTGATGACCTCCTCCAACCCCGAGACCACATCCCCGGTCTCTGACCAGCCCAGTCTGACTCTGATACAGCCACTCATTCACCCACATCCCCAGTCCCTGACCAGGCCAGTCTGACTCTGCTACAGCCACTCATTCACCCACATCCCCGGTCCCTGACCAGGCCAGTCTGACTCTGATACAGCCACTCATTCACCCACATCCCCAGTCCCTGACCAGGCCAGTCTGACTCTGATACAGCCACTCATTCACCCACATCCCCAGTCCCTGACCAGGCCAGTCTGACTCTGATACAGCCACTCATTCACCCACATCCCCAGTCCCTGACCAGGCCAGTCTGACTCTGATACAGCCACTCATTCACCCACATCCCCAGTCCCTGACCAGGCCAGTCTGACTCTGATACAGCCACTCATTCACCCACATCCCCAGTCCCTGACCAGGCCAGTCTGACTCTGATACAGCCACTCATTCACCCACATCCCCAGTCCCTGACCAGGCCAGTCTGACTCTGATACAGCCACTCATTCACACGGTGTGGGAAAATGATTTCCGTTCAAGGGAAGTCAGTGAGTTGTGTTGTTTTGCTCTGTCACACCGAGCTGATGGGCCTGGGGGAGAGAGAGGTGAGGTTCTGAGGCGGTTCTTGGGGAACGGGGATGTTCTGAGACTGTTCTTGAAGAGTGGGATGTTCTGAGGCGGTTCTTGAAGAGTGGGATGTTCTGAGACTGTTCTTGAAGAGTGGGATGTTCTGAGGCGGTTCTTGAAGAGTGGGATGTTCTGAGGCGGTTCTTGAAGAGTGGGATGTTCTGAGGCGGTTCTTGAAGAGTGGGATGTTCTGAGGCTGTTCTTGAAGAGTGTGGATGTTCTGAGACTGTTCTTGAAGAGTGTGGATGTTCTGAGACTGTTCTTGAAGAGTGTGGATGTTCTGAGACTGTTCTTGAAGAGAGTGGGATGTTCTGAGACTGTTCTTGAAGAGTGTGGGATGTTCTGAGACTGTTCTTGAAGAGTGTGGATGTTCTGAGACTGTTCTTGAAGAGTGGGATGTTCTGAGACTGTTCTGAGACTGTTCTTGAAGAGTGTGGGATGTTCTGAGACTGTTCTTGAAGAGTGTGGGATGTTCTGAGACTGTTCTTGAAGAGTGTGGGATGTTCTGAGACTGTTCTTGAAGAGTGGGATGTTCTGAGACTGTTCTTGAAGAGTGTGGATGTTCTGAGACTGTTCTGAGACTGTTCTTGAAGAGTGGGATGTTCTGAGACTGTTCTTGAAGAGTGGGATGTTCTGAGACTGTTCTTGAAGAGTGGGATGTTCTGAGACTGTTCTTGAAGAGAGTGGGATGTTCTGAGACTGTTCTTGAAGAGTGTGAGATGTTCTGAGACTGTTCTTGAAGAGAGTGGGATGTTCTGAGACTGTTCTTGAAGAGTGTGGGATGTTCTGAGACTGTTCTTGAAGAGTGTGGATGTTCTGAGGCTGTTCTTGAAGAGTGGGATGTTCTGAGACTGTTCTTGAAGAGTGTGAGATGTTCTGAGACTGTTCTTGAAGAGTGTGGGATGTTCTGAGACTGTTCTTGAAGAGTGTGGATGTTCTGAGGCTGTTCTTGAAGAGTGGGATGTTCTGAGACTGTTCTTGAAGAGTGGGATGTTCTGAGACTGTTCTTGAAGAGTGAGGATGTTCTGAGACTGTTCTTGAAGAGAGTGGGATGTTCTGAGACTGTTCTTGAAGAGTGGGATGTTCTGAGACTGTTCTTGAAGAGTGGGATGTTCTGAGACTGTTCTTGAAGAGTGTGAGATGTTCTGAGACTGTTCTTGAAGAGTGGGATGTTCTGAGACTGTTCTTGAAGAGTGTGAGATGTTCTGAGACTGTTCTTGAAGAGTGTGGGATGTTCTGAGACTGTTCTTGAAGAGTGTGGGATGTTCTGAGACTGTTCTTGAAGAGTGTGGATGTTCTGAGGCGGTTCTTGAAGAGTGGGATGTTCTGAGGCGGTTCTTGAAGAGTGGGATGTTCTGAGGCGGTTCTTGAAGAGTGTGGGATGTTCTGAGACTGTTCTTGAAGAGTGGGATGTTCTGAGACTGTTCTTGAAGAGTGGGATGTTCTGAGACTGTTCTTGAAGAGTGGGATGTTCTGAGGCGGTTCTTGAAGAGTGTGGGATGTTCTGAGACTGTTCTTGAGACTGTTCTTGAAGAGTGGGATGTTCTGAGACTGTTCTTGAAGAGTGGGATGTTGTGAGACTGTTCTTGAAGAGTGTGGGATGTTCTGAGGCTGTTCTTGAAGAGCTCTGAGGCGGTTCTTGGGCAAGCTGTCTGGTTGTCCAGTTGATTTGATCAGGCAGAAGGAGGACACCCGTCCTGGACCCTGCTGAAGGGAGCGCATCTGGGTCCTCATTTAGCAAACAGGGCTGAGCAGTGCAGGTGAGAGGAACAACAGATAGAGGGCAAAAACAGTCCCATAATGAAACCAGCTCTGTGGCCTAGTGGTAGAGTGTCCGCCCAGAGACTGGGAGGTTGTGGGTTCGATCCCCGGCCGGGTCATACCAAAGACTATAAAAATGGGACCCATTGCCTCCCTGCTTGGCACTCAGCATCAAGGGTTGGAATTGGGGGGCTACATCACCAAATGATTTTGAAGCGCGGCGCCGCTGCTGCTCACCGCTCCCCCAGGGGATGATGGGTCAAATGCGGAGAACAAATTTCACACACTCAGTGGAACTTAGTCTTAGTCTTAGAAAGCAAACTTTTCTCTTATTTTTTTGATCCCAACATTTTCAGAATTCACATGGGGATCATGTGACAAGACATGGTGCCGCCAGTGGCGGTGTGTGGCTGACAAATCCAAGTTGTTTTTAAATTTGTTTTATAGATTTTATGGTTTTATTGTATTGTTTATTGATTTATCCATGTCATTTTATTGTATTGTTCATCCATTGCATTGCTTTTATTATCACTATAAAGCACTTTGAATTACGTTCACCTGTACAAAATTGTGCTACACAGATAAAACTGACTTTATTTGACACGCTGTCTAAAGTCAAAGTCAAATCAGCTTTATTTATAAAGCGCTGTTCATACAAACAAATGTAGCACACAGTCTACAGAAAAATTAGTTAAAATACTAGATATTAATAAGGTCTAGGTGCTGTCCCTCTCTCTGAGAGGTCAGAGGCGTGCATCTCCTGTAGTTGGGAGGTTCTGTGGTACGTTGAGCAGATAAGATAACACGTTGGGTGTTAAAGCCGCGGCGGGCGCTAGAATAGTGCTGAGTACAGACCAACCAGAACAAACCGCAATAAGCCGCCGCCCATCACATAAGTGTTGCTGTGCAGATATCACGAAAATACAGGGCAACCATCTTAAGACTTAAACAGTTGAGGGCCCATCAGTTAGCCTACACCAGACCTATGCCAAATATGATCTCTATAATGGCAGGTTCCCCGTTGGATTTCATTTTTCCAAAGCGTACTCTTTATATATATATTGCCTCACTTGATAGTGCTGTCTGTGGTTCCACGTCGTGGAACCTCCCACCTGGGTAAACGCCTCGAAACGTCTCCGTCTGAGGCGGAGGGAACGTCCGCCCCCCGGCTGTGGGGTCAGATACCTGAGCGCGGGGTGGAACAGTGATTTACGATGTAGAAGAGTCTTCTCTCCGCCCCAAGAACCCCCTTTTAAAGCTCCAGCCATGACAACGATCAGCGGTCAGTTTGATGAATGATCCTGGAGACGGCCATTAGAGTCAGATTATCTGGATGGGTTTGACGTGGGTGTGAGGGAGATGTTTTACTATGTACTGCACTCATAAGAGAACATGGTCTGTGTCAGACCGTATCACGTAGCGCTTGTTCTCAGGATAGCCAAGACACCAGGGTTCCCCTCCGCACCGCCCACGTGGGTTCCCTCGCGGTTCCGTTGGGTCCGGTCGGAGCTCAGACCGTCGAGTTCCTCTCCCTCTGACCTCACTTGACCTAGTCTCCGATGTCACCTTGACAGCGCGCTGTCTTCTGTCACCCAGCTGGGAGAGACATCGTCATGTCCGTCCTGTGTGCTCTCCCTTCCCAGAGTTCATCTGGTTCTCATGGAGCTCTGACAGTCTGAGGGGAGACGCCAGGGACCAGAATGCAAGAGAACAGGAAGTGTGTGTGTGTGTGTGTGTGTGTGTGTATACTTGGAAATTCTTGCTTCATCATTAACAGCGCAGATTAATCTCAGGCTATGTTTACACTAATACATTTTCATTTTAAGGCCACGTTACACTAATACGTTTTCATTTTAAGACGACTTTTTCCAAACAAAAACGATCTCCGTCCACATGGGCGTTCAGACATAACCTCCGTCTGGCGACGGGCAGAGACGGTGAATATCACGAGCTCGGTATCGCGAGCCACGTGACGCCACGCGGCCCCAAAATCCTTTTTCCCCACAGAGATTCACGGGGAATGAAACAGCTGGAGAGAGAAACTAAACATGCTATGGCTATGCTATCAGTATCACTCAAAGTCAAAAAACAACTCTTTGAATGATCAGGTTTGAAATCATTGGGTCCATTCTTTAGAAGCCACCAAGAGTCGGAGTTTACAGCTGTTTCTGCGTCTGTGTGTGTCTATGGCAGCGCAGCAAAACACGACTGTGTGTACGTGCTGTAGGTTCCTAGTTCTAAAGTTCTAAAGGCCTAACGTGACGCGTTTTAAAACGAAACCATATTAGTGTAAACGTAGCCTCCGTAAGCCCACTCGCTCCAGTGTGAAATGCCTTCCCTGTTTATCTGACCCTATAAGTTTGTGTTCGTAGTGCTGTTTCCCTCTGAGCGATGGCTGCCGCACATTCCGTTCAAGTCCTCTGAGAATTGTGTAATTTCTTCTGAATGCTCTGGACTCTGTTTTTATGTGATTCGCGGAAGGATGAGATTCAAACTTCCATGTAACTGCAGAGCTCTTTGTCATTGTCGGGTTTTTTTAAAGATATTTTTTAGGGCTTTTCGGCTTTAATGGGACAGGACAGTGTAGAGAGACAGGAAATGTGAGAGAGAGAGAGGGGAGGACATGCGGCACAGGACCCGAGCCGGGAATCGAACCCGGGTATCGAACCCGGGTCCGCCGCCGGAGAACTAGTCTTCATATGGGCGCCCCAGTCATTGTCGTTTTTAATAGTGCCCTTTTGTGTTTTGGTTATCTTGTTTGTATGTGTGGTCATGGTGTGTTGGTAAAGATGTGTTCTTGATAAAGTTGCACTTCCGGGAAACATTTATTCTAGAATAAGAGCGTAGCAGCTAGTGTTGAATTCGGTCCTGGATCCCAGACCACAGGCCTGTCCTCCCAGCGTCCTGCCCCTGAGGAAGGGTGCGTTTCTGGGGCTCTGCTCTGCTCAGCAGACCATGTGAAACACGCTAACATCAGTTAGCGTAGCGTAGCTTCCTAGGCTTCTAGCCTGTACGTGGTGAAGTGATTCAACAGTGGAGTTGAAAAGAAGGCAGTCTTTTTGTCACATTGCCCATTCTGAACAAAGCCAAGAGCCTGTATAGGGACATCAATCATCATTGGGCCCCTAGCAGGGTTTTTGGCTAACGTCTCCTCATCATTGGGCCCCTAGCAGGGTTGTTGGCTAACGTCTCCTCATCATTGGGCCCCTAGCGAGGTTGTTGGCTAACCTCTTTTCATCCACCAAGCTGCCAGCTCAGGGGCTGGACGAGGTTGAGAAGGGGGACGAGGTTGAGAAGGGGGACGAGGTTGAGGAGAGGGACGAGGTTGAGAAGGGGGACGAGGTTGAGGAGAGGGACGAGGTTGAGAAGGCAGATGAGGTTGAGAAGGGGGACGAGGTTGAGAAGGGGGACGAGGTTGAGAAGGGGGACGAGGTTGAGAAGGGGGACGAGGTTGAGAAGGGGGACGAGGTTGAGAAGGGGGACGAGGTTGAGAAGGGGGACGAGGTTGAGAAGAGGGACGAGGTTGAGAAGAGGGACGAGGTTGAGAAGGGATGAGGTTGAGAAGGGGGACGAGGTTGAGAAGGGGGACGAGGTTGAGAAGGGGGACGAGGTTGAAGAGGGGGACGAGGTTGAGAAGGGATGAGGTTGAGAAGGGATGAGGTTGAGAAGGGGGACGAGGTTGAGAAGGGGGACGATCAGCTGATGTCATCTGAAAATGTGCACTTGGAAATATTGAAGTCATCAAGTGACAGTTGTTCTCCACAACACGGTACCAGTGGGTTCTGAACACGGTACCAGTGGGTTCTGAACACGGTACCAGTGGGTTCTGAACACGGTACCAGTGGGTTCTGAACACGGTACCAGCGGGTTCTGAATACGGTACCAGCGGGTTGTGAACACAGTACCAGTGGGTTCTCTATACGGTACCAGCGGGTTCTGAACACGGTACCAGCGGGTTCTGAATACGGTACCAGCGGGTTCTGAACACGGTACCAGCGGGTTCTGAGTTCACAGACCTGACAGGGTTTCACTCCGGGGCTGCAGAGAAGAAAGTGAGAGTGGAGAGGCCAAGGATAATGAACCATACTTGCAAGGGCTTACACCTACTCATCATAGAGTGTGTGTGTGTGTGTGTGTGTGTCTGTATTGTACTCTAAGTACATGCCTTTCCCCTCTACTCTTCACCCTTGTACACCAACAGCTGCACCTCCATCCACCAGTCTGTCCAGCTCCTGCAGTCTGTTGACCACACCCCCTTCGTCTTATTAAATCTCTGAGGGAGACAAGTCCACCTCCAGGTGGGAGATCGACCAGCTGCTGCCCCGGTCAAAGGTCAAATCAACCTGGAGCTCCGCGCTCTCAAGGCGGTGGAGATGGCTGCAGGCTTCAGACTAGGGTTGCAAATTTCAAGGAATTTCATTCATCGATAACTGTTAACCTTAACGAACGATAGTCGATTAATTGATAAGAACGTCCCGCGCTGGACTGCGCTTTGCTCGCTTCATTTTTTGTGTCGTCTTCCGCTGTGTCGTTGAAATTTCCCGGCATCCCAATTAGCCTTCGCTACATGGCGTGGCGCCCTCATGTGCAGTCAGACCTTAAATCAGGATTACATTTCACGCAACTCCCGTTGATAACGTTTACTTCCCCCCCAAAAAAGTTCTGTTCCATTAACAAGCAATTAATCGAGTAACCAAATCTTACTCGAGTAAATTCCTATCGGCAATTAATCGATAGTCGATTAACTATTAACATCCCTACTTGGGAATTGGAATCTTGTTGTCCAGACCTCAGCCGCTCGGCTTCTCGCTCGGCTGCCCCGACCTCTGGTCATCTCCCGACCTCTCCTCGTCACCCTTCCACATGGCAAGACAACAAGGACCCAAGGCCAGACTCCAGATCAGCCGCTGGGCGTGGCAGCCACGGTCTGGACCCTTCTAGAGGGCCACTCACCAGCTGATCCAGGGTCAGTATGGAAAGAGCCAGAGCCCGGTTTTGCAGGCCTGTCGGAAGCCTTAATCGTGACGTCCGGTTACAGTGGCGCGAATTGTTTTCAGTGTCGTTCAGTCGCCATGGGTGTTCCTGTCGGGGGGGGGGGGGGGGGGGTCACATGACCGTGAAACGCGCCCGCCAGCCAGCCAGCGAACCCTCTGCCCAAAATCAGATCTCCCGGGTCATCGTGGGAAAATTCCTGACTCTGCGTATCCCCTAATTCCCACCATGTGTGGCTGTCGGTGGCGCAGCGCCCCAGGACTGGACCACGGGCAATCCCTCTGAGAAGAGGGCTCAGCGCCCCGCTAACCACAACCAGCCCTCTGCCTGGGAGAGCCTCTGGACTGGGGGGGAGGGAGGGAGGGAGGGAGGGAGGGAGGGAGGGAGGGAGGGAGGGAGGGAGGGAGGGAGGGATGGATAGATAGAAGGATGAAGGGAGGGAGGGATGGATGGAGGGGTGGAGGGATGAAGGGAGGGAGGGAGGGAGGGAGGGAGGGATGGAAGGAGGGAGGGAGGGAGGGATGGATGAAAGGATGAAAGGATGGATGGACATGTTTAGGTTTTGAGTGCTACTGTGTAGGTTGGCCATGTGAGGTGCACCTACGTAGTGGTACTGCAGCACTGTTGCTTCTACGTATTTATTTATTTTCTCCTATTTCTGATGTCACGTCGCTTCTAATGGAATATTTATGTTACGCATATGTGCTCTGTAATATGTTCCTACTGTATGAATACAGCCAATAGAGTTCAACATTTTCCAGGAGCTTGCTTGATCGTCTCTTCGAGAGAAGTCAGGAAAGATTATTTTCCATTTCTCCTATATTTGCTTAAATGGGTGAACTGGTTTTGAAACGTTTAACATAAATGGTAAATGGACTGCACTTATAGCGCTTTTATTAAAGCGCTTTACAATGGCCTCTCATTCACCCGTTCACACACACATTCACACACCAATGGCGGCAGCTGCCATGCAAGGTGCTAACCTGTTTATTGGGAGCAATTCAGTGTCTTGCCCAAGGACACTTCGACATGTGGACAGGAGGAGCCGGGATTCGAACCGCCGACCGTACGATCGTTGGACGATCCCATGACATCCTATCAAACCTTTCCACTGCTCAAACGCCAAGTTTCATTAAGTCTATCTGTCTATCTCTCTATCTCTCTGTCTCTCTATCTCTCTGTCTGTCTGTCTGTCTGTCTGTCTGTCTGTCTGTCTGTCTGTCTGTCTGTCTGTCTGTCTGTCTGTCTGTCTGTCTGTCTATCTATCTGTCTATCTGTCTATCTATCTGTCTGTCTATCTATCTGTCTATCTATCTGTCTATCTGTCTGTCTATCTATCTGTCTATCTGTCTATCTATCTGTCTGTCTATCTATCTGTCTATCTATCTGTCTATCTATCTGTCTATCTGTCTGTCTATCTATCTATCTATCTATCTGTCTGTCTGTCTATCTATCTGTCTGTCTATCTATCTGTCTATCTATCTGTCTATCTATCTGTCTATCTGTCTGTCTATCTGTCTGTCCGTCCGTATCTATCTATCGGCTACTTCTTCAAACTCTTGAAGCGTTTACACCTGGCATTAAAATGAGAACTCATATCCAGATTGTATCTAGATATGACAGAACCTCATTACATTTACACCACATTGAGATCTGACCGCTCTGTCCCGCTCACACCCCCGAGGGCGAAGTCGGCTCGGCCGATCGGATCACAATCCGCCCTCAATGGGTCTTGGGTGCATTTACACCTGTGCTTACACATGGTCAAGCACTGTTGACTAACACGATTGCAATCCGATCACACGACGTGTTCTAATGCCAGGGGTTGGTAAAGTAAATACATGGTAAATGGACTGCACTTATATAGCGCTTTTCTACCTTAGTGGCACTCAAAGCGCTTTACAACGGCCTCTCATTCACCCATTCACACACACACTCACACACCAATGGCGGCAGCTGCCATGCAAGGTGCTAACCTGCTCATCGGGAGCAATTTGGGGTTAGGTGTCTTGCTCAAGGACACTTTGACATGTGGACAGTCGGAGCTGGGATTCGAACCGCTGACCCTTCGACCATTGAACGACCCACTGGGGTTTTTACAGTATCAAGCCTTCCTGCAGGCTACTTCCTCAACGCTCCCCCAGTGTAGGACCACCGCTCCGGCCTGTCCCGGCAAGACCTCCGCCCCGATCAATACTAATGCCCCCCTCCACAGAGATGGCTTCAGATCACTTGTATTGATCCATGGCTACGCCAGCATATCTCCCAGTCTCTCTCAAAATGGATGTTTGATCATAGGGTATTTGCACTTGCAGAATATTTCGAGAAAGCTTGGCACAAACGAACAGGATACTGACGAAAGACTTATTTTTATTTACTTATTTTCTGTTATTATTTGGTGTACATTGCATAGCTTACAAACCGTGAGAAGTGTGTGTGATATAGTTAATTATTGTTTATTGTTTATGGTGTCTTATAATGCCGTAAGGGATGGGTCCTCGGACATGACACGAAAATAAATATTCATTAATTAATTAATTCATTCATTCATTCATTCATTCATTCACAGTAATGACCAGGGCCTCATCTTGTTTTAAGAATAGATGGAAGATACTGTGCTTTGCTTTTTTGATCCGTACCTCCCGGGATTCAACTCGCTGTCGTGCATGCGCCCTTCAGGGTCGGACTGTTCCCATTTCATCCCGGGACTCCGAGGTCACGGGCAGATGACCCGAGTGAAAATAACCGTCACGCACACTCTCACAACGTTGTGGCGCTGGAAGTAGTTCCCCTTAAAAGTTTCGAATGAAAAATTACGTACTCCCGCGCACACTTTTTCAATTAAAAAAATATACAAATCTTTCCCGATGAAGGTCTAACCGAAACGTCGGCAGATTAAAAGCAGGGGAAAAAGTGTGCGGGATTATGTCATTTTTCACATGGCCAGATGACCAGCTGCATTGACCTCCTCTCAGGGCAGTCGATCCCAGATGTGGCGATTTGTGATCTCGCCACTCGGAGCTCAGAGCAGGTGCTGCGGTGTGTGATGACTTACGGAATGAGGGCTGGTATGGTTCTGTTTGGAAGTGCGGTCAGCTGTGGAAGTCAGATGTCACACATGCCAAATTACTTGTGTGTGTGTGTGTGTGTGTGTGTGCGGGCCCTGGTTCCCTCCCAGGAGGTGACATCATCACCTCCCCCGCCAGTCACGCCGGCGGGCGGGGCTCCACTCAATGCCCCTCTATTCCCACTTCCTGCGCAGACAGGAAATGAGCACCGCTGCGGGATGCTGGTTAATGCAGGAAGCGTGAGTGAACAAGGTCACACCTGCATCCCAAGAGACTGGACGGTATCAGGCAATACTTCCCGTACAATACACACACGTACACACACACATACACCAGCCCACTTCCGGCTTTAGGCCTGGGCCATAGCAAACACACACCAGTATTTGCCATGTCTCTCCTATGATGCTTTTTAAGCCTCTCTTACTCTGAAATGTAATTTAATGTAATGTATTGCTTTATAAATGTTCTTAGCCGGTAGACAAACATACTCCTGGAGCTCGATCGCCTTGTTGAGAGGGGTCAGGGAAGAATTTTTACAGCTCACTTATCTGGCCCCCGGGTGATTACTGTTTTTTTGCTTCCCTCTGGAATATGTAGAGAGTGGGTCGTATGCCCTCCTCCCTTGTTCTCTGTAAAGCGCATTGTGTTGCCTCTGGGTATGAAATGCGCTATACAAATAAAGCTTTGATTGATTGATTGATTGATTGATTGATTGATTGATTGATTGACTTCCCCTTGACTTTTGGCTCGGACCAAGAACAGTGGCCACAACAATGCCGCCATTTTGTTTTGTAACCGATTAAAGCCGAATCTGTTTAGGGAGGCAACAACAAACATGTTATGGAAGGTAAACCCACCCTCCTGTCCCTGAGAGAGACCCCTCCTCCCTCCTCTCCCTGGGAGAGACCCCTCCTCCCTCCTGTCCCTGGGAGAGACCCCTGCTCCCTCCCTCCTCTCCCTGGGAGAGACCCCTCCTCCCTCCTGTCCCTGGGAGAGACCCCTGCTCCCTCCCTCCTGTCCCTGGGAGAGACCCCTGCTCCCTCCCTCCTGTCCCTGGGAGAGACCCCTCCTCCCTCCTCCCTGTCCCTGGGAGAGACCCCTGCTCCCTCCCTCCTGTCCCTGGGAGAGACCCCTGCTCCCTCCCCCCTGTCCCTGGGAGAGACCCCTGCTCCTCCCTCCTGTCCCTGGGAGAGACCCCTCCTCCCTCCTCTCCCTGGGAGAGACCCCTGCTCCCTCCCTCCTGTCCCTGAGAGAGACCCCTCCTCCCTCCTGTCCCTGGGAGAGACCCCTCCTCCCCCCTGTCCCTGAGAGAGACCCCTCCTCCCTCCTGTCCCTGGGAGAGACCCCTGCTCCCTCCCCCCTGTCCCTGACACCTGGATGGGGGGAGGGGGGGTTGTTGACGGTGTCCTGCTGTGCTGAGTGGAGGTGCCGCAGTGTGTGTGTGTGTGTGTGTGTGTGTGTGTGTGTGTGTGTGTGTGCGCGTGTGTGTGTGTGTGTGTGTGTGTGTGTGTGTGTGTGTCTTCCCCAGTTAACTCAGCTGTGGTGATTGATACTTATCTGTTTGTGCAAATTTCACTGGGAGAGCAATTTATAATCTGGTGCATTGAACTGCATAGAGAGGCAGAGACACACACACACATAAACACTCACACACACACACACACACACACTCATAAACACACACTCAAACACTCAAACACTCACACAAACACACATACACACATACTCACACAAACACTCACACAAACACTCACACACACTTCAGATTGAGAGCTACATGCTGTTGTGTGAACAGCCAGTCTGCACAGCTAACGCTAGCCACCACAGGAGAGGAGAGACCAGCTGGGATAGCTAACGCTAGCCACCACAGGAGAGGAGAGACCAGCTGGGATAGCTAACGCTAGCCACCACAGGAGAGGAGAGACCAGCTGGGATAGCTAACGCTAGCCACCACAGGAGAGGAGAGACCAGCTGGGATAGCTAACGCTAGCCACCACAGGAGAGGAGAGACCAGCTGGGATAGCTAACGCTAGCCACCACAGGAGAGGAGAGACCAGCTGGGATAGCTAACGCTAGCCACCACAGGAGAGGAGAGACCAGCTGGGATAGCTAACGCTAGCCACCACAGGAGAGGAGAGACCAGCTGGGATAGCTAACGATAGCTACCACAGGAGAGGAGAGACCAGCTGGGATAGCTAACGCTAGCTACCACAGGAGAGGAGAGACCAGCTGGGATAGCTAACGCTAGCCACCACAGGAGAGGAGAGACCAGCTGGGATAGCTAACGCTAGCTACCACAGGAGAGGAGAGACCAGCTGGGATAGCTAACGCTAGCTACCACAGGAGAGAGGAGAGACCAGCTGGGATAGCTAACGCTAGCCACCACAGGAGAGGAGAGACCAGCTGTGCTCTCTACTTCCACTGATTGGCCACGAGGCTTGTTCTTCTAGGCCAATGAGGATCTCTGAATAGTATCATACTATTATTTATATATACAGTATATATGTGTGTGTGTATTATTACTGTACTATACTCATCTAAGCCCAGCTCTGCCTAGCTCCTGGATTCCCTGGATGAATGATCATTAGCTGAGAACGTTTCATTCGACAACTCTATGCTGACGGCATGCATTATGGGTGGGGGAGGGCAGGTTCACTGTGCGCTTGTTTTAATCATATTCATTCATTCGGGTTGACTTGGACGCTGCATGAGTCAGCATTCTCGGCTTCAGAGAAGTGTGGGGTGAGCGCTCATCGTAAAAGCATGGCCTCTGGTTCTGATTGGCCATCGGGGCTTAGTGAGTCACAGCCAGTCGACACGGGAGCCGAGCTTCCGCCGAGGTTCGAGTTTTGGTTTGCGACTCTTGATTCTGACTCATGCTGTGACTGAATCACCCTGTGTGAGTGAGTTTGACCTTATTTAGACACTTTAGGGCGCCTTTAGTGTGTGTAGGTTTGTGAGAGTGAGGGGCGAATTCACTAAAGGATTGCGCAGCTTTTCCTGACGCAAAGCCTGTGCAAATAAGTCAAAAATTATGTTTGCTATTCACAAAGCCCTCGCAAAGGGTGAAATACGGTGTTAACTGCGTTGCGTTCGTCATTGCGTTGCTCTGCGCCGGTGTTATTAGCTCATATTTAAATTAGGTAATATGGGCGGAGAATGTTCCCCTTTCTATGCAAATGAACATTATTGCAAAACCCGCCCAATTCACAAACATCGGCGCAAATTGCCTCACGCAGTTAAAGTGAAATTAATACCGTTTTCAGAAACGTGGTGGTATTTAAGCGCAAGGGGTGTGTCGCGGTCAGCCTGTCCGCTGATCATGGCAGCAGTGATTGTTGCGAGGCGAAGGCATCGCAATGCCAGGCATGTTGTTCGTGAGAGAATATTTAGAAGAAGGTCACTTTTTGATTTAACACTAGAACCACCGCGGTAACTGTTTGGACACCAGAGCGCGCAGCTCTTCAGCCAACTGGAGGATGAAGTCGCGTCTGGCGAGGCTCAGTTGACTATGCGTCTCTCCACCCGTCCCCAGCGAGTCCAAGCTCCCCCAATGAATATAATAGCCTACATAGCACGAAACTGTGCGTATAATAGTCTATACGCGAAACTGCGCATTCCCTATAGCTGTTCATTGAACGGCTGGGGGCCGATATAGGTATAAATAAATAAATAAAAACATAGCCTACACAATATTTGTTTTATTTGAATGGTCTTGAAAATATTTTGCTTTTGTATCATAGGTGACGGCAGGTATCATCTTCAGCCATGGATGATGACTCCCGTGCGTAATCCTTCCAACGTTGGAGAGGCGGCGTACAACTGGGCTCACATCAGGACGCGCGGTGTGATTGAGTGCACATTTGGAATCCTGAAAAGCCGTTTAGATGCCTAGATCGTACCGGTGGGGCAATGTTATACACTCCCCCAAAAGTATGCCAGATCATCGTGCTGCAACTTGCATAACATAAAATGACAATTTTTCCTTTGTTCGTCTTTTTAAATCATTCCACCTCCGTTTGCAGTCTTCCGCGTTTACACACACAAATGGCACTGACTGATTGGGAAATTAAACCCCAAATATGATTTTTTGCTGCAGTCGTGATATTTTTTGCCGAAAGCTGTGAGACATGTTTTTGAACCTCGTCCGTGAGGCCTTCAAGTTCGCTGTCTGAAAATCGTATCTTTCTTTTTCTGTCTGCCATCGTCCAATGATATGCATACGAGTTGTATGCGCTGTATGCGCAGTATTTATAGTCATTTCCTATATCAGCAGCAAATTGCACTCAGCCGCAAACACCGAATGGGCGTGTTTGCGCTGGGATATTATTAGCGCAATGTCTTTAGTGAATAGGTTTTTAAAACGGAGCACATAGCGGGCGCAACTGACGCGCAATATAATGGTGCAATTAGCGGGCGCAATTTGCTTTAGTGAATTCGCCCCTGAGTGTGTGGGGAGTCGGGGGTGTGTGTGATACAGTATATACATGTACATTTAAGATTCAAGATCTGTTTATTAGCCGTGTATATGGTTCACGCATCCTAGGAATGGGACTAGGGTTAAGGCATACACACTAGGGCTGCACAATTAATCGTGAATTAATCGAAATCGCGATTATGACCTCCACGATTAACTGATCGCAAAAGGCCGCAATTAATGTGATTAATAATTTTGCTTTGAATTGAGCGTGCTAGGACTACACGGACGAATCACAGGCGCTTATGCTGTCTGACCAATCACATGCGTTCCCGCTGAGTGCGCTGTGCGCAGCGATTTCACTGAGAAGACAGATAGCAGTAGGTCAAGACAAGTGTCACAAGAGTACCTGCAGCCGTGAGTAGTGACAAAATGAGTGAAAACGAGGTCAGTGAGTTAGTAACAAGAAAGGGATCAACGTCCGTGATTTGGGAGCATTTTGGTTATTATATATTCAATATTAATCACAATTATTAATCGCAATTATTATCTTTTGTCATAATCGTGCAGCCCTACTACACTGGTGCAGACGACATAGGACAGGGTGCAGGACAGGACATGACGGTGCAAATGCAGTGCAAAAAACAGTGCAAATACAAAATACAGTGCAAACCCTGTGCTTTTTGTCCCTGTGCCTTTCTAAAGTGCCTCACTCCAACTTGCTCAGAAGCTAATCTTCTGCATTCCTGTGACGGTGAAATCTATCTGCTCCCACCCAGCAAGCACGCAACGTCAGGGAGACGTTCAGATCACGTCTTAATAACGTCCGTCGGTCCTGAACCCCGTTTGTACGTCTGCTGGACCCCTCGATATTCAAACGTCTGGCTTGGACCCCTCTAAGACGTCTGTGGACGTGCAGAACGGGTTCAATATCTGAACGTTAAAAAAAAAACATTCATTCTGGCTCCTAATTTGGATGTCTTTGGACGTCCGAAAAAGACAAAAAAGACGTCTTTTAGACGTGTCTTTGCTCAGTGGGCAGTGAAGCAGTCTGGGATGTCTCTGCAGCCGATCGATCCACAGCTAGCGTTTCTCTCTGAGTAATGGCCTTCAGCGAGTTGAGTTTCGACCGTGGGTCGCGTTTCTCGGTTTGGAAACGAAAATAGACGGTAAATCAAATCTGAAGAGATCTTTATTATTTTGGTCTGTTCTCTCGTCTTCCGCAGGATAAAAGCCCAGACCTCCGTGGTGTGGCGCTTTCCTCTGACCTCTGACCTTTGACCTGTGACGGAAGAGGGGGCCATCCACTTCAGAGGTAAGACCGTAGAGACGTGCGCGTCCACGTGCCTCCAAGCCCCCCCTGGCCTCCCCCTAGCCTCCTAGCCCCCCCTGGCCTCTTAGCCCCCCCTAGCCTCCTAGCCCCCCCTAGCCTCCAAGCCCCCCCCCCTGGCCTCCTAGCCCCCCCTAGCCTCCTAGCCCCCCCTAGCCTCCTAGCCCCCCCTGGCCTCCTAGCCCCCCCAGGCCTCCTAGCCCCCCCTAGCCTCCTAGCCCCCCCCCTGGCCTCCTAGCCCCCCCTAGCCTCCTAGCCCCCCCTAGCCTCCTAGCCCCCCCCCTGGCCTCCTAGCCCCCCCTAGCCTCCTAGCCCCCCCTGGCCTCCTAGCCCCCCCTAGCCTCCTAGCCCCCCCCTGGCCTCCTAGCCCCCCCTAGCCCCCCCGGCCGCCGGCGTGTTTCCATCTGTCTCCTCATTCGCTCTCTCCCGGTCTGACGGTCCCGTGTTTGTGTTTCCACCCGAGCGGCTCTCCCAGGACAGAGGGGCAGAGCAGGGGAAGGGGGCCCCCCAGGACAGAGGGGCAGAGCAGGGGAAGGGGGCCCCCCAGGACAGAGGGGCAGAGCAGGGGAAGGGGGCCCCCCAGGACAGAGGGGCAGAGCAGGGGAAGGGGGCCCCCCAGGACAGAGGGGCAGAGCAGGGGAAGGGGGCCCCCCAGGACAGAGGGACAGAGCAGGGGAAGGGGGCCCCCCAGGACAGAGGGACAGAGCAGGGGAAGGGGGCCCCCCAGGACAGAGGGACAGAGCAGGGGAAGGGGGCCCCCCAGGAGCTCGCTGTAAATCAGGGGCCAAATGAAAGAGCCGTAGAGGCGGGGATCTGGTCAGTGGGCGCGCCGCCGCTGGAGGGGGGGTGATTCCAGGCTAAAGTGGAACCATGTGAGGATAAGGCGGGGCTGGAACAGCGCTGCCTGGGCCTCGAGGGGGGGGGGGGGGCGGAGCTTTCCCCCCCGTGCCGTTCGAGGAAGTAGGACGTTCCGAGCGTTCCCGGTCACCCTGCTTGTCGGCCTGTCTGGTTCACAGCGCAGCGAGTGGGACCGAGTCAGACGGACACGAGGCGGAGGGATGGAGGTTGAAAGGGGGCTTTACTGGTCATGCGTAGGAGATATGGGTCCCGTCTGTACAGCGGAGAGAGACCTCTCCTCAGGAGCAGGAGCGTACGGGACCCTGGGAGAGAGAGACGGGGTGGTCGTGTTTCCATCTGTCTCCTCGCTCTCTCTCGGTCTGACGGTCCCGATGAGCGTACTGTAGACCTAGGATGGTGGAGTGTGTGTGTTCTGTCAGTGTGGAGGTGGTGGAGTGTGTGTGTGTGTTCTGTTAGTGTGGAGGTGGTGGAGTGTGTGTGTTCTGTCAGTGTGGAGGTGGTGGAGTGTGTGTGTGTGTTCTGTCAGTGTGGAGGTGGTGGAGTGTGTGTGTTCTGTTAGCGTGAAGGTGGTGGAGTGTGTGTGTTCTGTTAGCGTGAAGGTGGGGGAGTGTGTGTGTTCTGTCAGTGTGGAGGTGGTGGAGTGTGTGTGTGTTCTGTCAGTGTCCAGGTGGTGGAGTGTGTGTGTGTTCTGTTAGTGTGGAGGTGGTGGAGTGTGTGTGTTCTGTCAGTGTGGAGGTGGTGGAGTGTGTGTGTGTGTGTTCTGTCAGTGTGGAGGTGGTGGAGTGTGTGTGTTCTGTTAGCGTGAAGGTGGTGGAGTGTGTGTGTTCTGTTAGCGTGAAGGTGGGGGAGTGTGTGTGTTCTGTCAGT
>NC_140265.1:5644278-5646778 GCF_949987555.1 Borostomias antarcticus | reverse complement strand
TAGCATGTAGCTTCACAGTAAAACACACAGGTAGCTAGCCAGCTAGCATGTAGCTTCACAGTAAAACACACAGCTGCTGATGTCAGCCATCCTAGCCCCTCCCCCCACTGTGCAAACAGCCATATTTCATTGGCTGAGTGTTTTGGCTGGCGTCTGTTTGCTGAGGGTGTTAGCGAGGGAAATGACGGGTAAGACGGGGGGGGAGGAGGGAGAGGAGGGTACGTATACAGCCAGACACATGCCTGGAAATGACGTTCCGTCCACACACACACACACACACACACACACACGCACACACACACACACCCCTAAGGCCCTGAGTTGTCTTCCAGGCAAACGAACCACACAACGGTTCAAATACTCAAATACATACGTCAAGGCAATAGAGACTTTCTTTCTTCATTCATTCCGTGGGTCCCCTGCCTGCCACACCCTGTGTGCTCCACACAAAGGGGGTTCATGGTGGACGAGGGGGTACCCCCACGCCCTCTCCTCCCACCCCCTGGGCTCCATTTTAAGGGTGTGAGTGTGTGTGTGTGGGGGGGGGGGGTTATAATATGGTGTGAGTGTCGTCAACTCTGTTAAAGCAGCCTTTGCTAGACCCAGACCCTGTGATTGGCTGCCTGGTCTCGGAGTCAGGCTCTAAGGCCTTCCATTGGCTCTGAGGGGGAGGCAGTTCTGCTGCTGGCGATGGTCTCCTGCACACACACACACACTCCCAGGTGCGGATCAGCTGGAAGCAGCGGCGGAGGACATCTTGTTGACGTTAAGCGTCGTGTTCTCAAGTGTTTTATAGTGTTTCTTTACGGGGGAGGTGTTGTTTACATGGGTCATAATGATGACACACGCATGGAGGAGTACGACACCAGATGATGGGAGGATGTTAGATGATTAGTTATGGTAGAGAGAGAGAGGGAGAGAGAGGGAGAGGGAGAGAGAGAGAGAGAGAGAGAGAGAGAGGGGGGGGGGGTGTATCAACACATTCTTGGAGTTGTTGTTGGAGTACTTGTCATTGCACACGAACACACACACACACACACACACACACAAACCCCTTCCCAAGGGACACATACCAGAATGTAAGAATGTAGAGGCCAGTGTAAAATGGTTAAGTCATCAGGCCATTGCCATGTCTCCTCAGTGACTTCAGACCTGTTCTGACCTCTGAACTCTCCTGACCCTAACCCTACTCTAACGCTAGGGATGCCCCGAGGCATCGGCCGAACATCGGCATCGGCCTTGTTGACTGCCATCGGCCCATCGGCAAATAAAATGACATTCACCGATGGTAGTGGCCGATGTTATGTCGCAACAATTACGTCTTTTTTTTGTTGAGAAACGTAGCCTACCCAGCTACAGATTCAGAGAAGATCCGTGACGTAACGCCGCGAACGCACGTGTAGTTTGCTTTCAAATTAACGTGAAATAAAAATCGGCGTTTTGGAACCAAACACTTCATTTCTTTGTTTCCCTGGCACAAAAGAGGGAATAAAAATAAAATAAAATAAACATCGGCCATCGGCTGGATTGTTGTTTTAAACATCGACATCGGCCCAGAATTTAGCAATCGGCGCATCTCTAACTAATGCGTGTTTGCATGGTTTACGTATTCGAACTGCGATTAAACGGGCGTTTTGGTCACTAATTCTGCAACACTGCTCGGGATTTCAAACCTGAATGTGAACCTCAGGGCGCTTTCCATGACCTCGGGGTCGGAGGGTCATTTTGGCCGGGGTAGTGGAATTGCTAGGCACAAACGGAGGAAAATGGATGCTTTTTTTTTTCAAGATATTTTTTAGGGCTTTTCAGCTTTAATGTTATAGGACAGTGTAGAGAGACAGGAAATGTGGGAGAGAGAGAGAGGGGAGGACATGCGGCACAGGACCCGAGCCGGGAATCGAACCCTGGTCCGCCGTGCGAAGGACTAGCCTTCATATGGTGCGCGCCTTACCCGGTGAGCTACCGGGGCGTCCCCCGAAAACGGATGTTTTTATCGGCGAATGCGCATTAGAGTAACCCAGGCCTGGATGTTTCATTAGTCTCTGGTGTCTGTTTGTCTGACCGCCCCCAGGAGATGGACACCAGTCCGCCCTGATAAACTCACCAGACCGCACTCTCTACTTTCCACTACCACATGACCCAGTGGGGTTAATGAATTCTCCAACTCCTCCAAGTCGTTTCATCGTGGTTGTTTTTATAGCTTGTTTGTTTCTCGAGCATTCCTGAAAGATGAAATGCCGCCGGTGTATTTTTAGCCCTGAAACGACGGTTATTTGCGTAGACAGAGGGCTGGTGGAGAACGAGGGAACGTTAGGGAACGTTGGGGAACGTTCTGTCACTAGCGCCGGCCGGCGCTCTGGTCTGGCGCTCGCGATGTCGTTCTATTTGGCCGACGCAGTGAGGAAGTGTGCAACCCGGTGCACCCTGGCTCAACTCTACTAAGACCAGGTACTCTTGGCATCTCTCTCATTCACTCACTCACACACACTCACACACACAA
>NC_140265.1:5637190-5644078 GCF_949987555.1 Borostomias antarcticus | reverse complement strand
GTTTACATATTGTAAAACTGTGTCAGCATGCGGATGCATTGTAATCATGGATTACAATAGATCGGATGAAGTGTGCTTCACTAATGTGAGGGCAGGAGGTCACTTCAAGAGTGGGAAGTGTGAAGAGTGGACATTTCTACTGGGAGAACGTTCTAGTGAGGAGAGATAGAGGGACGAGAGAACTTGACCCCTGCTCCTGTCCCAGTCCCCCTGCATGTCCTCACACTGTGTGTGTGTGTGTGTGTGTGTGTCCTCTGTGACCTCTGGCACCGCACCTTCCTGCTTTCCCAGCATGCCTCACTCCGACGGCCAATGGTAAGCCGGCCAGGCGGCACCTAGACTTTACCTCAGGGGACGGTGAAGTGGATCTGGGCACTGTAAGTGTGTGTGTGTGTGTGCTGTGTCGGTGTGTGAGAGTCTATAAGAGCCAACGTGAGAGAGTGAAAGAACTATAGATGGTGTCTTTAGATCGGTCATTTTTTGGTTGTGTTTGGTACCTCGGCGAGGATGTGTGTGACGACACACAGGACAGGTAAGAAAGAGGTTTGTGAAACCACACTGTGGGCTTCGTAATCATTCCTTCTCCAGCTACAGCTAATGACCACAATCAACGCTCCAGCTCTGCTCTTGCTTCCACACTTTAAACACACACACACACACACACACACACAAAGATCAACAGCATTGAATGACGCCATTGAGAATCATTGCACTGACCGTGTGTTTCTCCTCTTTCTGCTCCAAGCACTCGTATCTGGACAGGGAAACGTCCCTCATTCTGAAAAGCATAGCAGGAAAGCCCTCTCACCTGCTGACCAAGGTGACGCCTCATTCGCTTGCCCTCTGCCCTTTCTCGCATGCGATAGGACCACCTCTCGTCTGCCTGTTCATAAGCTCCTCCCCTATGCCTGTCCTCCACCCACATTGCTAGATTGCCGTGATTGCGTGTCTTTTCCCACCACTGTCTGTCTTCCGTCTCATCTTTGTATCTTACCAGCATGTATTGCCTTTTCAGTCTCCTCCTACTGTCTCCACCTTTCTGTCTGTTGATTTCCCTACACTCCTTTTCCTCATCGAAGGGGGGAAAGATGGTGGTGAACTGATGTCTTGTGTTGTGTTGCGCTGTGCAGAGTTAATAATGGATTTTAACTGATCTAGTCAAAAAGGATTTGCCAAGATTCGCTCAAACAGGTTAAGTCTGGTTTATTGAGAAAACATACGAGCGCAAGGACTTCAGGACAACGCACGTGAGTGGTTTATCCAAGTGAAGTCCCGCCTCCTGGTCTTGCACGGCCTTATATTCAAGCAAAACACGGGTATGGCGCTTCCAGGATGTGATTGGCTAACCCATTGTACGTCATATTAAATGGCAGGCGTCATCAACAGTGGTCGAGAATACAGACGTGACATGAGAAAAGGCGGTAATTTCTTGAAGGGACAAAGGGACAAAGGATGGTTATTCTGGAGTAGACAACGTCTAGGTGTGTTGACCTCCTGGAGGTCATCCTGTCATGAATTAGATTAGCACAGCTATGTGAAAGGTTGAGGGAGGTGGTGAATTACAAAAGGGGGTGATGAAACTACAATTTCTATGACAAGTTCATGTTGTGTTGATGAGCTGTGCGGGTGGGACCTGTTCACGTAGACAGGACACGGCATGTGGCCCCAGTCTCCTCGTGCGTCCGAGCTTCAGTGTCCTCGTGACATCATCCTGATCCTCTCCGGCTCACATTGATTCACTCCCCTCATCAGTTTGATCCGTTTGAGCCCGATCAGAAAACAATCTAGCCAATCGGCGTTCTGGGAAATTCTGGTTGAAGTGTGCGATCCAATCACCTGCCAAGTACTGTAGTTTTGAAAGTGCCTGCCCTTTTCCATACAGTTTACAACAAAGCTTAAGAACGGCGTCCCCCAGGGATCAGTCCTGGGCCCCCTCCTTTATAACATCTACACCTACGACCTGCCGATCACAGTCTCCAGGAAATATGCCTACGCAGACGACCTTGCGCTGGTGTACCCAGCTGGAGACTGGCAGGCCGTGGAGGAGACCTTGAGCCAGGACATGCAGACACTAGCGGCATACCTCCGGAAATGGAGATAAAAGCAAAGCGAGGCAAAGACGGTGTCGGCGGCCTTCCGCCTTAACAACAAGGAAGCCAAACGTGAGCTCCGAGTGAACATCGATGGAACACTTCTGCCATGCGGCGCCGAACCAACCGACACCTCGAGTGACTGCGCAAGAAGTTAACAGCTTGTGTGTGGCGTTGATGAGGCGACTGGTCCAATCAGACCACACCCGGCGTGCGGAGTGGGAGGAGAACACCTCCAGACTCTGTGATTTCATCCCGGCCGCCGGTCCTTCCCCTCCCGGGATGGACTGACCCAGACTGGCGTGGGTGAGGCTTAATCGCCTCCGCACCGGCGTCGGACGCTTCCGCTCATCGATGCACAGATGGGGCTTGGTATCCTGTGCGGCGTGCCAGTGTGGCGGCGAGGAACAAACCACAGACCACGTCATCCAGGACTGTCCGATATATCGGACACCCAACGGAATGCGTGGCCTGACTGTTGTGGATGACGAAACGGTGACATCTGACCTGGTCACATGGTGAGGAGGATAACCTCAGGTCATGGCGGTTAAGTGTTGTTCAAAGACCAATAGAAGTCATTCAGGGTGTTAGGCTGCTGCTGTTGTTTTTCAGAAAAATATCCTAGTCCGTTAGGCAGACCTAATCCTCTTAAGCATGGAAACGTGAGCAACTGCCCACAATTCTCTCCTAAATTCCTCTTTCTTGCTCTCTCCATTTCTCCTTCTGTCCTGTTTCGACTCTCTCATTCTACCAGCCTGGTTCTTAGGCCCTGAATCGCACGCTCACTCATTTTTAAAATTCGATTCAAGGTCTGAAACCAGACTAGTAGATGAGAGAGTCAAACAAGACAAGGAGGAATGGAGGGGGTAAGAAAGAGTCCTTTGAATGGGATGACAGAATTAAAACTGCAATGTGATGGCTAGTTGATGAACTAGTCGCTGAGGACTCCCTCTTCGAAAACGCCGGTCTGGAAAAAACGTCTGCCTGTTCAGACCGGATAACAAAGGGAAACAAAATGGCAGCTCGGTCCGAGTGTCAGGCTACTCGGCACCATATGTGGTTCATCTTCTTATCCTCTTTAATCCGAGCCCCCTCCCTCTCCCATCTCTTCACTTTACAGTGCAGTACCTGGCAAGAGGAAGTCCCATCATGCAATGCGACGTGACTCGTGTGTGCGTCTGTCCTCAGATGTCTCAGATGTGGCTTCCTCTGCGAGATTTACTCCAACACCAGGACAGTTAGATGTTAGATATCCTTCAGAACTGCTGTTCAGGGATTGGCTGAGCGTAAGATTTCCTTCAGAACTGCTGTTCAGGATTGGCTGAGCGTTAGATGTCCTTCAGAACTGCTGTTCAGGGATTGGCTGAGCGTTAGATGTCCTTCAGAACTGCTGTTCAGGATTGGCTGAGCGTTAGATATCCTTCAGAAACTGCTGGTCAGGGATTGGCTGAGCGTTAGATGTCCTTCAGAACTGCTGTTCAGGGATTGGCTGAGCATTAGATATCCTTCAGAACTGCTCTTCAGGGATTGGCTGAGCGTTAGATGTCCTTCAGAACTGCTGTTCAGAGATTGGCTGAGCGTTAGATGTCCTTCAGGACTGCTGGTCAAGCTCCAGGTTCTTCTCCACTGGTTTCTGGACTGATGGCTGGACTGTCCGGGCAGATCAAGGCAGTCTCCCGTTCAGAAACTGAACGTCCTTCTTAATAAACAATTAGCCTCAGACAAAAGGAATAGTGTACAGATCACAGCGCGGTTTTTAATATATGCAGCGAGCATGAATTATCATGCATGGAATGTAATTATACCGTCATTCTCCAGGGGGGAACCCTCCCCTTCATCGCTGCTCATTAGAACACAGGATGTCAGCAGAAAAGGATTCTGGGTAGCAGCTGGCACATCCGTCTGTCTGGCAGCGGCTCCGAGTCATTCACCCGCATTCCCGGCGCCCTGGAGCGGGATGTCCCGGACCCGCGGCGCCACCATTTCATAGATTAGCATTAAAAAACAAAACATTTTCCGAAATGTACCCCGAGGCAGTTGGTTTCCGTGCTTTTTAAGCCGCCCCTCTGTTTGTATATTCAGAAGCCGTCTAAATGGGAACGGGGGGAGGAGATGAACGGGCCGTGGGGGTTTTTTCGAGCGGTGGATGAGTTTGTGTGTCAGTGTTACGCTTCTGCAGAGAGGATCAGCGCTGCACGAATCCCACATTCCCGCCTGCTCTGCCAATCAGGGTAGGACGCCAGCACTTAGAGGGGTGCGGAGGGAGGGGGGAGAGGGGGGGGGGGGGAGACAGGGGGAGATCAAGAGAGAGGGAGACAAGCTTTTTATAGAAACAGAAAATGCTGTTTAAATTCGCCCTCCTTCGATCCCTGTGATAAACGGAAGGGAAACACGGCGGTCTTGTGAGAAGGAGAGGGAGGGAGAGAGGAGACCAGAATGGAGAGACGTGGAGGAGGAGAGACCAGAGCAGAGAGACGTGGAGGAGTAAGAGGAGAGATGAGAGCAGAGAGACGTGGAGGAGGAGAGATCAGAGCAGAGAGACGAGGAGGAGGAGGAGAGATCAGAACAGAGAGACGTGGAGGAGGAGGAGGAGAGACCAGAACAGAGAGACGTGGAGGAGGAGGAGAGATCAGAACAGAGAGACGTGGAGGAGGAGGAGAGAGATCAGAACAGAGAGACGTGGAGGAGGAGGAGAGATCAGAGCAGAGAGACGTGGAGGAGGAGGAGAGATCAGAGCAGAGAGACGTGGAGGAGGAGGAGGAGGAGGAGGAGAGATCAGAGCAGAGAGACGTGGAGGAGGAGAGATCAGAACAGAGAGACGTGGAGGAGGAGGAGGAGAGATCAGAACAGAGAGACGTGGAGGAGAAGGAGGAGAGAGATCAGAGCAGAGAGACGTGGAGGAGAAGGAGGAGGAGAGATCAGAGCAGAGAGACGTGGAGGAGAAGGAGGAGGAGAGATCAGAGCAGAGAGACGTGGAGGAGAAGGAGGAGAGATCAGAGCAGAGAGACGTGGAGGAGGAGGAGAGATCAGAGTAGAGAGATGTGGAGGAGGAGGAGGAGAGATCAGAACAGAGAGACGTGGAGGAGGAGAGATCAGAACAGAGAGACGTGGAGAGGAGGAGAGATCAGAACAGAGAGACGTGGAGGAGGAGGAGGAGAGATCAGAACAGAGAGACGTGGAGGAGGAGGAGAGATCAGAACAGAGAGACGTGGAGGAGGAGGAGGAGAGATCAGAACAGAGAGACGTGGAGGAGGAGGAGAGATCAGAACAGAGAGACGTGGGAGGGAGGAGGAGGAGAGATCAGAGCAGAGAGACGTGGAGGAGGAGGAGAGAACAGAACAGAGAGACGTGGAGGAGGAGGAGAGAACAGAACAGAGAGACGTGGAGGAGGAGAGAACAGAACAGAGAGACGTGGAGGAGGAGGAGGAGAGATCAGAACAGAGAGACGTGGAGGAGGAGGAGGAGAGATCAGAGCAGAGAGACGTGGAGGAGGAGGAGAGATCAGAGCAGAGAGACGTGGAGGAGGGAGATCAGAGCAGAGAGACGTGGAGGAGGAGGAGAGATCAGAGTAGAGAGACGTGGAGGAGGAGGAGGAGAGATCAGAGCAGAGAGACGTGGAGGAGGAGAGATCAGAGCAGAGAGACGTGGAGGAGGAGGAGAGATCAGAGTAGAGAGACGTGGAGGAGGAGGAGGAGAGATCAGAACAGAGAGACGTGGAGGAGGAGGAGGAGAGATCAGAGCAGAGAGACGTGGAGGAGGAGGAGGAGAGATCAGAACAGAGAGACGTGGAGGAGGAGGAGGAGAGATCAGAACAGAGAGACGTGGAGGAGGAGGAGGAGGAGGAGGAGGAGAGATCAGAACAGAGAGACGTGGAGGAGGAGGAGGAGAGACCAGAGCAGAGAGACGTGGAGGAGGAGGAGAGACCAGAGTAGAGAGACGGGGAGGAGGGGTGTTAGCATCTCTCTCAAAGTCCACAGGCTAAACCAACAGCGTGACTGGGGTTGACGTCGTATTGTAATCCCCTGGCGTACACACACACACACACACGCACCACACACACACGCACACACACACACACACACAAACACACACACACAAACACACACACACAAACACACACACACAAACACACACACACGCACACACACACACACTTGCGCGTCTAAAAGCCTGTCGGTGTGTTTTGGCCTAAACACCGATATTTTTATTATTCCATTCCTCGTGGCTGAAGCCAGCCAGGCGGAAAGCTAGTCTGGGTCGAGGAGGGGGGGGCAGATAAGAGGCTTGAACCTTAATACCCCCCCGACCCACCCCCCCCAAATACTGCCCCTGTTTACGCTCAGCCCGGAGAGAGCGCGTTCAGTCACGGCTCACCTCTCTCGTGATTGGCTACGGGGAGGAAAGCCGGGGCGAACGGGGCCCCCTGGTTGGGCGAGAGGGGAGAGTTGAACCCCTCTGTCTGTTATCTGCCGCGCTCCTGTTCGTTCGTGCGCGGGATTGAGGCTCTGTGATTGGGCGAGCTCTGCAGCTGTTAGAGAGAGGGAGGGAGGGAGAGAGAGAGGGGGAGAGACGTGTGTGTGTGTGGGGAAGGGGGAGGGGCTTAGATTTGGGGTAGTAGCGCCCGGCTTTGATCTTCCCCCGGCTGTCGAGCGACGGCCACAGAAGGAGTGAGAACGACAGGTTCCGTCGTCTGTCTCGTTCCCGGAGGACCTGAGGGGGGATTCCCTCCTAGACGACGTTCATCCACCCCCTCCTACCGCCGAGGGCGGGTCACCTGACCCTAGCGCCAGCTGCTGGG
>NC_140265.1:5514690-5629690 GCF_949987555.1 Borostomias antarcticus | reverse complement strand
CATCGCCATTAACCGCCTGTGTTGTTGTTGTGTATTTACCGCCTGTGTTGTTGTTTATTAACTGCCTGTGTTGTCGTTGTTATTTACCGCCTGTGTTGTTGTTGTTTACTAACTGCCTGTGTTGTCGTTGTTATTTACCGCCTGTGTTGTTTATTAACTGCCTGTGTTGTTGTTTATTAACTGCCTGTTGTTGTTGTTTATTAACTGCCTGTGTTGTCGTTGTTATTTACCGCCTGTGTTGTTTATTAACTGCCTGTGTTGTCGTTTATTGACCGCCTGTGTTGTTGTTGTTGTTGTTGTTGTTTATTAACCTCCTGTGTGGTCGTTGTGGTTCTGTGGTGGTGCAGTATGGGAAGCAGCTGTACGGGAACTACCAGGAGGCCATGAAGCGCACCGAGGCAGCTCACGACTGGTCGTCCCTCTCCACCTCCAGCCTGCGCTCTGGGTCCAGCTCAGCTAGCATCCAAGGTCAGTAGCTACACGCCTAACCCTAGCCCTACCTCTAACCCCCAGCCCTAACCCCCAGCCCTAACCCTAGCCCTACCCCTAACCCCCAGCCCTAACCCCCAGCCCTAACCCCCAGCCCTACCCCTAATCCCTAACCCCAGCCCTAACCCTAACCCCAGCTCTATCCCTAGCCCTAGACCCTAGCCCTACCCCTAACCCCAGCCCTACCCCTAACCCCAGCCCTAACCCTAACCCCAGCCCTACCCCTAACCCCAGCCCTACCCCTAGCCCTAGACCCTAGCCCTACCCCTACCCCTAGACATAGTGACATAGACTTAGATAATAGTGTCTAAAACGGACATGCGCAAAAACCTCAATCTAACGTGCGCTCTCTCTCCCTGTTAGAGTCCCAGTCCAACCACTCTGGCCAGTCGGACAGCGGGATGGACTCTGGCTCCTCCCACGGGCGCTCCCAGAGCGTGGTCAGCTCCATCTTCTCCGAGGCCTGGAAGAGAGGCACGCAGATGGAGGAGAACACTCGGGTGAGACCCCTCTCTCTCTCCCTCCCCCCTCTCTCTCTGCTGTGTGCACCTATCCCTCCCCACCAGTGGCGATTGCTCCTATAAGCCAGGGTAAGCCTGGCTTACCCATAGAAATCCAAATAAAACTTGATTTTTGCGCCTTCTTTCAGTGAAAGAAGGCACGAAAATCGACTTTCGGACTGTTTTTGACTTAAATGCGTCGTGTATTCTGCCATATCGCTTCATTTTCATCCGTGTTCAGCGTTTTGGTAGTGCTCCGTCGCCCCCTACAGGCCTCGTTACATCTTACTAGCTCGTTATTCACTTAACATTGTAGGCCAGGTAAAAGGATTCTGGCTTACGGAAATCAAGACCAAATGAAAAATCAACCAATCAAATTAGCCCACACATACAAAACCGCGAAAAATGTCATCAGTCGAAATGTAACCTAATCTGTAATTTGTCAGAATGCTTAAAAGTGGGCGTAGGGTAAGCCAGCTCTCGAAGTGCTTACATTGGAATTCCCATTGACATTTTAACATGGGGACGGTTTATCCAATTAAAACTTGTCATGACTGTCCCGTCATTCACTTGGCTGTCAATCACCCGAGGATAGCCTGGTGACGGAGGCTAGTTAATCACAGTCACGTTAGCTATCTATCAATCTATCGGTCTGTCTGTCTGTCTGTCTGTCAGAGACAGACCGACAGACAGTAGCTAGCTAGCTAGCTAGCTAGCTACTGGCAGCGATTAACATGGGAAACGGAGATCTAGATCATTGTTGAAAAATGATTTCACAAAATTATCACCAGCTCAGATGATTGATTGCTGGGATGGTGGATTGGACTAACGATTGTGAGGGCAACCAATGTTTGAGTCCATGGCTGTGGAGTTACACTTTCACTACTCGGGACTTGGACAACATGCATAATTTGGATTTAACTTGCAAAACAGTAAGAGAAGGACTCATAAATGAAGTGGATTCAACCGGATTGGGTTATGAGATAAGGAGGTGGAGATTAATTATGAGTGGTTAATACAGTCATGAAATGATGGAACGGATCCTCCGGAAGAGACGCTAACGTACAGTATATCTCAACGAGCTATCTAGCTGTCTAATAGTTGTACTGTATGTCGGCCTACACTTGGAAAAGTAAAACAGTCATTTATCCTCTTGCACTGCCAAACGCCCACTTGCTCAGCTGTAATTCTTATCGACAGGCGAAACGGGAGCGTTGTGAATTACATAAACATGGAACGTCATCAGCAATTTTAGGATCGTCTAGCGCTCTCTAACGACCGAGTCCCCTAGGCTATGTGACCGTCAATTCGCGCCGTCCCCTCTGGATTTAATCAGGGTTCGAGAGCGTGGACTTGAGAAAGCGAGCGGCAGGGCCAAGTGGCAGTCCGGCGTGTTGTGCAGTGGTGACTGCCCTGTCATTTGGTCTGGTTGTGTCAGCAGGTTTGCTCTCCTTCTCTTCGTGCGTCAACTGTCCCTTTGTGACCCTCCTCTTCGTGCGTCAACTGTCCCTTAGTGACCACTGTTATTATCGCCAAGCTGATAACTATTAACTAGGCTATATCCATTAAGATATGCCTACTACTCAAACTCCTAAATCACCTGTTTGATGTTTATAATGTGAATTGAACGCAGCGTTACAGTGTAGGCCTCTTCCTAGAGTTTTTTTTCAAAAGCCTCCGGATATTCCCGTCTACACTAGAAAGCAGCTCCGGATTTCTAGCGCCAAATCGCGGCTCCGGTCGCATCCAAAGGCCGGGTTCGAGGGAGGTTGGTTTTGGCTGGGGTAACTGCTCAAGGGCCCTTCTGGTGCCTAGAAACCTCCCGTCAGGGCATGTAAAAATGGGAGTGCTTCGCTGGCTTTGGCGTACCCGGGGCTAGGACCCACCAGACGCCACTGCTCTCCACGCTGCCGTCCGACGCTCTCTGTGGGCGAGCTCTGGGAACTCTGGGAACTCTCACGTCAAGGTCGAGTTGGTTTGACCTTTTGTTTCGTCTCCTCTCCTCTCGTGTTCCAGATAAGGATGGAGTCCAACCGAGCGGCCACCCTGCCCCACCCTCCCCACGCCCACCGGCAGCCTCAGCAACTGGAGGCCCCCACCCCGCCGCCACCACCGCACCAGTCCCAACCCCAACCCCAGCCCCAACCCCAACCCCAGCTCCAGCTCCAGCCCCAACCCCAGCCCCAACCCCAGCTCCAGCCCCAAACCCAGCCCCAACCCCAGCTCCAGCCCCAAACCCAGCCCCAACCCCAGCTCCAGCCCCAACCCCAACCCCAGCATCAGTCCCAACCCCAGTATCAGTCCCAACCCCAATCCCAGTCCCAACCCCAGCCCCAACCCCAACCCCAGCATCAGTCCCAACCCCAATCCCAGTCCCAACCCCAGCATCAGTCCCAACCCCAACCCCAGCCCCAACCCCAACCCCAGCATCAGTCCCAACCCCAGCATCAGTCCCAACCCCAACCCCAGTATCAGTCCCAACCCCAATCCCAGTCCCAACCCCAACCCCAACCACAACCCCAGTATCAGTCCCAACCCCAACCCCAACCACAACCCCAGTATCAGTCCCAACACCAACCCCAACAACAACCCCAGTATCAGGCCCAACCCCAACCCCAGTATCAGGCCCAACCCCAACCCCAACCCCAGTATCAGGCCCAACACCAACCCCAACAACAACCCCAGTATCAGGCCCAACACCAACCCCAGTATCAGGCCCAACCCCAACCCCAGTATCAGGCCCAATCCCAATCCCAGTATCAGGCCCAAAATCATCCCCAGCCACCTCACCAGTACCAGCACCACCCCCGGCCTCTCCAACAGCCTCAACAGCCTCCCCAGACTCACAGCAGCTACACCCACGCCCCCCCGAGCCCCTCCCCCCCGCCGCCGCCCCCTCCTCCCCCTCCCCCTCCACCCCCTCCCCCCCCGCCCCCCAGCGTCCCCCACCACTCCACACCCACCGTCTTCCCCAAGTACAGCACCATCCGCCGCCTGCAGAACGCCAACCAGGCCGCGGCCAATCAGCACAGGCCCCACCCGGCGGCCCAGCGGCCGGCGTCGCCCCTCGCCCCGCCCCCTCCCGCCCAGGCCGCCGTCAGAGCGTACCACGCCGCCGGCATGCCGCCTCCCCCTCCGCCGCCGCCCCCCCCGCCCCCCTCCATGCCGGCGCCGGGGTCGGCCATGGCCGTCCTCAAGCTGGGGCCCTCCGGCCCGGCCGCCCCGCCCCCCCAGTTCACCCCGCCCCCTCCGCCGCCCCCCCCTCCGCCCCCGCCGCCTCCGCAGAGCAACGGCACGGCTTACCCCCCCCCTCCTCCTCCTCCCCCTTCTCCGCCTCCTCCCCCGCTAGCCCCGCCCCCCGCCAGCCTCTGCCTCCCCCTCCAGCCTCCGGCCCCGAGCTTCCCCAGCCCCCCCCAGGACCTCTCCCCCGACACCGGGATGACAGAGTCCCTCCCCCCTGCTCCTCCGCCCCCTCCTCCTCCCCCGCCCCCTCCCCCCCCTCCCCCGCCGCCCCCCCAGCAGCTCCTGGCGCCCGCCCCTCCCCCTCTCCCGCAGCAACAGTTCCCGCCCCCTCCCGCCCCGCCCCCAGCCCCGCCCAAGACCTTCTCCCCCGGCTTCCACCCCCACGCCGCCGCCCTGAAGCCCGTCTCCCCCGTCTCCCCCTTCCCTCCGGCCCCGCCCCCGCCTCCCCCGGGACCAATCAAGAAGCAGCATAGCTTCCAGATAGGCCACACCCCCAACCAGCCTCCGCCCACCCTGCCTAAGCAGCACAGCCTCTCCAAGGCCGCGCCCCTGTCCTGCCACGCCCCGCCCGCCACTTCCCTGGTCAAGCAGCTGGCCAGCCAGTTCCCGGGATTCCAGGCCAATCACGTGGACGGCCTCAAAGCGCCCCTGTCCCCCCCCGCGGTGAAGGCCAAACCAAAATGGCAGCCGGGGGGGGGTCCGGCCCTGCAGCAGTCTCCTCCGCCCCCCGAGTTCCCCCCTCCGCCCCCCGAGAGCGGCCTCGCGTTCCCCGCGCCCCCCCCTCCCCCGCCGCCCTCTGCCCCGGTCACAGGCCCCACCCCTCCGCCTCCCCCTCTCCCCCCCGCCGACCTGGACTCCTCCCCCCTGCGGAGGTCCCCGTCCGGCCCCGCCTCCGGCTGGGGGGGCCGGAAACCGCCCCCGGCCCCCCAGAGGAACTCCAGCATCAAGTCGGACTCCTCGGATTCCTACCAGGAGTCCAGGAGGAACTTGCTGAGCAAGTTCGCCCCCAACTCCTCCTCCTCGCCTCCTCCCCTCGCCACCTCCTCCTCGGGATCCCCCTCCAAGGACTCCTCCTCCTCTTCTGGCCCCCCCGCGCCTCCTAAACCGGGCAAGCTGAACCTGGCCCACCTCCCCCCAGCCCTGCAGGCCAAGGTGGGCCAAGCCAGGGGGTCCGGCTCCGACTTCCCCTCCCCCCCCCCTCCGCCCGACCTCGCCTTCTTCCCCCCTCCCCCGCCCGCCTCGGAGCTCCTTCCCCCGCCCCCCCTCCCCGCCGACGGCCACGGCGGCGCCCCCAAGGTGGCGGTGGTCAACCCGCAGCCCCAGGCCGCGCCCGCTCCCCCGCCGCCGGCTCTCGGCAACTCCTGGGGGAAGGGCTCCCTGAAGAAGACCCCTCCCCCCACCCTGCTGCGACGCAACGCCACCCCGGAGGCCCCGCCCCTGCCGCCCCCCGCCGCCCACCAGGGCCCGAACCCTCCCTCCCTCCCCCCGCCCACCTCCCCCAAGGGCAACTTCCTGGACGACCTGCACAAGACTCTGAAGAGGAAGTCGGTGGGCCGGCAGGGCTCGCTCACGTCTTCCCGCCTGTCCGGCCGGCTGGAGGCGTCAGCACCAGCGCCAGCGGGGACCATGGACGACATGGCGCTGCCCCCCCCCTCCCCCGGAGCTGCTCCTCGACCAGCAGAGGCAGTCCGGCGGGGGCTACGCGTCCGGGAACATCTCAGGCTATGCAACGCTGCGGCGAGGGGACGCCCGACGTCCCCCCCCGGCCCCGCCCAAACGAGGGGACGCCACCAAACTGACGGGCGAGTGCTGAGGGGGAGCGGCCGCCCGACGTCGACCGGAGCTGTGCTTCCTGGGTGGGAGTGGCCTGATGTAGAGACTCCGCCCCCTTCGTGTCCCCGTTGTAATAATGATGTTGATTGAATAATCCGCCGTGTAACAATACCGAACCGAAACGCCAAACAAACGTATCGGCTTCGCCAGATGTTTGTGTGTGCCACGTATTGAGAAAAAACAGAATAACTTCAGGATTTATTTGCATTGGTACTGCATGGACCCTCTGTAAGGACAAGCTGTAAAACATGAAGCTCTTTGTGTGTGTGTGTGTGTGTGTGTGTGTGTGTGTGTGTGTGTGTGTGTGTGTGTGTGAGAGAGAGAGAGAGACAGAGATTAGTAACCATTAGGAAGGCCTTTCTGGAAACATGGATTGTTTTTGTTTTTATATGAAATTATTTAAATGATACATAAAAGGATTTCCTTATTTTATAGTTATGTTTTGATAGCTGGCGAGCGACAGGCGAGATCGATATGTTTTGGCGAGCGAAGAGAGCATTTGTCGGATAGATGTGTGCGATGGAGGTAATCGAAGGTTCCCACGCTCGAGGTCGCCTGTATTTCTACGATGTTGTGTCTTGATCAATGTGCTTTAATTCAGAACCTATTCAGAAAGCCTTATTTCACAAAAGATTGCACATGCTTCTCGTCTCGAAACGGAAAGAGGACCCCCCTCCGAACGCTCAACAGAACCATGGACTGTGCATCTGGACACGACGAGTGACTGTGATTTTGAAAAGAACATTTTTAGCGTTGTATTTCGTTTTCTTTTTTTTATTTAAGGCGTAGAACGTGTGGCTTAAGCGAAGACGTCGAGGAAGGATGGAGGCAGGGTGTGTTGTGTGTGTCTCTGTGGGCCGTGTGTGTGTGTGCGTGTGTGTGTGTGCCGTGGGCTCGTTCCGGGACCTGTTGTGCTTCTTTCGTAGCTGTACAATTCTGGCTGCTGCTCCTCCTCCTCTCCCCCCCCCCCGGGTCCCTGACTCCGCCTTCTTTTCGTCACATGACCTCAATCCCAGAAACGTCATGTGCAGAACGATCGACCGTCTGGTCAGGAGGGGCTGGTTTCAAACGGCTTATTGTTTGCTTCATGTTTAGAGCATCGGACGACGCCGTCGTGTTTAGGATCGTGTGGCCGAATTCCTCTGACGAGATTCTCGTCTGGCCGGCGTAAGACTTGTGTGTTGTTTTCGATTCTGTGCTTATTCTAGAACCCGACTCCGTGGCCTAAACAGCCCAGCATGGCGACCACCATTCTCTCTCTCTATCTCTCTCTCTCTCCCCTCTCTCTTTCTCTCTCTGTCTCTCCCTCTCTTTCTCTCTCTCTCTCTCTCTTTCTCTCTGTCTCTCCCCCTCGTTCTCTCTCTCCCTCTCTTTCTCTATCTCTCTCTCCCTCTCTTTCTCTCTCTCTCTGTCTCTCCCCCTCTTTCTCTCTCTCTATCTCTCCCTCTCTTTCTCTCTCTCCCCCTCGTTCTCTCTCTCCCCCTCGTTCTCTCTCTCTCTCTTTCTCTCTCTCTCTCCCTCTTTCTCTCTCTCTCTCCCTCTCTTTCTCTCTCTCCCTCTCCCTCTCTCTCCCTCTACCCTCTCTCTTTCTCTCTCTCTCTCATGGCGACCGCCCCCTCGGTCGGTCGAACGCCATCACCGATCCGTTTGGAAATGGACACATCACACTGATTCTGTGGGCTAGACTGCTGATTGGAACACAAAACCTTAGGTTTCACATAAGGAGAATCATTGATGTTGTTTTTCTTGCAGCAATGGCTTCTGGTGCCGATGTCTCCGCAAACCCAAGGGGTTCGAGTTTTACTACACCTGACAAGGCGTGGCCAGTGTACTGGTGAACCATCACTACCGTAGACCATTCAGAGGTCGTAGGGTCACGTTCTCTGGCTCGTCCGCTGAGTTTGGTGGAACCGGGAGGCTGTATGTTTTCATATCATCCAGGTTGTAACAGTACGTCTCGGTGAAACAGGCATTCCGTTATTAAAGTAATCAGATTCTGGGGCCAAATGAAATGAAGAAAACGGGGGGGGAGACGCAGACGTAATGTTTCCTCTGTCTTGCATATAAACCGAAGATCACAGTATAAATGTTCAAATCATACCTCATCATGTCTGGCGTCTCTTTTGTTCATAAGGTTTTAATCAATCTGGTCCCACCAGCTTACATGAATGTACAACAACAACAAAACAGTCAGCAATTCTTCCTCAGGCTCTGTTCACCGTCAGTCGTTGAATGTGGAGCTTCGCTCGAACCTTGAACCTTGACCTTTCCGTGGGTGTCCAGTCGCCTCATTCCAGACGGTTGCTGAAGTCGTCTCCCCGCGGTTGGGTCTCAACTTCCTGTCTGTGGACGGGTCTCCTTGGAGACGGGGGCGGAGCGAGGAGGGCGGGATCTGGGAATATGACTCGGGGTTTTTAGGAGATGATTGACGGGTCAAGTGAATCATATAAGGTGAATTCTTGTTTGGATGTTTCTTGCTCTTCGACCGACACGCTTACTCACCCCTGTTCACGAACGTGCGTCTCGTCGAGATCTGTTGATAAATAATCCAGAGTTAAAGACGATGGACCCTGTTGTGTGTTTGACCCTTTAGATCAATTATGTCGTTTTGCTGTTTAGGACTAGTTTGACTTCCGTACTTTCACCCTGCGTTTGACCACCACCGCCTCTGTGGTCCAGCCTGACCCTCTGACACTCCATCTCTCCTCCTCCTCCTCCCTTTCTCCTCCCCTCTCCCCTCTCCCTTCTCCTCCCTTTCTCCTTCCCTCTCCCCTCTCTCCTCTCCCTTCTCCTCCTCCCTTTATCCTCCCCTCTCCCCCTTTCTCCTTCCCTCTCCCCTTCCCCCCTCTCACCTCCTCCTCCATTCCCTCTTCCCTCTCCTTCCCCTCTTTCCTCCTCCTCCCTTTCTCCTTCCCTCTCCCCTTCTCCCCTCTCTCCTCCTCCTCCCTTTATCCTCCCCTCTCCCCCTTTCTCCTTCCCTCTCCCCTTCCCCCCTCTCACCTCCTCCTCCATTCCCTCTTCCCTCTCCTTCCCCTCCCTTTCTCCTTCCCTCTCCCCTTCCCCCCTCTCTCCTCCTCCTCCCTTTCTCCTCCCCTCTCCCCTTCCCCCCTCTCCTCCTCCTCCCTTTCTCCTCCCCTCTCCCCTTCCCCCCTCTCCTCCTCCTCCCTTTCTCCTTCCCTCTCCCCTTCCCCCCTCTCTCCTCCTCCTCCCTTTCTCCTCCCCTCTCCCCTTCCCCCCTCTCCTCCTCCTCCCTTTCTCCTCCCCTCTCCCCTTCCCCCCTCTCACCTCCTCCTCCATTCCCTCTTCCCTCTCCTTCCCCTCTCTCCTCCTCCTCCCTTTCTCCTTCCCTCTCCCCTTCCCCCCTCTCACCTCCTCCTCCATTCCCTCTTCCCTCTCCTTCCCCTCTCTCCTCCTCCTCCCCCCTCTCTCCTCCTCCTCCGTTTCTCCTCCCCTCTCCCCTTCCCCCCTCTCTCCTCCTCCTCCCTTTCTCCTTCCCTCTCCCCCTCCCCCCTCTCTCCTCCTCTCTCTCTCCTCCTCCTCTCTTTCTCCTCCCCTCTCCCCTTCCCCCCTCTCTTCTCCTCCTCCCTTTCTCCTCCCCTTCCCCCCTCTCTCCTCCTCCCCCCTCTCTCCTCCTCCTCCGTTTCTCCTCCCCTCTCCCCTCCCCCCTCTCTCCTCCTCCTCTCTCTCTCCTCCTCCTCTCCCCCCCCTCCCCTCTCCCCCCCTCACCTCCTCGCTGCTGGACTCTGAGCTGGAACTGGAGCTGTGGTCCAGACCGCATCTCAGGGACAGCAGCTGGGCGAGCTCAGCGGAGACACGCACACGCGTGGAGCAGGAGCTGGAAGACTGAGGGGGGGGGAGAGGGGGGGGGGGGACCAGTTAAGTAGCGCGACCTTTAACCCGACACACTCGCCACATCAGGACGGTCTCACCAGGCGAGCGTGACGGGGAACCAAAAAGATGATCGGGAACAAAGATGAAACTGTCCTTTAAAGTGCATGTGCAGTGTAGGGCTGGGTTCCAAAAATCGATTCAGAATAAAATGATTCAGAATCGATTCATGAATCCCAAAATCGATCTTTTATTTCATGAATGAATGAATAAATGAAGGAATGAATAGTTCATTCATTCATTCAATGATTCATTCATTCATTCATTTTTGGAAATCAGTATCGATACCCAGCCCTAGTATTGATGTGTTGCATAACTTGGCAGTCATGTAATTAAGGTTACAGCTAAAAAAAACAGGTTTTAGTAACAATAACCGAATCAATATTGAATTGAATCGTGTAATAATAGATTCTGAACCTTGTGAATCGGTATCGAATCGATTCTTGAAATTCGACTCGATACCCAGCCCTAGTGGTGTCGATAAACAGCATGTTACTGAATACCTTCAAAAGCTACAGTTTATTATCATACAGCCTACTGTACATTAACAGGACAGATGGTGATGGTGTCAGAAATGTCCAGCTGATGAGACCTTCGATTCTGGTCTGTTCTGTCCTGAGAGAGCTCGAATCAGAAGTTTGATTTGATTTGACCCGTCCGTGCCAACATCAACAGTGGGTGGGCGTCGGTCAACAACGACTCGGAGTCCGTTAAAACAACAAGGATTTGAAATGAACCCCGTAACCTCATCGATGTCCTACCCCCCCCAGCTAGCAGGGAACGTTCCCACAACATTGGCAAACATTCCCAACACGTTCTGCTAATGTTTTCACATTCTTGGAAAAAATTTTTAGAACAAACGATTGCTAGCTGGGACAAGCTCTCGTACAATGTGGTGATACGTTTAGCAGATCTCTCTTCCTAACGGTAGAATACTTCCTGGTCGAAGTGAAGGCTCATGGGACGTGATCCAGGGGGGGCTCGGCCAAACCTCCAGCAGCAGAGGTCAGTGGCTGCGTTCCGAATCGCATACTTCTACTACTTACTACCAGTACCTACTACAGCTGCCCTTAGAAAGTACGTACTTTGCAAGCAGTAGGCATCCAATTGGGACATACTACCTTCCGTCGCTGTCCGTAACGCGACATTCGTCTACAGCTGTCACGACTCGCACATGTGACGCACATTTCCGCTGCGCACAGGATTGTGGGTCAGAATAGTCAGAAAAGCCTGCTGCAAAATGCAAAATGCGACCGGATGTAGTAGGACATCCTGGTATTTTTGGCATACTGCATGTGGCATACTATGTATTGGGACATACTACATCCTGTTTTGGCGTACTATATAGTAGGGTAGTATGTGATTGGGAACGCAGCCTGTGTCTCAGAGGTCTGTGTCTCTCGTCTGGTCTCACCACAAAGAAGCCGGGTCTGAAACCGCAGCTCTGTGGATCTTCTCTGGAGCTGCTGGGGCAGATGGTCTCTTTAACACCAAAGGAGATGATCAGGTCGTAGGTGTTCAGACCCGTAGGGACAGCCTGCAGGAGAGACAGAGGACATGGGACACGTTTACCATCTGGATCGCTGCACTTATATAGCGCTTTTCCACCTTAGCGGCACTCAAAGCGCTTTACAATGGCCTCTCATTCACCCATTCACACACACATTCACACACCAATGGCTGTAGCTGCCATGCAAGGTGCTAACCTGCTCATTGGGAGCAATTTGGGGTTAGGTGTCTTGCTCAAGGACACTTCGACATGTGGACAGTCGGAGCTGGGATTCGAACCACTGACCCTTCGATCACTGAACAACCCGCTCTACCAACTGAGCTACAGCCGCCCCACATGTCCCTGTGTGTACTAGTATGGCAGTTGTCAAGTAATCCAATCAAACTCTTTTCATACACACATGGAGGTCTTTGGGTGATGCAGCCATGATATGAATAGTATGGAATAAGATATATATCTTATAATAGTAATCAGCAGGAAAACAACAGATTAGAAGGGCAGCACTCACACATGCATGTTCATATTTTGATTGATCTTTCACAACTGTAGCCTACAGATGAATAACCATAGGTATGGCACGTTTACAGTATGCTACAGTTTTGTAATCTCATCGTCTTCTGACACTACATGGAAGACGTACTAGTGATGTTATCATTCGCACAAAATATATAATTAGGATTCTCTGTATATCCAGGGCGCCCCTGTAGCCGGGAATCGAACCCTGGTCCGCCGCGCGAAGGACTAGCCTTCATATGGGGCGCACCTTACCCGGGTTCGATTCCCGGCTCGGGTCCTGTGCCGCATGTCCTCCCCTCTCTCTCTCTCCCACATTTCCTGTCTCTCTCGACTGTCCTATAACATTAAAGCTGAAAAGCCCTAAAAAATATCTTAAAAGAAAAAGGATGCTCTGTATATTTGTTACTTATCAAGCGCTTCCCTAAAACTCCAAGCGGACATGGGCTGTATGGTGATTGGTCCATGGGCCACGGTGTCCCGGTCCAGAGTCTCACCTTTGACACGGACGCACGGGTCACCCGGTACAGGCGGTCGACAGCAAACATGGCGTTGACATCAGCCAGAGCCACTCCCAGCGCCCTGTCCGCCATGGACGCCAGCTCGGACTGGTACAGGGGAAAGCCTGCAGGGTCGGAGGTCAAAGGTGGTAGGTGAAATATGAAAATATTTACTCAAAAATGGCCCTGTTTAAATATTTTTTTCAATAAGAAAAGGGCACTTTTATGACAATCGCATTAAAGTCGCACTGAAATGAAAAAAGCATTCTGTCCCATTTTGGTTCACATAATTGGTCATAGTGTTCACCTATTCAACCATGTATGCCAAAATAATTACAAAATTCTACTTTTGTTGTAATCTTATATCAAAGTATATAATTTCTTACCTCCTGGAAAACGGTAGGTCACGTGCAATGACGACAACAGGTACCTTAGATTTTAGGCCAATAATCTCACAACATCCACCCGTCAATCAACGCTATCCTTCTATCGAATCTGTCTAAAGTTCTTAAAACCCGTCCACTTGTCAATGTTTCAATCAAATTCCTCTAAACGCATGTCCCGCCCTCATGGCTTGTTTGCGTCGGAAATACGTCAAACTACGCAAGTTAGATGATCTCAAACGTCCGTTTCAGTGCGACTTTAAAAACATGTCCTCTATTCCTGAGGGGGATTGTGGGTAACTTACCTGAGCAGAGCAGCGACTGCAGAAACACCGTAAGGAGAACGCACCACTTCATCCTGTCCGTCAACAAACTTCTGAAGCTCAGTCGTCCACCCGCCTCCAGTATGTACCAGTACGGTCCACCGAGGCCTTAAATACACGGCCTCGTCCGTCCCTCTCTCTGTCCCCTCCCCCTGGACATGGCACTGACCCGTCGTCCTGTTTCAGTGCCAGCTGTCCAAAGGTATCTGACCCAAAGCGCTCTTTATTAGGCTACACCACGAGTTCAGTCCGAGTCTACACAAATACACACCTGCTTTCTGATAGATGGGCTTTAAATGAATCATCAAATGAGTGAATTAGCCAAATAAAACGGTTTTTATAACATACTTCACTTTCTTGATGAATAGAAGTAAGGAAAAACTTCTAGGGCTTAAAATGTCTTTATAAAACCTCAGCAAGACAGATCTATTTGATCCTGTTCTATAAACCTGCTGGTCCTCCTCTCACCACAGCTGTCCTCTCTCTGTCTCCTGGTCTCTGTCCTCTCTCTCTCTGTCTCCAGCTCTCTGTCCTCTCTCTCTCTCTGTCTCCAGGTCTCTGTCCTCTCTCTCTCTGTCTCCTGGTCTCTGTCCTCTCTCTCTCTGTCTCCAGCTCTCTGTCCTCTCTGTGTCTCTGTCTCCTGGTCTCTGTCCTCTCTGTGTCTCTGTCTCCAGGTCTCTGTCCTCTCTGTGTCTCTGTCCTCTCTCTGTCTCCTGGTCTCTGTCTCCTGGTCTCTGTCCTCTCTCTGTCTCCTGGTCTCTGTCCTCTCTGTGTCTCTGTCTCCTGGTCTCTGTCCTCTCTCTCTCTCTGTCTCCTGGTCTCTGTCTCCTGGTCTCTGTCCTCTCTCTGTCTCCTGGTCTCTGTCCTCTCTGTGTCTCTGTCTCCTGGTCTCTGTCCTCTCCTGGTCTCTGTCCTCTCTCTGTCTCCTGGTCTCTGTGTCTCTGTCTCCAGCTCTCTGTCCTCTCTGTCTCCAGGTCTCTGTCCTCTCTGTCTCCTGGTCTCTGTCCTCTCTGTGTCTCTGTCTCCTGGTCTCTGTCCTCTCCTGGTCTCTGTCCTCTCTCTGTCTCCTGGTCTCTGTGTCTCTGTCTCCAGCTCTCTGTCCTCTCTGTCTCCAGGTCTCTGTCCTCTCTGTCTCCAGGTCTCTGTCCTCTCTGTCTCCAGGTCTCTGTCCTCTCTGTCTCCAGGTCTCTGTCCTCTCTGTCTCCAGGTCTCTGTCCTCTCTGTCTCCAGGTCTCTGTCCTCTCTCTGTCTCCAGGTCTCTGTCCTCTCTCTGTCTCCAGGTCTCTGTCCTCTCTGTCCTCTCTGTCTCCAGGGGCCTCAGTTATAAAACCTTGCTCAGGATTCTCTTACTAAGGGTTGCAGACATCCGCAGGTTCTAAAAGGTACGAACGATTTCCCCATTTAGAACGAATGACGGCAAACAGGGCAGCAAAGAAGCGCAAGCGGCTCATGAGCCACTCGTCCTCATTGGTCAGTAGGTCTAGCGGCTCATGAGCCACTCGTCCTCATTGGTCAGTAGGTCTAGCAGCTCATGAGCCACTCGTCCTCATTGGTCAGTAGGTCTAGCGGCTCATGAGCCACTCGTCCTCATTGGTCAGTAGGTCTAGCGGCTCATGAGCCACTCGTCGTCATTGGTCAGTAGGTCTCGCCGGTCCCTGAAGACTCGCTCTTTCCGAATTCCTTCATCCACATCATCCAACAATAGTACATATAAAGCAGCCATTGAGCGTCATAACGCCTTTTTATACCACAGACATGATTACAGGTGCGATCGTCATTGACAATATATGAACCACAAATTTATTTGGAATGTGTCCTCGAACCGTGAAAACATGGTCAACGGAAGTGATCGCGACAGGAGAAAGGATCAATAAGCGACATGTCCATGTATCCATCCATCCATCCATCTCTCACGGCAACAGTGCTTCCATGAGGGGGTCCGTGGCGGCCAGGAAGCCGGCCTCGAACTCCCGGTCGGAGAAGCGAGCCACGGACCGCCGGGCGTTCCGGATTAAATCCAGGCGGGCCAAAGGCGCCAGGGCCAGGGCGGTTTCCATGGCGTCCGCGTAGTCGTCCTCTCCGTCGGCCAGGAAGCCCATCCGCCCGCCCTCGTAGGGGACCATGATGTCCCTCTGGGGGCCTCCGGACTTGTGAGCCACGGTGACCGCCCCTGCCGCCATACACTCCACCACACCTAGGGACAGAGGGGACAGCTGGCAGGTGACATGCAAAGGGACTTGTCCTTTTTATTATTATTATTTATTCATTTTTAAGATATTTTTTAGGGCTTTTCAGCTTTAATGGACAGGACAGTGTAGAGAGACAGGAAATGTGGGAGAGAGAGAGGGGAGGACATGCGGCACAGGACCCGAGCCGGGAATCGAACCCGGGTCCGCCGCGCGAAGGTTCCTTCATATGGGGCGCGCCTTACCCGGTGAGCTACCGGGGCGCCCCAAAGGGACTTGTCCTGTATGTGGGGTGTGTTTATGCTCACCTATGCCGAAGTGTTGGTTCCGCATCGTATGTAAGGCGACGGTCGCCTCCGCCAGCTCCCTCTTCAGCTCCTCGAAGGGGACGTTCACCTTAAACGCCACCCTGTCCGCCACACCCATCTCCATGCACCGCCCCCTCAGCATCAGCACCCTATCCTCGTCCTCCTGGTTCCTGCAGCCGCCAATCAGAACCAGCCTCAGCCCCCCAAGCTCCGCCCCCCCCCTCCTCTCCAGCAGCTTCCGGAAAGCCCTGATCTGCAGCTCGTGGTCCTTCTCTGCCCGGAACTGACCGACGGAAACGATGGAGCGACACTTGCGGTCCCCTCTGTCCACCAGCGGGGCGTCCAGGAAGGCGGCGACGTCACAGGGCGGGTAGACCAGGCGGGTGCGGTCGGGGGAACGCCACAGGGCCAGGATGTGCTCCAGGGTCGAGGTGGAGTTGACCATGATGGCGTGGCTGCAGGAGCCGGCCAGGCCGTAGAGCAGGGCGAACAGGCAGTAGGACAGCGCCTTGACCGCGCCCAGGAACAGACCGCTGGAGATGTAGTCAGTGTTGTTGAACCTGCGGATCAGGAACAGTGGAGGATCGGATAATAATAGTCGCCGTTGTCAATGAATTAAGTCACAATTAAATTAAAAAAAGAAGATAAAGATAAGAAATCATGTTTGGGGAGAACAGTTTGGTGTTTACCTGGGGTTCCTCTCCGGCACCGCGGAGAGCTGGTCGATGCTAACGGCGGGGTGGTGCACGTAGCTAGCCACCCTGCACCCTCCTAGGTAGCGGAACAGCGGCAGGGTGAAGGCGTATCCCGCAGAGTCTACGTACAGGTCTGGGACCAGCTTTACCAGGGCCTCGCAGCCCAGGAGGACGGAGCCAACGCTCTGCCCCAACAGGGGGAGGTGAGGGAACATCTCCAGCAGCCAGCGCTGCCTCAGGAACACAAACTCGACCGGCCGCGGCAGCTGGACGTCGAAGCGGCGTCGCGCTCCCTCCAGAATCTGCCGCCCGCTCACGCCCAGGTCACCGGTGTAAACCACCAAGGACACGTCTGGGTACCTACAGTACACACACGGGAGGAGGGGGACGGGATTATTTCGTATGAATATGAATGAAGCAACATGAAATCCCAGTATTGTGGCGACCCGCTTTTTGTGTTCTGTGTTCTTGTGTGCTAGGCTGCGTTATGATCAAGTCTGGTTGGGATAGAAGGGGGAAGTGTGTATCTCACACTGCTGTTCTCGGCACTCTCTCTCGTCTAGTCTCCGGGTTGGGTTGAGTTGTCCAGCTAGCAGGTTTGGAGCTGATTAATTAACCTTGTTTTGGCGTCTAGGCTGCAGCCAAAAAGTTCAATCACTTAAATAAACCCTGCCTAGACTTCCTGTCACCCCTGACCCAGTTCACCCAGGTCATTACAGCATGCGGGCTAATCTCATACTAGACATCACGTGAGCCTAACAATCTGTCCCCATTCTGTCCAAGTCTGGTGATAGTAAGAGTACTTTCAAGTGTGCGTGTGTGTGTGTGTGTGTGTGTGTGTGTGAGAGAGAGGGAGAGAGAGTGAGTGTGTGTGTGTGTGTGTGAGGGTGCGTGCGTGCGCGTGTGTGTGAGAGAGAGAGAGAGTGAGTGAGTGTGTGTGAGCGTGTGTGTGAGGGTGCGTGCGTGCGTGTTTGTGTGTGTGTGTGTGTGTGTGAGAGAGAGAGAGAGAGAGAGAGTGTGTGTGTGCATGTGTGTGAGGGTGCGTGCGTGTTTGTGTGTGTGTGAGAGAGAGAGAGAGAGAGAGAGAGAGAGAGAGAGAGAGAGAGAGAGAGAGAGAGTGTGTGTGTGTGTGTGTGTGTGTGTGTGTGTGTGTGTGTGTGTGCATGTTTGTGAGGGTGCGTGCGTGTTTGTGTGTGTGTGAGAGAGAGAGAGAGAGTGTGTGTGTGTGTGTGTGTGTGTGTGTGTGTGCCTACCTGTTCTGCAGAGCTCTGAGGGCGGACCAGAGCACCCTCTCCCCGCCGCCCCCCGCGGTGCAGTACGGATGGAAGAAAGCCACCGTGGGTCTCCCGTCGCGAGCTCGCCGTGCGTTCCGGTTCGCCCGCAGCCACGCGCGCACGAGCAGAACCGCGAGTCCCGTGAGAAGCACGCAGAGAAGCACCGGCGGTAGCAGCAGAGACCACAGCAGCCTGGGGAAGACATATGATGTGACACACAAGAATCAAACTGCTATAAACAACCAGCTTAAATCGTGCTAAGCAGCTAAAGGCAGCTGCGAGCTAGACTCTCCGTATTCAGAATTGACATGTTCTTATGTAGTAAGGGTTGGTACTTTACGTTGTTAGTTCACATAAGCAGAGGACCAGTTCACCATGAGCAGACATTTCGACTATGAACCTCCTCCTCCTCCTCTTCTTTGATATTGCAGCAGTCAGACTAGCTAGACACCCGTATGCTGCCCTCTGCTAGCCGATCTAATCATTGTTCTTTAACCCTTTTAATACGACCACGTCACCGGCAACATTTTAAAAATATACAAAATCAAAAACAAAAAAATATTTTTAAACAAAAACAAATATTTAATAATATTCAAAAAATATCTAACAAATCTAAAAAATTCCTCACTCCACGTCACCGGCAACATTTTAAAAATATACAAAATCAAAAACAAAAAAATATTTTTAAACAAAAAAAAATATTTAATAATATTCAAAAAATATCTAACAAATCTAAAAAATTCCTCACTCCAACACTTGCTGAAAGCTGAGAAATTGCGCTTTCTAGTATTATAGGGAAAATCCAATTAATATTCGAAATGTTGTCACTTTATTTTCAGGGTTAAAAGGGTTAAAGTGGAGAGTAGCTTCCACTTAGGGCACGTACTTTGTCTACTACGTAGTAGTAGTTCTAGCTCGTAGGCTTAGGGTCACATATTCTCTGTATCAATTTCCACTTCCTGTGTATCGAGGAGGGGGCTACTGTGTGTGTGTGTGTGTGTGTGTGTGTGTGTGTGTGTGTGTGTGTGTGTGTGTGTGTGTGTGTGTGTGTGTGTGTGTGTGTGTGTGTGTGTTTGACAGGGCTGAGAAGGTGATAGATGAGTTGAAAGTCACTGTTTTTTCAGAGATACCCAAGAAAACCAGTGCGGTCTTTTAGTAGGAAGGAACGTTTTGAGTGCCAATTCGCCATATTGGACAGGTATCAATATGTTGGGTTCCAAAACTTGGATGGGTTGGGATTGGCTAGCAGGGAATGTTCAGCCCAGTGTTAAGGAAGGCTCAGTGTTATCACCAGCTGACCATCTCTTTCCTGGCTTGCTTAATAAAGACCAGCTTCTCCAAATCTCGTTCACTGTTCACAACAGGAGGACAGTGGTTTTGGCTCCAGTGGCCCAGAGACATGTCAGACTCTCAGACTGCCCGTAGAGAGGCCGCTGGTCAGGGCTGATGGCGGGCCGGGGTGGGGGGGACCACGCTGACCATGTGCGTCTGTTCAAACAGGCCTGTGTTCCACTTCCACCGCTGTCCTTTGTCCACTGTACTTACAGTATGTAAAGGGACTGTCCAGAACATGGCGTGTCCAGGCCGTGTCAAACTGGTCCAAACACCACCTCCGTATCACACTAGCACAAACACTGGCTGTGTTTCTATGCCCCTCTTCTCATGGCAAAAATAAATCCTGTAATGGATTTTTAACTGATCTAGTCAAAAAGGATTTGCCAAGATTCGCTCAAACAGGTTAAGTCTGGTTTATTGAGAAAACATACGAGCGCAAAGACTTCAGGACAACGCACATGAGTGGTTTATCCAAGTTAAGTGCCGCAGTCTGGTCTTGCGCGGCCTTATATTCAAGCAAAACACAGGTACGGCGCTTCCAGGATGTGATTGGCTAACCCATTGCACGTCATATTAAATGGCAGGCGTCATCAACAGTGGTCGAGAATACAGACACGTGACATGAGAAAAGGCGGTAATTTCTTGAAAGGACAAAGGATGGTTATTCTGGAGTAGACAACGTCTAGGTGTGTTGACCTCCTGGAGGTCATCCTGTCATGAATTAGGTTAGCACAGCTATGTGAAAGGTTGAGGGAGGTGGTGAATTACAAAAGGAGGTGATGAAACTACAATTTCTATGACAATCAATATCTACGTTTCCCTACGTCCTCTTCACGAGGACAATGTTACACTTTTGGTAAAACATGTAATTACCTCCGCCCCAGCGAAGCACAGGGCGAGAGGTAATGTTTTCGGGGAGGTGTGTTGGTTGGTTGGTGTTTGGTTTGTTCTTTAGCAGGATTACACAAAAACTATCAGACTGATTTTCATGAAACTTGGTGGAGGAGTGATCATGGTCCAACTTAGAAACATCAATCAATCAATCAATCAAAGCTTTATTTGTAGAGCGCATTTCATACCCAGAGGCAACACAATGCGCTTTACAGAGAACAAGGGAGGTGGGCATACGACCCACTCTCTACATATTCCAGAGGGAAGGAAAAAAACAGTAATCACCCGGGGGCCAGATAAGTTAGCTGTAAAAATTCTTCCCTGACCCCTCTCAACAAGGCGATCGAGCAAGCTCCAGGAGTATGTTTGTCTACCGGCTAAGAACATTTATAAAGCAATACATTACATTAAATTACATAATATAGAAACATAGCCAGTCATTCACCATTGACTTTTGGGACCCCCACCCCCATTCATTGTCAATAGCGGGAATTGAAAAGGACATACTGTATCCCGAAGTGGAAAGCACAACATGTCCTACTCGCACACACGTGCACAGAGCCAGGAAATGCATTAATGGGTGGAAATCACCATTTCTAGTTCCTTCTGCATCCAACGTACCCACCCAGCCCTATAATCTCCCATCTCCTTATCCTTGAGACCCGACTGATATCAAGCTAAATTGTCCAGGTCAGTTATTTTCAGTCTCAATTGATGCCTCTGACTGTAGCTGTTCAGTGGCGTCCTCCAAAAGTAAAATGTAACTTATAAACAAACAAGTCTACCCAAATCAATACGGTTCTCTCCCTGCCCCCAGTTTTGCCCCAAACGTTTCACAAGCCTTGGACACACTAATCATGAGGGTTCTTCTTCTGGTTCTTGTTTTAATGAACTTCAAGTCAGGAGACGGCACACGTACACAGTAAGTAGCATCTACTATTATAGTACTGTAGTTACTATTATACCAAACTGGAGAAAAACATGTTTTTCGTGGGGGGAAAAATACGTAGGACACGTCCTAAAATGACATAAAGTTGCCTGAAAATAACTTGATAAGAGTGTAAATGTTGTGTTTGGCTTTTTTTCGTTTCCCAGTGACCAAGTCCTCTCAATAACAGTCTCGACGCCGGACCAAGTAGACGTTGTCAAGAACATATCCAGCCAATATGAGGTGCAGTGATGACAACACGTTCTAAACAAACAAACAAAGTGTACTCATACCGTCTGCTTTCCTTTCCACCCAGCAGGTTCAACCACTGTGCCTCCACTGGCTTACTATCTACTATTGCTACTTAGTGTAGTCGTACTTTGGTATTGTTGTATTCTATGATGTGTGATCTTCCAGACGGTACTGTGGCAACCTGCTTCACCTCAGTACATCAAGGAAGACAGTGATGTCCACCTGTTTGTTCCTGCAAACTCTTCGCGGACCGTCCTAGACCTTCTCCAGAAACACCAGCTAACCCACGAGTACGTGGAGAAACGCGTTTGTGTTGTATTCATCTGAATTAGAGGACTGACTTCTGGTCGTTGTTCTAATATCGAATGCACTTTTACCGTCGTGACGTTGTAGTAGTTCTGAACGTTTACAACTTCTTCAGGGTGCTGCTGGCGAACACCGAGGAGCTGATCGAGATGCAGACCAGGAACGATTCCTCGGACCCGCGGAGCTCCGTGTCTTACTATGAGAGATACCATTCTCTGGAAGACGTAAGGGTCTTACTATGAGAGATACCATTCTCTGAAGGGTGTAAGGGTCTTACTATGAGAGATACCATTCTCTGGAGGATGTAAGGGTCTTACTATGAGAGATACCATTCTCTGAAGGATGTAAGGGTCTTACTATGAGAGATACCGCTCTATGGAAGACGTAAGGGTCTTACTATGAGAGATACCATTCTCTGAAGGGTGTAAGGGTCTTACTATGAGAGATACCATTCTCTGAAGGACGTAAGGGTCTTACTATGAGAGATACCACTCTCTGGAGGACGTAAGGGTCTTACTATGAGAGATACCATTCTCTGAAGGGTGTAAGGGTCTTACTATGAGAGATACCATTCTCTGAAGGATGTAAGGGTCTTTCTATGAGAGATACCGCTCTCTGGAGGACGTAAGGGTCTTACTATGAGAGATACCGCTCTATGGAGGACGTAAGGGTCTTACTATGAGAGATACCACTCTCTGAAGGATGTAAGGGTCTTACTATGAGAGATACCATTCTCTGGAAGACGTAAGGGTCTTACTATGAGAGATACCAGTCTCTGGAGGACGTAAGGGTCTTACTATGAGAGATACCACTCTCTGAAGGATGTAAGGGTCTTACTATGAGAGATACCATTCTCTGGAAGACGTAAGGGTCTTACTATGAGAGATACCACTCTCTGGAGGATGTAAGGGTCTTACTATGAGAGATACCATTCTCTGGAAGACGTAAGGGTCTTACTATGAGAGATACCGCTCTATGGAGGAGGTAGGGGTCTTACTATGAGAGATACCGCTCTATGGAGGAGGTAGGGGTCTTACTATGAGAGATACCAGGATGTAGAGCTTTTAGAAAGTAGAGTATCACATTTACTCTTTAGGAAACACGTAAAGGAAATGTAAAATGTATCTCTTTTATAGATCTACCACTGGGTGAACAAGACCACCCAGGAGCACCGAGACATGGTCAAACTCATTCTGATTGGTTCATCACATGAGAAACGCCCACTTTACGTTCTCAAGGTTCCTTCCAGAACTTTCCACACACTTCTTCACCTCATCAGAGCCATGTTATGACATTTTTTGATTTGACATAGCTGCATAGTCACCTTTATTAATCAAATTAATTCACAAATAAAGGAATTCCTTTGTAATGGCGGATTTTCTCTGTTGTCAGTTGTCCGGACAGCAGAGAGCAGAGAAGAAAGCGATGTGGATCGACTGTGGGATTCACGCCAGAGAGTGGATCTCCACAGCTTTCTGCTTGTGGTTTGTGCAATATGTCAGTGTCACGTCTTCAAGATCCCCACGTAAACCACAACACTGTGCTCCAAAAACCCTTCAAACGCTGCATAGCTACATGCTTGGTCATCCAAACTTCTTAAAGGACAATGCTCGTTTTTGACAACCTGGACCTTATTTACGACATATTATAAGACGTTTGACTCACCGAGATCACTTTGGTGTAGTTCGGAGGCATGTAGAAGAAATTTAAAATCAAGCGCGAGCCAAGTATATCCATGTAATGGCGGTGGTCGGGGCACTGAGAATGCAGTTTCTAAAAATATTTTTTTTGCCGCGAAACGGTTGTTTTCATCAATCTGTCTTGATGAATCGCTAGTTGTGCTTACATAGAGCATAGGCCTGTTGTGGTTTTCACATGCCATGATCTTTAGAAACGTCTTTCGAAACGAAATAGCTTTCTCACTTGCTCCAGCACGCATACGCACAGCGCGCAATCGTTGCTCCAGCACGCTGTGCGCATGCGTGCTGGAGCAAGTGAGGAAGCTATTTCGTGTCTAAAGACGTTTCTAAAGATCATATTACAGAGGCATGTGAAATACCACAACAGGCCTATGCTCTCTATGTAAGCACAACTAGCGATTCATCAAGACAGATTGATGAAAACAACCGTTTCGCGGCAGAAAATAGATTTTTAGAAGCTGCATTCTCAGTGCCCCGACCACCGCCATTACATGGATATACTGGCTCGCACTGGATTATAAATTTCTTCTACATGCCTCCGAAACTACACCAAAGTGATCTCGGTGAGTCAAACGTCTTATAATATGTCGTAAATAAGGTCCAGGTTGTCAAAAACGAGCATTGTCCTTTAAGTCACTAATAATCAATATGCTATTAATTGCGGTCTTCCCATAGTCCTTGGATTTCTACAATAAGAATCAGGAAATCACCCAAATGCTGAACACATTGGACATCTATGTTCTCCCCGTGATGAATCCCGATGGATACAAATACACATGGACCACGGTACGTAAAGGAATAGGAGTTGGTGTATGGAAATGAGGGGTTTTGTAAGCGCATCCTACTGTATGGGTGTACAGTGATGTGGTAGAGTGACCATGAGGCAAAAGATCCAACTGTAGAAAGTATTAGTATTTCTCTCATCGTGTTCTGTTGTCCTTTATCCACGCAGAACCGGATGTGGAGGAAGAACCGATCCTCGAGCAGGGGCAGCCATTGTGTTGGAACTGACCTCAATAGGAACTTTGATGCGAACTGGTGCAGTGAGTGTGCATCATGCTAGCGGACCTGAACTATCCATTGAACTATTGAGCTATTCCCCTGAAGACAACGGGGGTTAGCCAGACTGGAAGTCCTCTTTACACCTCTCTCTCTCTCCCTCTCTCTCTGTCTATCTCTCTCCCTCTCTCTCTATCTATCTCTCTCTCTCTCCCTCTCTCTCTCTTTCTATCTATCTATCTCTCTCTCTCTCTCTATCTCTCTCTCTCTCTCCCTCTCTCTCTCTCTTTCTCCCTCTCTCTCTCCCTCTCTCTATCTCTCTCCCTCTCTCTATCTCTCTCTCCCTCTCTCTCTCCCTCTCTCTATCTCTCTCTCTCCCTCTTTCTCCCTCTCTCTCTCTCTCTCTCTCTCTATCTCCCTCTCTCTCTCTTTCTCCATCACTCTCTCTATCTATCTCTCTCTCTCTCCCTCTCTCTATCTATCTATCTCTCTCTCCCTCTCTCTCTCTCCCTCTCTCTCTATCTATCTCTCCCTCTCTCTCTCTATCTATCTCTCTCTCCCTCTCCATCTCTCTCTCCCTCTCTCTCTATCTCTCTCTATCTATCTCTCTCCCTCTCTCTCTCTCCCTCTCTCCCTCTCTATCTCCCTCTCCCTCTCTATCTATCTCTCTCTCTCTATCTATTGCTCTCTCTCTCTCTCCCTCTCTCTATATATATATCTCTTTCTCTATCCACCTATCTCTCTCTCTCTATCTATCTCTCTCTCTCCCTCTCTCTCTCTCTATCTCTCTCCCCCTCTCTCTCTCTCCCTCTCTATCTCTCTCTCTCCCTCTCTCTCTCTCCCTCTCTCTCCCTCCCTCTCTCTCTCTCTCTCTCTCCCTCTCTCTCTCTCCCTCTCTCTCTCTCTCTCTCTCTCTCTCTCTCCCTCTCTCTCTCCAGCTGCCGGTGCCTCTAACCAGCCCTGTGACGAGACATACTGCGGCCAGTTCCCCGAGTCGGAGCCAGAGGCGGAGGCCGTGGCCAACTTCCTACGAAGCAACAAGGCGTCTGTGAAGCTGTACTTCAGCATCCACTCCTACTCCCAGATGCTCCTCTTCCCGTACTCCTGCTCCTACGACGAGGCCCCCAACCACCAGGAGCTGGTGAGTAGCGGAGGGAGATCATTAGATACTGTCGTCCGATTGGTCGGATCTTGAGTTACTGTACGATCCATGTTTACACGACCCCTCCACAGCTGGAGCTCGTTAGAGACGCCGCGATGAAAATCCGAAGGTATTACAGAAACAACTACAGATATGGGGCAGGAGCAAGAACGATATGTGAGTTATTCCACTTTGGGGGGGGGGAACACACCAATTAACAATATTAACATACTAATATACATAATAATCAATTTCTTTTTGACATTTTTGAACATTGGAGAACGTCTTTTCAGCTGGTGAGCAAACATCGTATTTCTCTTGTTGTCCTGATCATTCCAGACCTGGCCCCTGGGGGCTCCGATGACTGGGCCTACAAACTCGGCATCCCCTACTCTTTCACCTTTGAACTTCAGGACCGGGGGCGATATGGATTCCTCCTACCACCATCACTCATCTCTACGGCCTGCAATGAGGCACTACTTGCAGTGAAGACTATTGCTAATGGTGTCATAAAGAACATAGGCCTACAATGAACAACATAGCCTATATGTGCCTCAAAAAATCAGGTGTGTTTTACACAAGGCTGCCAATCTTTTAGACCACAATATAACCACTGTGTGTATCCTTGCAAAGATTGTGGATAACAACTTTCAAATGTTTATTCTTAGCAATTCTGAATAAAGATAACGTTTTAACTGCACTGCGTGAGCGGTTACATGTGCCTCAAAAAATCAGGTGTGTGTTTTACACAAGGCTGCCAATCTTTTAGACCACAATATAACCACTGTGTGTATCCTTGCTAATATTGTGGGTAACAACTTTCAAATGTTTATTCTTAGTAATTCTGAATAAAGATAACTTTTTAACTGCACTGCGTGAGCGGTTACTCTTGTCCTGCCTTTTGTTTTAAATGTCTTTAATGTCTTGCTTTTTGTTTTAATGCTTTTAATGTCTCATGTAAAGCATCTTGAATTGCCCTGTGGCTGAAATGTGCTATATAAATAAACTTGCCTTGCCTTGTAGTTTGCTTTGTGGAAGGCTGCCAATCTTTTAGACCACGTCTCCTGTATGGATTACCACAATATAACCGTGTGTATCCTTGCTAAGATTGTGGATAGCAACTTTCAAATGTTTATTCTTAGCAATTCTGAATAAAGATAACCTTTTAACTGCACTGCGTGAGCGGTTACTCTTGTAGTTTGCTTTGTGGACCTGTAGGGGGCGGTAGAGCCCCGCTGTAGTGTATGAAGCTGCCTCGTCAAACCATCCACAACCCTCGCGAGAACAGGTTACAGTGTATGAAGCTGCCTCGTCAAACCATCCACAACTCTCGCGAGAACAGGTTACCCGTAACCAAAATGAAGGCGAACAGGGGAGCCCCTGCCTTTCAGATCGATGTGTAACCCTTTCTCATTTCGAGAGGTAGCGAATCCACCGAGCCTCCGAACATAGATGCGACTCCGAATTTATATTTTGGGTGAGGATTTTCTCTTTAACTGCGAATCTGCACCGTTACTAAGCTAAGTGGCTAGCAGCTAGCTAGCTAGCAGGCCTCGCGCCTACCCACGTCACGTTAGCCGTTTGGCTAATGCGCGAGCTTGGCTATGCTAGTTAGCTCAGTTAGCTTATTCAGCTAACGGTCACACAACAAGTAGACAACTAAATACTAGCTAGCTGTATCATATATATTATCATATTATCATACATAATATTATGTAATGTTTGCTGATATGATGTCAAGGATTAAGATTGTAAATGTATTGTAGCTGGCTCGAGCTAGCACTGGCTAACTTGACGAACCCTAGTTGCTAGGTAGAATAACAGTCGTTTTGGAGAAAGTGCATAAGCTATGTGGACCTTAGGGTCTTCATCAGCTGGCTATGTTCACTTTGACCGGTTTATAGACTTAGCTAACTGGTATTTGTAAGCTTCCTTAGCTGATGTTAGTGCCACCTTAAGGTTAGCTACCCTGAAGCTACACATCTTCACACACACACACACACAAGACCTAACTTGGCTAACATTAAAGGTACCCAATGTAGTTTTTGACCTAACTTGTCTAACATTAAAGGTACCCAATGTAGTTTTTGACCTAACTTGTCTAACATTAAAGGTACCCAATGTAGTTTTTGACCTAACTTGGCTAACATTAAAGGTACCCAATGTAGTTTTTGACCTAACTTGGCTAACATTAAAGGTACCCAATGTAGTTTTTTTTACCACTAGTATGCGCTCTAGAGCAAATTTGAGAAGGTGGTCCCCGAAAAACGCGTACTACGTCATTGCGTCAATACGCGGAGCACGTAATAGTGATGTTTCGCATGTCTTTGTTTTTTTCAAAACATTAGCTACATATCATTTTGCGAAGAAATTACAAGGTAGGAAAGACATTCAAGTGATTCGATATGTTTATTAGACTACAAGGAACCATATAATCGAGGAATTTCGAAAATAAACAGAACGGATTGTTTTGATTAACGTTTCGTTGGGTACCTTTAACTCTCGTAATAGGGAAGTGGCAACTTGCTATTTACACTTGCAAATCAGTAACGTTACGCACCCTAATCCAACACACTTTACTTTGTGTTTTATTGTTTTTTATTGTTTTACAACGAGATCGTAATGAGAAACACCAATCATTATAACAACACGTTGTGCTTCGTTGCAGCCCTGCAGAATGTCCAAGATCAGGCGGAAGGTAACAGTGGAGAATTCTAAAACCATATCCGACAGCAGCACCAGCAGCTCCGCCCCCTCCCGCCGGCCCAGCGTGTTTGAGAGACTCGGCCCCAGCACGGGTAGTAATGCTGTTGAGGTGGGTATCTTTACACCCTTTTAACCCTGAAAATAAACCTGAAAATAAAGTATTTATTTTAATGAAAAATAATGTATTTTATTTATTTATATCGAATATTAATTGGATTTTCCCTATAATACTAGAAAGCGCAATTTCTCAGCTTTCAGCAAGTGTTGGGAGTGAGGAATTTTTTGGATTTGTTAGATATTTTTTTAAATATTATTTAATATTTGTTAGATATTTTTAAAATGTTGCCGGTGACGTGGTCGTATTCAAAGGGTTAACCAAAGACAGGCAAATCTTAACTGCATTTGTACTAATAATACTTCCAAAATGTATAGTATTGTAGTCTGTGTATGATAAAGAAACGTTTATTAGCAATGGAGGGATGTGGAGAAGTACTATCGCGATCCTCCCTCTTAAGCAGCTATTACATGTTTATTTTTCTACTCTTGCACTTTGGTTTTAGCACTAGATTATGCACTTAGTCACTTGTTTAGAAAGGAGATGCACTTGTGCGTTCTGGGGAGTAGTAATACACTGACTTGCTATGTTAAAGTCGCACTGAAATGAAAAAAGCATTCTGTCCCATTTTGGTTCACATAATTGGTCATAGTGTTTACCTATTCAATGATGTATGCCATAAAAATTACAAAATTCTACTTTTGTTGTAATCTTATATCAAAGTATATAATTTCTTACTTCCTGGAAAACGGTAGGTCACGTGCAATGACGACAACAGGTACCTTAGATTTTAGGCCAATAATCTCACGACATCCACCCGTCAATCAACGCTATCCTTCTATCGAATCTGTCTAAAGTTCTTAAAACACGCCCACTTGTCAATGTTCCAATCAAATTCCTCTAAACATTATGTCCCGCCCTCATAGCTTGTTTGCGTTGGAAATACGTCAAACTACGGAAGTTAGATGATCTCAAACGTCCGTTTCAGTGCGACTTTAAATGCAATTTAAAGTCACTTTGGATAAAAGCGTCCGCTAAATGACTCATGTCGACGTAATGATGTGACGCCATCTGTCTTTCAGACTCATTGTAGAAATTGGTTGAAGACGGGGAATTGCAGTTACGGCAACACTTGTCGCTACACACATGGAAGTCAGCCACGCGGGAAAGGATTCAGTGGAGGTTTCAGCAGGTCGGTAAACTAGAGTCCACATGTCCAAGTGTCCTTGAGCAAGACACCTAACCCCAAATCGCTCCCAATGAGCAGGTTAGCACCTTGCATGGCAGCTGCCGCCATTGGTGGGTGAATGTGTGTGTGAATGGGTTAATGAGAGGCCGTTGTAAAGCGCTTTGAGTGCCGCTAAGGTGGAAAAGCGCTATATAAGTGCAGTCCATTTACCATTTACCATTAGAGGACTGCCTTTAGCTGCTGGTGTCAGGTGGGCAATGCTGATGGTCAGCTTCAGTGCCCTGTTTCTCATCACTGTTAGTCGATTAAGCAAACTGTCAAATTAAGCATTGTTCTTATGCCAGGCTCACACTACAGGATATTTAAAATCCTTTCGAAATCGGGTTAAATCACGCACATAAGGAGAATCTTAACAGATATTCTTCTTGCGCAACTCAAACAAGCACACACAGCAAGATTTGAAAATAACGGCTCAGCACACACTACAGGATCTTATCGTGCCCGAGTGAGCAACGAACCACTGGTCTCGCCGTCTCACTTGTAAAGTCGGGAGGTAATAATCTTAAATATCAAACATGTTTGATATTATCGAGGCCGCCCCGATGGATCTGCGAGCCGATCGGAAGGTAAAAGATTGGATCTGTAAAACCCCTCACATTACAAGATAATCTGGGCCGATCATCGGCCCCGACCAACGTTCCGGACCAGATTTCTCCTCCGATTGTCGGGAGGGGTGAATCGGGGATAAATCGGCCCAAAAATCCTGTAGTCTGAGCCCGGCATTAGATCCACTTGTACATTATCTTTTCCCTCATTTGACGTCATCTATATTCATTTGTGTATTTTTGTCCAGGTCAGCAGAAAGGCCGACCGGCGATCTGCGGGAGAGGATGAAGAACAAGAGACAGGATGCTGAATCAGATACTCAGAAAAGAGACCCAGAAGAGCCTACATCCCCAACAGCCAGAGTAGGTTCCTCTCCGTCCTAACTAGAACCCCTCCAGCCAGAGTAGGTTCCTCTCCATCCTAACTAGAACCCCTACAGCCAGAGTAGGTTCCTCTCCATCCTATCTAGAACCCCTACAGCCAGAGCAGGTTCCTCTCCGTCCTAACTAGAACCCCTACAGCCAGAGTAGGTTCATCTCCATCCTAACTAGAACCCCTACAGCCAGAGCAGGTTCCTCTCCGTCCTAACTAGAACCCCTACAGCCAGAGTAGGTTCCTCTCCGTCCTAACTAGAACCCCTACAGCCAGAGTAGGTTCCTCTCCGTCCTGACTAGAACCCCTACAGCCAGAGCAGGTTCCTCTCCGTCCTAACTAGAACCCCTGCAGCCAGAGCAGGTTCCTCTCCATCCTAACTAGAACCCCTACAGCCAGAGTAGGTTCCTCTCCATCCTAACTAGAACCCCTACAGCCAGAGTAGGTTCCTCTCCATCCTAACTAGAACCCCTACAGCCAGAGTAGGTTCCTCTCCGTCCTAACTAGAACCCCTACAGCCAGGGCAGGTTCCTCTCCATCCTAACTAGAACCCCTACAGCCAGAGTAGGTTCCTCTCCATCCTAACTAGAACCCCTACAGCCAGAGCAGGTTCCTCTCCGTCCTAACTAGAACCCCTACAGCCAGAGTAGGTTCCTCTCCGTCCTAACTAGAACCCCTACAGCCAGAGCAGGTTCCTCTCCGTCCTAACTAGAACCCCTACAGCCAGAGTAGGTTCCTCTCCATCCTAACTAGAACCCCTACAGCCAGAGTAGGTTCCTCTCCGTCCTAACTAGAACCCCTACAGCCAGAGTAGGTTCATCTCCATCCTAACTAGAACCCCTACAGCCAGAGCAGGTTCCTCTCCGTCCTAACTAGAACCCCTACAGCCAGAGTAGGTTCATCTCCATCCTAACTAGAACCCCTACAGCCAGAGTAGGTTCCTCTCCATCCTAACTAGAACCCCTGCAGCCAGAGTAGGTTCCTCTCCATCCTAACTAGAACCCCTGCAGCCAGAGCAGGTTCCTCTCCATCCTAACTAGAACCCCTACAGCCAGAGTAGGTTCCTCTCCATCCTAACTAGAACCCCTACAGCCAGAGTAGGTTCCTCTCCATCCTAACTAGAACCCCTGCAGCCAGAGCAGGTTCCTTTCCATCGCCTCTAATGTCCTATGTTGTTGTTTCCTGTTGTGTAAAGATTTTGAATCCACTGATATTATTGAACCGAAATGAGTGTTTTGTTTTTTGTTTTTTTAAAGTTGCAGTATGCGGTTTTGCTCAGAAGCACTTTTTGTTATATATTTTTTGCAATACTCATTACCTCCCGACAGCAATCGATAAACAAAGTGCTCCGACACTAAAATGAAATCAATCCTAATCCGTGGAAGTCACAAGGCTGTATAAAATACGGCCAATCATATTGAGTTGCCAACTTGAAATGATTGGATGGCTCACCTGCCTGTCAACCTGCATGTACCTGCCTAGCGAGTGTCATTTGTTTTCCCCCGGTTTGGAGAAGTGGCTTTGGATGGAGGCCTGAAATCAGGGCAGGGATTTTGTTGGTTGCATTTAAAAAAATCTTGTCAACATTTTTCCAAAGTCTTAAAGTCGCACTGAAACGGACGTTTGAGATCATCTAACTTCCGTAGTTTGACGTATTTCCGACGCAAACAAGCTATGAGGGCGGGACATATGTTTAGAGGAATTTGATTGGAACATTGACAAGTGGACGGGTTTTAAGAACTTTAGACAGATTCGATAGAAGGATAGCGTCGATTGACGGGTGGATGTCGTGAGATTATTGGCCTCTAAGGTAATCTAAGGTACCTGTTGTCGTCATTGCGCGTGACCTACCGTTTTCCAGGAAGTAAGAAATGATATACTTTGATATACGATTACAACAATTCTGTACATTTTTTGGCACACAACATTGAGTAGGTGAACACTATGACCAATTATGTGAACCAAAATGGGACAATATGCTTTTTTCATTTCAGTGCGACTTTAACAGGAAATCAAAAATGGCATACTGCACCTCTAAGTGTGTGTGTGTCAGCTGTGAGACTGTGTGTGTTTGGTTCGTAGCAGCGAGACTCCTCTAGAGGCCGGCACCAAGAGAAGGAGGACATAAAGATCACCAAGGAGCGCACGCCCGCCAGCGAGGAGGAGCCCACCGAGTGGGAAGCCAATCGTGAAGGTGAGCCTGAAACCGGGGAGGTTTCTAACTTTTAGGGGAGGAGATTGATCATGACTGGTCGTAGTTGCGCCTTGGTTGGTGCTACTTATGTCCATTTTAAAAATGGGTCTAAGCTAGTATGACCTATTAAGCGGTTAAGACCATCGTAAATTAAGACCAGTTGGTGCAACCGGATGCCGGTCGGCTTTTGCTTCCAGACTCGGATAACGGCGACTATGACTACGAATTATCCCTGGAGATGAAGAGACAGAAGATTCAGCGTGAACTGATGAAGCTGGAACAAGAGAACATGGACAAGAGAGAGGAGGTCGTTATCAAGAAGGAGGAACCGCCGGCGAAAACTAGGACAAGTAGCGCATCGAAGGTACGGATGGGATACCTTCCTGTTGATTACATCATGTATGTCTAGATTCCCGTTTTACGATCTGGGTTTAGATTCCTGATCAGTCAGTGGCTGTTTGGAAGAGTTAATCGGTCTCCTTCCCTTGGATCTCCCAGACGTCCCCAGAGCGATCGAGCTCTAAAGGATCTCCCTCGTCTCGGAAATCGAGCGGTTCCCCCAAACACAAAGCCGGAACCAAGGCCTCGGGTTCTGGGAAGAAGGAGAAGAAACCGTCGGTGTCCTCGCCAGTGTCGGACACGGGCAGGTAGGAGCGCCCTTCGTGGCTGGGGTCAATCGTGTGTGTGTGTGCGCGTGTGCGCGTGTGTGTGTGTGTGTGTGTGTGTCACCGACTTCTGACCTTTACATCAGAAGAGGGTTAAATGCAGAGCGCCACATAAACGACCTTGCGTACTCGCAAGTGATGTACACCATTCACACTGAATATGATTCACACACAGGCTGTGTGGTTATTTGTCTGTAGGCTTCATCACATCATCCGTCATGTGCCTATTCTGTCATTAAGCAAGGATTGTGTTGTCAAACTGTGATCTGGACCTTATTAACCAGCTCGGTGGCCTCGTGGTTAGAGTGTCCGCCCTGAGACTGAGAGGTCGTGGGTTCGATCCCCGGCCGAGTCATACCAAAGACTATAAAAATGGTACCCATTGCCTCGCTGCTTGGCACTCAGCATCAAGGGTTGGAATTGGGGAGGCTACATACACACCGCCCCCCCAGGGGATGGGTCAAACGCGGAGAACACATTTCACACACTCAGGCGTGACAAACCATTGGGCCTTATTTCTGCCGGCGCTCAGGTCAGCCAAGGGGGGCCACGGTAAGAAGAAGGGGCCGCGCACGCCCAGCCCCCCCCCCCCGGTGCCCCTGGACCTCCCCGTGGGGGGGAAGAAGCACAAGGCCAAGCACAAGAACAAGGAGAAGGGCGAGGAGAAGAGCAAGGAGATGAAGGAGCGGGGCCGCGACACGGAGAAACACAAGGAGAAGAAGGAGAAACGCAGGTGAGGGGGGGGGGGAGTTTGTTTATCCCAGCAGGTAGGCGGGGGGTCTCTGTTTATCCCATCTTTCAATCAATCAATCAAAGCTTTATTTGTATAGCGCATTTCATACCCAGAGGCAACACAATGCGCTTTACAGAGAACAAGGGAGGTGGGCATACGACCCACCCCTACATATTCCAGAGGGAAGCAAAAAAACAGTAATCACCCGGGGGCCAGATAAGTGAGCTGTAAAAATTCTTCCCTGACCCCTCTCAACGAGGCGATCGAGCAAGCTCCTGGAGTATGTTTGTCTACCGGCTAAGAACATTTATAAAGCAATACATTACATTAAATTACATTTCAGAGTAAGAGAGGCTAAAAAAGCATCATAGGAGAGACATGGCAAATACTGGTGTGTGTTTGCTATGGCCCATCTTTCTCCTCCTGGGTCCTCATTGTGGATACACCCTTTTTCATTCACGCCCGATTTTTATACTTGCGTTTCTCCGCAAATAACGTGACGCATCATGACAAAACCCGATGGGAAATATTGTGTATATATGTCATAATACACACGTCATAAGTTTTGGGTTGGGGTTCGTCTGTATGATGCGTCTTCTTAACTGATGTCTATGTCCCTGGCGTGTGTTATCTGCAGGGATCGATCCGACAGCTCCCATAAGGCCAAGAGGTCCGTTACGTCCGAGGAACGTTCTGGAAGTGTCTCGTCCCCCACCAGGGAGATGTCCCCCACCCTAGCCAGGAAGAAGTCCCCCTCCCAGAAGCCCCCTGTGCCGGCGTCTCCTCCACGCAGGTCAGCGCCCCCCGAAGCCTCAATACTGGACATTGTTTCACAATTATCTTTATGAATTTTGCACCGATATACAGTAACGGTGTGTTAAGTAAAACAACGGAAGGATGGGATGAATCGGTACTTGTTGAACAGGAAGAACAATAACATAGGTAGTGTACAAAGAAAATACAGACAGTAAGGAGAAAATAAACTCTCTCAGCTCTCACCCAAACTCACCCTTTAACCCTTCCCAATACTGTCACTAACAACAAGAAATAATACATCTTTCTATGAATCTTAAGGGGGAGTTTGCAGTAAGGAGAGAGGGTCGGTAGTGCTCGTTGTAAACGTGAGGCTAAGAGCTTAGCGAGGATCTTTTGGTCTACGTTTAATGGGCCTATAATTGGCACATTCAAGAGTGAGCTCGGTGTGATTGGTTGGCTGTATGGAAGCTGTGTGATTGGTTGGCTGTATGGAAGCTCAGTGTGATTGGTTGGCTGTATGGAAGCTCAGTGTGATTGGTTGGCTGTATGGAAGCTGTGCGATTGGTTGGCTCTATGGAAGCTCAGTGTGATTGGTTGGCTGTATGGAAGCTCAGTGTGATTGGTTGGCTGTATGGAAGCTGTGTGATTGGTTGGCTGTATGGAAGCTCAGTGTGATTGGTTGGCTGTATGGAAGCTCAGTGTGATTGGTTGGCTGTATGGAAGCTGTGTGATTGGTTGGCTCTATGGAAGCTCAGTGTGATTGGTTGGCTGTATGGAAGCTCAGTATGATTGGTTGGCTGTATGGAAGCTCAGTGCGATTGGTTGGCTCTATGGAAGCTCAGTGCGATTGGTTGGCTGTATGGAAGCTGTGTGATTGGTTGGCTGTATGGAAGCTCAGTGTGATTGGTTGGCTGTATGGAAGCTCAGTGTGATTGGTTGGCTGTATGGAAGCTCGGTGTGATTGGTTGGCTGTATGGAAGCTCAGTGTGATTGGTTGGCTGTATGGAAGCTTCTAAAAAGGCAGTTGAAAGTAAACAAACTTAGGCTGGCGCATAGTCGCCATGGAGATGAAAGCAGGTCGTCCGACACGGGGCATAAATATCTCCTCCGTCATTAAAAAAAACACAAAAAAAACATAAACCAGCAAACCCAAGACAACACAAAACCCACAACAACACACACTAGTCTTCATCAGGGGGGAGGGTAGCCTTATTCAGGTAAACAGAGAAGGGTTTCCAGGTCTTATCAAAGGATGTACTGCAGTTCCTAAGTGAAAATCTAATTTTCTCCTTTCTAGCTTAATGTGATTCAAGATCTCTCAGAGCCAGCTATTATAAGGGAGGAGGGCGTGCTTCCACTTAGATCAGATGAGTGAGGCTAGTGAGGCTGGACAAGCCCGGACACGCCCTTTCGTTGATGGGGGAAAGTGGGCGCTATGGGTGGTTGGGACGCCAAATAGGGCGGTGAGAGGTTGAGGTTGGAGGTTCATGCCTACCAGAGACACCAGAAGTCTTAAGTTCGGACGAGACCAGAACATGTGAGTATGATTAGCAGGTGACTGCACCTATTGCAAGTGTCGCTGGCGCCTGGTTGTATTTTTAGACGGGCATTCTTATAGTCTACTCTAAAGAGGACCTTACGCTGCAATAAGCCATGTCTAGCGCACGTAGAGGCGGAGTGGACGAGGCCGAGGATTTGGTGCCGCTGGTTGGCGGGTGGAGGCACCCCAATTTCCTGCTCCCAGGGGTGCTTCAGCAGGACTGCTGGATCCAGGTTGAGGGGGTTAATGGAGGCGTAAATAAGGGAAATGGGGCGCCTCTGAGCCCTAGGGGTGGGTCTAGCCTGGGTCTAGGGTTCTAGGGCAAGTAGACAGTCGATCAAAGACCTGGGCGGGTGATTGGGGGAGTGGGGGGGTACTTAGATTTAATAAAATGACCTGGAGGAAACGATCAACGTGGTATCTGGGCCGGTCAAACCTGCTTGGGAGTTGTGTTAAGTCAGGGAAGATCCCGTCCCTGTAGAGGTCGTTGACCTTTTGACCTTGTACGCCTTTGTCACGGCAGATCCGAAAAGTGAGGTCGGAAAGAGGAGGATGGGAATGATTTTTAAAACCCGGGGGCTGGAGTGGAGGGTTTTTCCAGTCCAAAATGTTTACGGGATTGTAGCCGGATCATAATTGAGTTGGTAACATCTGGATTTTGAGAGATGTTGTGAATCTTAAGGGGGAGTTTGCAGGAAGGAGAGAGGGTCGGTAGTGCTTGTTGTAAACGTGAGGCTAAGAGCTTAGCAAGGATCTTTTGGTCTACGTTTAATGGGCCTATAATTGGCACATACAAGAGGAAGCTCTGTGATTGGTTGGCTGTATGGAAGCTCGGTGTGATTGGTTGGCTGTATGGAAGCTCAGTGTGATTGGTTGGCTGTATGGAAGCTCAGTGTGATTGGTTGGCTGTATGGAAGCTGTGTGATTGGTTTGCTGTATGGAAGCTCAGTGTGATTGGTTGACTGTATGGAAGCTCAGTGTGATTGGTTGGCTGTATGGAAGCTCAGTGTGATTGGTTGGCTGTATGGAAGCTCGGTGTGATTGGTTGGCTGTATGGAAGCTCAGTGTGATTGGTTGGCTGTATGGAAGCTCGGTGTGATTGGTTGGCTGTATGGAAGCTCAGTGTGATTGGTTGGCTGTATGGAAGCTCAGTGTGATTGGTTGGCTGTATGGAAGCTCAGTGTGATTGGTTGGCTGTATGGAAGCTCAGTGCGATTGGTTGGCTGTATGGAAGCTCAGTGCGATTGGTTGGCTGTATGGAAGCTCAGTGTGATTGGTTGGCTGTATGGAAGCTCAGTGTGATTGGTTGGCTGTGTGGAAGCTTCTAAAAAGGCAGTTGAAAGTAAACAAACTTAGGCTGGCGCATAGTCGCCATGGAGATGAAAGCAGAACCCACATGGGTCACAAATATCTCCTCCACACACTTGTTTAGTCATGGGCATTCCCAGTTCCCAGTTCCTAGTTCCCAGTTCCTAGTTCCCAGGTACCAGTTCCCAGGTACCAGTTCCCAGGTACCAGTTCCCAGGTACCAGTTCCCTCTCTCTGAATAACTGACCGTCTCCTCCTTCCTGTGCTCCTCCAGGTCCCCCACCCCCCCACGGCACCAGCGCACCCCGACCCCGCCCCGCCACCACTCCCCCTCCTCCCACTCCCCCTCCCCCCGCCGCCGCCGCAGCCCCGCCTCCCCCGCCTACCTCCGCGAGCCGCCCGCCGCCCCCTCCGCCTCCTCCTCCTCCCCCCCGCCGGGCCACAGGCGCTCCTCGCGCTCGCCGTCGGCGGCGCAGAGGGACGCCGCCTCGCCCCAGCGCAAGGCCAGCCCGGGCTACGCCCCCCACCACGCCCAGGGGCGGGACAGGGGGCGCGGCGAGAGAGAGAGGAGCCTCCCCGCCCACGAGCGCAGGCACGAGCGCAGAGATGGTGAGGCCCAGTGCTAGAGAAAGAAACACGCCCCTTTTTTCCTCCTGTTCATATGTCACATTAAATACAGAGTGACGTATGATGAGTATTTCTCTTATTCAGCTTGGATGTCATGACAGCTGACTGCAGTGAGACAGGTATATGTGCAGTGAGACAGCTGACAGGGCAGTGAGACAGCTCTGATTGCAGTGAGACAGCTCTGTGAGGTGAGACAGCTTTGATTGCAGTGAGACAGCTCTGTGTGCGGTGAGACAGCTCTGTGCAGTGAGACAGCTGACTGGGCAGTGAGACAGATCTGAGTGCAGCAAACAGCTCTGTGAGGTGAGACAGCTCTGAGTGCAGCGAGACAGCTCTGTTCAGTGAGACAGCTCTGTTCAGTGAGACAGCTCTGAGTCCAGTGAGACAGCTCTGTGAGGTGAGACAGCTCTGAGGTGAGACAGCTCTGAGGTGAGACAGCTGTTTTCTTTCTCCCGTCCCACAGAGAGCCGAGGGAAGCGCGAGAAGGACGGTAGCCGCGACGACCGGGAGTACGAGGCGGAGCCCGGCCGGGAGGCGCGGGAGGAGAGGGAGGAGAGGGAGGCGCGCGACCGCCGCGACCGCCGCGACGCCAAGGACTCCCGGGACGCCCGGACGGAGACGCGCTCGGGGAGAGACTCGCTGGAGTACCGGGACCGGGAGAGAGAGCGCGAGAGAGAGAAGGAGAGAGAGAGGGAGAGAGAGAGGGAGAGGAAGGAGGAGCCGGCCCAGGACGAGCGCGGCTACGGGCGGGGCCAGGGCCGCGAGGAAAGCGGGCGCGCCGACGCGAGGGCGGAGTCGAGGGCGGAGAGTCGGGCGGAGAGGAACGGGCGCGGCCGCGGGCGCGGCACCGAGGGTTCCGACAAGGGTGAGAACGCACACCAGCTCAGAAGTGTACCGAGAAGTGTGTGTGTGTGTGTGTGTGTGTGACGGAGGGCCGACTGACCTTTGAACCCCTCCCTCTAAGGCTCCACCCGTAACTCTCGAGGCTCCCAGCTGGACGGCGGCCACGACAGCTGGGAGGGGCGCGGCGGCGGCGGCGCCGGCCTGCGCGAGCGGAGCGCCGAGAGGAGCGCCGACCGCGGCGCGGAGAGACCGGCCGAGAGACCGGCGGAGAGAGGGGCGGAGAGGCCGACGGAGAGGGGGGCGGAGCGCGAGCGCTACGACGCCGACAGGAGAGGTGACCAGGCGCGAGACTCCTCCTACGACCGCAGGGGAGGTCACGCCGAACGAGAGCGCAGAGAGAACAGGGAGAGAGGTGGGCGACAGAAACACTACCTTTATATTTACTTTTATTCATTTGAAAGAAAATGTTATATTTTGTAGTAAATGTCCCACTTTCACCCAGTTTGGTAGCCAGTCACCCCCCCCGACCTATTGACCTTTTGTCCCCTTGTTACTGTGGAGGTGTGACCCCGCCGGGCGGTGATACGCCATGAGAGAGAGACCGCTACCTGACCGTTAGCTGGTCAGATACCTGGGCCATTCGCAGATGGGGCTGGGTTTTAAAAAATCGATTCATCGATTCTGAATCAAATGATTCAGAATCGATTCATGAATCCCAAAATCGATCTTTTATTTAATGAATGAATGACTATTCATTCATTCATTCATTCATTTTTGGAAATCAGTATCGATACCCAGCCCTAGTATTGATGTGTTGCATAACTTGGCAGTCATGTAATTAAAGTTACAGCACAACAAACAAAAAACAGGTTTTAGTAACACTAACCGAATCAATATTGAATCGAATCGTGATAATCGATTCTGAACCTTGTGAATCGGAATCGAATCGATTCTTGAAATTCGAATCGATACCCAGCCCTATTCACAGACCGTCAAAGCACCACGCACTCCGACCTTTTAAACGGATCCCAAACCGGAACTATGTTTACGTGCGGTTAAGAGTGGAATCGGTAGTGACCGACTGACCCGTGTGTGTCACCAGAGCAACGGACCGCGTCTCCTGGACGCCACCAGGGCCGAGGGGAGGAGCCTGAGCGAGAGGAGAGGAGGGAGGAACGCCGGGCGGACCGGGGCGAGGACAGACGCGAGGACCGGGTCCGGGAGCGAGAGAGGGAGCGCGAGAGAGAGAGGGAGAGAGAGAGGGAACGGGAGAAGGAGAAGGAGCGGGAGAAGGAGCGCGAGAAGGAGCGCGAGGCGGAGAGAGAGAGGGAGCGGGTGAGGGAGAGAGAGAGGGAGCGGGAGAGGGAGAGGGAGAGAGAGAGGAAGGAGAGGGAGGAGAGGGAGAGGGAGCGAGAGAGGGAGGAGAGGGAGAGGGAGAGGAAGGAGAGGGAGCGCGAGAGGGAGAGAGAGCGCGAGCAGCGGGAGAGGGAGAGGCAGCGGGAGTGGGAGGAGAGAGAGAAGGGGAGGGAGGAGCGTCGGGAGAGGAGGGAGGAGCCGAGGGAGGAGCGCTCCAGGGAAACGCGAGACGACGACCGCAAAACCAGGCGAGTATCAGAGCGCCATGTTTACACCACACACAAGTAATCACGATTTCGAACCACAGACACCGACCCAGGTTGACCTGACCCCGTGACCCCCAGGTACCCTTAAGTTAAACCCCGCCCACGTTCCCCTGTTCCCCCTCCAGCCGGAAGAGGCACCGGGTGGAGAGCAGCCCCAGCCCCAAGTCCTCGCCCAAGAGGGCGCGCGACGCCGCCTCCCCCGACAGCGAGGGCTACAACAGCGGCGAGGACAAGAGCGAGCGCGCGACGGGCCGAGGACAGCCGAAGCTCCGCCCCCTGCTGCCCAGCCCAGTGGGGCCGGTCCCGGTGCCCCCGGCCGACAGTAGGAACCCCCCCTCTCTAGCGCCCGTGTGTGTGTGTGTGTGTGTGGCTACTAGTCTACCTAGCTCTTCTATGTCTGCTTTCTAGAATGTGTAGGTGTGTGAGAGTGTGTGAGAGTGTGTGAGAGTGTGTGAGAGTGTGTGAGTGTGTGTGTGAGTGTGTGTGAGTGTGTGTGAGTGTGTGTGAGTGTGTGTGAGTGTGTGTGAGTGTGTGTGAGTGAGTGTGTGTGAGTGTGTGTGAGTGTGTGAGTGTGTGTGAGAGTGTGTGAGAGTGTGAGAGTGTGTGAGATGAACATGTGTTGTTTCTGCTGTGTTCGGTGTGGTTTTTATTTTCATGCTGATTGTGTGTGTGTGTGTGTGTGTGTGTGTGTGTGTGTGTTTTTCAGTCGCTGAGAAGCACCGTCTGCTGAGTCAGGTGGCCCGGCCCCAGGAGGCCCTGCTGCGCTCGCCGCCCGGCGGCTCCGCCCCCGACGACAAGCCGGCCCGCTGGAAGGACGAGGAGCGCCGCGCCGACAAGAGGGAGGCGCGCGCCGGCCGCCACGACGAGCCGAGCCTCCTCCGCGGGGGGCGTGAGAGGAGAGGAGGAGGAGGAGGAGGAGGAGGAGATCATCCATCCGACAGCGGCACCCCCACCGGCGCCGACGCCCGCGGCAGGGCGGGCAAGGACCAGCGTGAGGCCACGCCCTCGCCGCCGCCGCCTCCGCCCCCCCCCGCCGTCCTGATCGCCCCCGATGACCGAGAAGCCCCGCCCGCCGCCGCCGCCCCCCTCCACCACGACGAGGTCAAGAAGAAGACCAAGTCCCAGAAGAAAGGCTTGAAGAAAGTCCGCAAGGAGGAGGAGGCGGGAACTGCCGCCGCCGTGGGCGGAGCATCGGACAGGTTCAACCCCGAGCCGCCGCCCGCCGCCGCCCCCCCGGACGCCCCGCCCCCGCTGCAGCCCCCTCGTAAGGCGCCCAAGAAAAAGGCGGTGGACCGCAAACGCAAGCGGTCCCGCGGCGCCGAGTCGGACGTGTCCGAGGAGGACCTGCCGGGCAGCAGGAGGAGGCGCGGCCCCAGGACGCCGCCGCCCACTCTGAAGGAGGAGCTGCCGCCCCTCCGGCCCGCGGCCGCCGCCGCCGCCGTCGACCCCCCGGCGCCGCTGCCCCCCCTCAAGATGGACGCCAACTTCAGCGACTGGTCCGACGAAGACGTGCTGGAGCGCGGCGGAGGGGTGGCGGTGCCACCGCCGCCGCCGCCCGCGCCCGCCCCCCCCGCGCCGACCGAGAGGCCCCCGACCGAGCTCCTCCCCCGGCGGGGCGTCCCCAGGGCGGCGCCGGTCCGCGAGAGGGTGACCCCGCTCCCCATCGCCCCCCTGCTCCCCCAGGAGCCGCCCATGCTCCTCCAGACCCTCCCCCCGCAGCCCCTCATGTCCCAGCCGCTGCTGCGCAAGCCGGAGCAGAAGCGCAGCAGCAGCATGGGCAGCAACCAGAGCCGCGCCTCCTCCCGGCGCCTGCGCTCGCCCTCCAACGAGTCGGCGCACCGGGACGACCCCCAGCAGGGGGCGCGGGCGCGGCGCGGACGCATGCAGGGCGCCACCTCCCGCGACAGGGACCGCGAGCGCGAGCGGGAGAGGGAGAGGGAGCGCGAGAGGGAGAGAGAGAGGGAGCGAGAGAGGGAGAGACCTCCCGTGGTCGAACCCGCCGCCGTGGAGAGGAAGTCCCGCATCGACCAGCTGAGGAGAGGGGAGCCCAGCCGAAGCACCTCGTCAGGTACGGAGCGGCCGAACGCACTCGGGAGAACGTCGTACTGTAGAACATCACACTCAGTAGAACATCACACTCAGGAGAACATCACACTCAGGAGAACATCACACTCAGTAGAACTTCACACTCAGTAGAACATCACACTCAGTAGAACATCACACTCAGTAGAACATCACACTCAGTAGAACATCACACTCAGTAGAACATCACACTCAGTAGAACTTCACACTGTAGAACATCACACTCAGTAGAACATCGTACTGTAGAACAGCCCGGTGTAGAACTTCACACTAGAACATCAAACTCAGTAGAACTTCACACTAGAACATCAAACTCAGTAGAACTTCACTCAGTAGAACTTCACACTCAGTAGAACACCACACTCAGTAGAACATCACACTCAGTAGAACTTCACACTCAGTAGAACTTCACACTCAGTAGAACACCACACTCAGTAGAACATCACACTCAGTAGAACATCACACTCAGTAGAACATCACACTCAGTAGAACATCACACTCAGTAGAACATCACTCAGTAGAACATCACACTCAGTAGAACATCACACTCAGTAGAACTTCACACTCAGTAGAACATCACACTCAGTAGAACATCACACTCAGTAGAACTTCACACTCAGTAGAACTTCACACTCAGTAGAACTTCACACTGTAGAACATCACACTCAGTAGAACATCACACTCAGTAGAACATCACACTCAGTAGAACATCACACTCAGTAGAACTTCACACTCAGTAGAACATCACACTCAGTAGAACTTCACACTCAGTAGAACTTCACACTGTAGAACATCACACTCAGTAGAACTTCACACTCAGTAGAACATCACACTCAGTAGAACATCACACTGTAGAACATCACACTCAGTAGAACTTCACACTCAGTAGAACTTCACACTCAGTAGAACATCACACTGTAGAACATCACACTCAGTAGAACATCACACTGTAGAACATCACACTCAGTAGAACATCACACTGTAGAACATCACACTCAGTAGAACTTCACACTCAGTAGAACATCACACTCAGTAGAACTTCACACTCAGTAGAACATCACACTCAGTAGAACATCACACTCAGTAGAACATCACACTCAGTAGAACATCACACTGTAGAACAACATCACACTTTAGAACAACACACTAGAACATCACACTCAATAGAACATAACACTGTAGAACATCACACTCAGTAGAACAGCACATTAGAACATCACACTCACTAGAACATCACACTGTACAACATGCTCAGTAGAACATCACGCTCAGTGAAACATCACACTGTACAACATCACACTCACTAGAACATCACACTAGAACATCACACTGTGGAACATCACACTAGAACATCACACTAGAACATCACACTGTGGAACATCACACTGTGGAACATCACACTCAGTTGAACATCACACTGTAGAACAACATCACACTTTAGAACAACACACTAGAACATCACACTGTAGAACATCACACTCAGTAGAACATACTGTAGAACATCACACTCAGTAGAACATAACACCCTGTAGAACACCACACCCATAGAACATCACACACAGTAGAACATCACACAGTAGAACCTCACCACAGTAGAACATCAGTGAAGGTCATCGTGGGTGTGGTGGAGGTCATTGTGGGTGTGGTGAAGGTCATTGTGGGTGTGGTGGAGGTCATTGTGGGTGTGGTGGAGGTCATCGTGGGTGTGGTGAAGGTCATTGGGGGTGTGGTGAAGGTCATTGTGGGTGTGGTGAAGGTCATTGTGGGTGTGGTGAAGGTCATCGTGGGTGTGGTGGAGGTCATTGTGGGTGTGGTGGAGGTCATCGTGGGTGTGGTGGAGGTCATTGTGGGTGTGGTGGAGGTCATTGTGGGTGTGGTGGAGGTCATTGTGGGTGTGGTGAAGGTCATTGTGGGTGTGGTGGAGGTCATTGTGGGTGTGGTGGAGGTCATTGTGGGCGTGGTGGAGGTCATTGTGGGTGTGGTGGAGGTCATTGTGGGTGTGGTGGAGGTCATTGTGGGTGTGGTGGAGGTCATTGTGGGTGTGGTGGAGGTCATTGTGGGTGTGGTGGAGGTCATTGTGGGTGTGGTGGAGGTCATCGTGGGTGTGGTGAAGGTCATTGCGGGTGTTTGACCTGGTGGCGGTCTCTCCTCCCCCCGCAGACCGCCAGGACTCGCGCAGCCACAGCTCCAGACGCAGCTCCCCGGACTCGGAGCGACAGGCGCGTTCCCGGGCCGGCTCCTACGACAGCCGCGAGCGCGAGCGGGAGCGCGAGAGGGAACGCGAGCAGCTGGAGAGAGAGCGCGAGAGGAAGGACTTGAGGCAGCAGCAGCAGCAGCCGCCCCTCCTGCCCCAGCCCCAGCAGCCGAGAGACTGGGAGGCGGAGCCCCGGGACTGGCCGGGGCGCGGCCTGCTCCTGCGCGGGGGCCGGGAGCCCTTCCGAGAGCGCGATGGCGGCGGCCGCCTCCTCCTGGAGGGGCTGCTGCAGCACGACCGCGACCGGGACAGAGAGCGCGAGCGCGGCGACCGAGGGGAGCGCGGCGACCGCGAGCGAGAGAGGATGCTGGGGATGGACCTCCCGCCGCACGGGGAGCCCAAGGGCAGGGGGGACATGAGGCCGGACAGGGGCGACTACGAGCCCCTCCTCCCGCGGGAGGCCTTCAGCGGCGACGCGGACAAGCCCGGCAACAGCCACCACGGGCCGGGAGAGCAGCGCGAGCCGGAGAAGACCGACAGCATCGACGGTGAGAAACTTCGACCGCGCTTGTGTCCGCCAGGCTCTCACTGGGCTACAATGGAAGTCGACTACTAGGAAAAACTAGGATAAATGTTCTTTTTCGAGAAGGGAAGCGCAGGGTGTGATCTTACCAGTCTCGGTGTGCTCTCTTGCGAAATGTACCGCAATCGGAATATTTTGACATGTTTGGCTTTTTCACTGCTCCCATGGAGGACTATGCAAGTCATGCCAAACACCCAAAATATTCATATTGCGATGCATTTCACAGGAGGGAGCATACTGAGACTGGTAAGATTACACCCCTTCCCACACTATACCCCTTTAAATTGTATGTAGGCCATTTTAAAATCAATGCCAGTGTAGTCGTTTCCCCACACGGCGCGGCTGTAGCTCAGTTGGTAGAGCGGGTCGTTCAGTGATCGAAGGGTCAGCGGTTCGAATCCCAGCTCCGACTGTCCACATGTCGAAGTGTGTAGAACAGCCCGGTGTAGAACTTCACACAGTAGAACTTCACACTGTAGAACATGCTCAGTAGAACATCACGCTCAGTAGAACATCACTGTACAACATCACACTCACTAGAACATCACACTTTGGAACATCACACTCAGTTGAACAACACACTGTAGAACAACATCACACTCAATAGAACAGCACGCTGTAGAGCATCACACTTTAGAACATCACACTCAGTAGAACATACTGTAGAACATCACACTCAGTAGAACATACTGTAGAACATCACACTCAGTAGAACATGCTAGAACGAGTCTGTGCTTGAGTCGTTTGTATTTTCTTAATTCAAGTTTAGGTTTTATCTTCAGTTAGAATGTCTGAAGACCGATATCTTAAGCTGCCGTCATGTTGGTGATGTCACAGGAAGTCTGCCGTCAGGTTGGTGATGTCACAGGAAGTCTGCCGTCAGGTTGGTGATGTCACAGGAAGTCTCCGGCAGACTGGAGTTCTCACTGGTGTGTTTCTGTTTCTATGGTAACAGAGGAGGACGACGTGAAGGGCGAGGACGCCCAGTCTGTGGTCTCGGCCAACGAGGAGTACGAGCCAATCAGCGACGACGAGCTGGACGAGATCCTGGCGGACAGCGACCAGAAGAGGGAGGATCACCAGGATGATGAGAAAGCTTCAGGTACAACCCAACACCACAAACCCAACACCACAAACCCAACACTACCAACCCAACACCACCAACCCAACACCACCAACCCAACACCACAAACCCAACACCACAAACCCAACACCACCAAATAACCCAACACCACCAACCCAACACCACCAACACAACACCACAAACCCAACACCACAAACTAACCCAACACCACAAACTAACCCAACACCACAAACCCAACACCACAAACTAACCCAACACCACAAACTAACCCAACACCACAAACCCAACACCACCAACCCAACACCACCAATAAACCCAACACCACCAATAAACCCAACACCACCAATAAACCCAACACCACCAATAAACCCAACACCACCAATAAACCCAACACCACCAATAAACCCAACACCACCAATAAACCCAACACCACCAATAAACCCAACACCACCAACACCACCAATAAACCCAACACCACCAGACACCACAAACAAGAGAGTTACATCAAGTTTCCGGACTAGGGTGGTTTTGTCTCCTCTGAGCCCCTCTGTGCCGTGACGCTGCAGGTCCTCTGGACGTGATCGACGTGGACTGGTCCAGCCTGATGCCCAAGCACAAGCAGGAGCCCCGGGCGGCGGGCGCCGCGCTGCTGAGGTTCACCCCGGGCGCCGTGCTCCTCCGGGCGGGCGTGTCCAAGCGCCTGGCGGGGCCCGAGCTCCTGCAGAAGGTCAAGGACGTCTGCCGAAAAGAGCTGGACGACCCGAAAGGTCAGTGATGGGAGGGGCTGCTGTGACCCGAGGGCTGCTGGGAACATACCATCTCTATTCAGACTTGGCAACGAGTCTGAGTACGAGTGCTCACTTTTCTGTACTTGCCGATACCGAGTACCTACCTATTGTCATAGAAATTGTAGTTTCACCACCTCACCTCAACCTTTCACATAGCTGCGCTAAGGAGGTCAACACACCTAGACGTTGTCTGCTCCAGAATAACCATTTGTCCCTTTGTCCCTGCAAGAATTACCGCCTTTTCTCATTCAGGAATTTACTTACCACAACAGGAAGTGTCGGGTATGGAAGAGCTGGGTTTGCTCAAGCCGCCGGTCTAACGTACCTCCCCCGTTCTGACAGACGCTGACAAGCTGTTCGAGCACGACCTGGGCGCCCTCAACATGGCCGCCCTGAACCGGCGCGTGGAGCGGGCCGGCCTGATGCGGAACCTGGGCCCCTGCTGCAAGGCCCTGTGCGCCCGCCGCGACATCGCCATCCGCAGGACGCTGCTGAAGAACGACAGGGTTGGTCCTCCCGGCAGGAAAAACCTCACCTGCTTTCCCCCACAAAAGTTCTAGTTTTAGTTTAAAGTCGCACTGAAGCGGACGTTTGAGATCATCTAACTTCCGTAGTTTGACGTATTTCCGACGCAAACAAGCTATGAGGGCGGGACATGCGTTTAGAGGAATTTGATTGGAACATTGACAAGTGGGCGGGTTTTAAGAACTTTAGACAGATTCGATAGAAGGATAGCGTTGATTGACGGGTGGATGTCGTGAGATGATTGGCCTAAAATCTAAGGTACCTGTTGTCGTCATTGCACGTGACCTACCGTTTTCCAGGAAGTAAGAAATTATATACTTTGATATAAGATTACAACAAAAGTAGAATTTTGTAAATTTCTTTGGCATACATCGTTGAATAGGTGAACACTATGACCAATTATGTGAACCAAAATGGGACAGAAGGCTTTTTTCATTTCAGTGCGACTTTAACGCTAATAAAGTGATACAGACAATGTTTTCAAGAACCTGACTTGTCTCTTCCAAGGTTATAATAGTTTTGCTTTTTTCATTAGTTTTTATTTTTATATCGTTTTAACTTTTTGTTTTCAATTTCAGTTTAGTTTTGATTAGTTTTAAAGCAGGTTTGCTAGTTTAGTTTAGTTATTTTTTTTAAATGCTTACTTTTAGTTTAGTTTTTGTATTAGTTTTAGTTTTTTATTCTTCTGCGCTAGCCTGGTGAGACCATCCTGATCTCGTGAGCTCATGTTATTTCATTCTGTGTGAAACAAACCATCTGGCGCACGTCAGGTTACTTCTGCGCAGGAGCACAGCTAAAGAACATGGAGGATAGATTTCATATCCACCCAAAATACTAGGCTTATGTATGAAATGAAAAAGACTAAAACTAAGGACACTTTCTCAATAATTTGTTTATTTAAGTTAGTTTAGTAAACACACAATACAGTTTTAGTTAGTTATCGTTTTTTGTGTAAAGCCTAGTTTTTATTTTTATTTCAGTTAACTAAAATGTTTTTTCACACCTAGTTTTCGTTTTTTAGTTAGTTTTCGTTAACTATAATAACCTTGGTCTCTTCAGGGCTTGACCAAACAGATGTACCCCAGCGTTCCTGTGGTGGACAGCGAGCTCCTGCAGCTGAGCGTCCGTCTCTTCAAGAAGACCGTGGCGGCCCAGGCGCCCGCCCCGGAGAAGGGAGACGCCGGCGCGCCCACGACCGCGGCGCCCGACGCCGACGCCGCGGCCGGCCAGTCCGGCGCTCAGCCCGAACCCTGCGTCTCCTGAGGGGACGGGCTTAGTGAGTAAACGCATGAAAAGTGACAGCTTAAACCCGCTCTTCCTCGCACCCCTAACCCCTAAACGCCCCTCTACCCCCCGCCTCCATACATAGCCTTCTGTATCATCCAGAGAAAAACTAAAAGCAAACGCTGAAACTTTGGCAAATCATTATTGGAAGATTGATCCGCAAATAAAACTCCATAGAGACTTCTGGATGTGCTAGCCTATGGTGGGAGTGGCCTTGTGTGTTGAACTAATGAATATTTGCAGGAAAGACTACATTCATGGCCTGAATGACATGTGATTTTGTCCAATTGAATGCTTTAGAGCAGTTTTTTTAATTGTAAGGTCCCCTTTTTATAATGGAAGCTTCTGTTTTGGTTGTCATGTTGTGCATTGGTTACGAACGACTGTGCATTAAACTGGTTAGCTGTTCATTTGGGTCTTTGCTTTGTATGCGTCATGCTTATCTGTAGTCCATGTGTTCCTTTGTGTCCTGCTTGTGAACGTACTGTATTTTCAATGTACATGATCGTCAGAAACTGCTGTCCAAATGCACAGATCGAGGGAGGAGGATGGCTTCGATGAACGAAGCTCTGCCAATTTTTCTCCATCATGACTTCATTTTTCCCGATCTGAATTAGGCAAACTCGAAGAAATACCTCACATGAATGTACTTGTGCTGAATGATTAGTTTGTGATTTTGTTAGATGAACTGAACTGTGTTATAATGATGTTATAATGATGTTGCTATCGCTAGCCTCCAGCACATCAGGTCACATCACATCTGTTTCACGGAGGTCCCGCTGTCTACGGTCCCAGAAAGGATGCATGACTTGAGTAGACAAACAATGAAAAATAACTGGTTACACAGAATTCAAACTAAACTCGAACCTCCTATGACGGCTCCGCCATGTTGACTGTGGTTCCGGGTCCGAGACCGGAGGGACTGACTGGTTCTATAGACGTAATCCGCTCCCCACTCTCTGGATAGACCTGATTTGGAAGTCTGGATGTCCTGAGAGCAGGTCGTCCCAGTGAGCGTGCCTGGAGCCAGGGTGGGTGGTGTTAGTCGTCGGAGGACACTGGCCCAACTTTACAAGGAGCGCTGGACTCAATTCTCACCCTTCTCTGCGCTGTTGAGCCAACTGTGACTGTTATACAACACTCCAGGCACTGGAACGCCCACCTCACACTACCACTAGTGTACTTTGGGAGCCGCTTGCCTACATACATGTATTTTGTCTTTATATTTTGATGGTAAAGATGAATGCTGGTGTCGTTAGGTCACCCGTTACTGTGAAACGCTGCATAAATGGACACAATACAGTGGAATAGTTTGCAGTCATTAAATCTGATGAAGCTAGGCCTGTGAAACTTTACATAAACACATGCATGGTATCTCGTTGAAGTTTGTGTTATTGTCACTGTCCTTCAATTGGTCAAATGTTTCCAAGGTAAGTATCTTTAATATATAATCAGATTTATTTTAAATTAGAAATATATTATACTTATAATTATATATTTTAATGCATTTATTTAGTTATTTATGCACATCAGCCTTTCATGTCATAGTAAACACATTGTAGAATATTTTCTGGCGCACCTTTCCCCGACCCTCCAACGTCGACTAGGAACCAAATGACCAGCGTTTGTTGTCGGAGGACATTTTTACGGCTGTCCTTTCCACCAGTTCCCCTATGAAAGTAAGTTCACGATTTTTAACCATCCTACCATCTGATGCCATCTAACCTCATATGTGGCTTAAAATACAATTTGAAACATCGCGAAACATAATTCTATTATTGCCTGAAAATTAGATTATATTATTTTGTGTATCGATATAGTTATCAATATGATTAAAGTTGATTTGAGATCACTACTCGGGAGTTATGATTACTACTCCAACATTGAGGCAAACTTTACTGTGTGGTTAGAAGTGGCTTATATATATATATACTGTCGAGTTTGCAAATGCAAAAAGTCCTTTAATGGAATGAATGGGTTAGGTAGCCAGCTGGCTATGGTTGTGAACGTATAGACTCTGTTAAAGGGACTCGACCCCATGTTAACAACTGTTTATCAATATGGTTGTCCTCCCAGACAGGATAATAAAGAGATCTTGTTCTGTGTAACCTGTCCTAGACAGGATATTAGTGATCTTGTTCTGTGTAACCTGTCCTAGACAGGATATTAGTGATCTTGTTCTGTGTAACCTGTCCTAGGCAGGATATTAGTGATCTTGTTCTGTGTAACCTGTCCTAGGCAGGATATTAGTGATCTTGTTCTGTGTAACCTGTCCTAGACAGGATATTAAAGATCTTGTTCTGTGTAACCTGTCCTAGGCAGGATATTAAAGTGTATTGTTCTGTGTAACCTGTCCTAGGCAGGATATTAAAGTGTATTGTTCTGTGTAACCTGTCCTAGGCAGGATATTAAAGTGATCTTGTTCTGTCGCGTTACAGATGGCCCCGACTAAGAAGGGCGAGAAGAAAAAGGGCCGCTCGGCCATCAACGAGGTCGTGACCCGGGAATACACCATCAACATCCACAAGCGCATCCACGGAGTGTGAGTACAGGATGGTGGCGGCGCCCCGTCACGAACGCGTCTAGCTGCTAAGATCCAACTCGCCTCCGTTTGTCCTTATGTGAGCTGCTGTTCTGTCTGCAGGGGCTTCAAGCGGAGAGCCCCTCGCGCCCTAAAGGAGATACGCAAGTTCGCCGTGAAGGAGATGGGAACCCCTGATGTCCGCATCGACACGCGACTGAACAAGGCGGTGTGGACCAAAGGCATCAGGTGACAACTCCATACAACCAACACATAATTATGAAAACATCGCATTCAAGTGTGGTACGCTATGCTTAAAAAAAAAGGCTTATTTAACCAAGTAAAGAACTCACGTCTTCAACCCGGCCGAGAAGGCAGAATGAAAACATACATTTAGGTTTCATACAAACACAGATATTAAACATTTATGTTGCATTGATGTTGCACCAGCTAAACCCATAGATGTATACATTTGTGACCACATCGGTTGCACTGAACATAAACTGTGTTTCTGCTTGATATCAGCCCCTGTTATGTTATGATAACGGCCCCTGTTATGTTATGATATCAGCCCCTGTTATGTTATGATAACGGCCCCTGTTATGTTATGATAACAGCCCCTGTTATGTTATGATATCAGCCCCTGTTATGTTATGATAACAGCCCCTGTTATGTTATGATAACAGCCCCTGTTATGTTTCTGATAACATCCCCTGTTATGTTATGATAACAGCCCCTGTTATGTTTTGATAAGAGCCCCGTTATGTTTTCATGAAGGAACGTGCCATACAGGATGCGCGTGCGGTTGTCCAGGAAACGCAACGAGGATGAAGACTCTCCCAACAAGCTGTACACCCTGGTCACCTACGTCCCCGTCACGACGTACAAAGGTGCGTCCGTAATCCCAACCGCAGATGTTTCGATCGGCGTTGATACTGCTGGTCGAGTTTTCCTGATCAAGACCGGCCACCGCGTCCGAAGCGAGTCGCCCTCTACAGAGAGGGCTGCTGCTGTTTCAGCCGGCTTCACGACGTTTGAATCCGCCCCACGAAAAGTTTGATGATTCTCGGTCTGGTGTCGCTATGTGAAACGGCTGGTTCTCCGAGTAAAATATAAATCGACAAATGAGCGCTGCGGGTTCTAACGATAAGCCAATCAGCACTAAAGGCGGGATTGGCGCAGTTGTGGAGCATTGTGGAGCTGTGCATTCGGAAAATGGGACTTGTGAGGTGCCGTAGCGAGAGCTTCTGGGAATTCATGACGATTGGTAGTTGTTAGTAGTAAAAACAAAGTTGTCTATCCCCCATTCGGACCATAGCCTACTATGGTTACATTTCGGTTTCACTTTGCACTGTGTTGTCTGGTTGTCGGGTCGCAAAGTTTGCTCTTGCGGTGACAAGATTTGCTTCCCACCCAAGACCCTCTTGACAGCGCTCATTTTGTAAACAGTTGCTGGTCCAGCCAGAGAACAATCTAGTAGTTTTAACAACTTCTGTGGTGAGGAGATAATTCAAGGGATTCTCGTAAGGAACCCTGTAGGTGTAATGTTAGTGTGCTAATATAGCTGTGTCGCGGGGGGGGGGGGCTATAGCCCCTTCGATTGACACATTGTTTGACATCCTCACTTTTTTCTGTGTTACAGGTCTGCAGACAGTCAACGTGGATGAAAATTAATGTCCTTCGAGTGTAATAAATGTATAAACGCACCTCGGCCTGATCTCATTATTGTCCACAACAAGAACAGCTTTGTGTTGTATTTTGTGGTAAGTCTCGGGCCACGGGTTAAAAACCTTTATGACGGCAAGAGACATTTCTTCACGTGAAAAAGGAGCTATAAGTTGACTTGTCCTATTTCTTTTGTGGTGTTCTGTGTTATAACCAGTGCATATGAATGTATGTGGACTACTGTTGATGTACAGTATTGAGTTTTAATATTGATCCTAACCACAGACTATTGTCTAGAGCTATCTTTAAACCTTTTAAACACATTCCAGTAGGGCTGCCCCCCCCAATAGTCGACTTAACGTTAGTCGACGAGAAGAGTCCGAGTCGAGCAAGTTTTCATTAGTGGCTTAGTCGCAGAAAGAAAGAAAAAAAACTCAAAATCAACAAAAATAATAAAATGTTCAGTCTCCTCTCCTTGCTTGGGGGTCAGAAGGGGACGCCAGCCTCGTTGAAGAGGATGATGGCCGTGGGGAAGAAGCTGAATCTGTGGTGAAGGCAGAGCTGAAATCCACAAACGGGATCGTGGCGTAGGTGCCTGTGTGTTCCAGATGCTGTAGAGTTTAGTGGAGGGTGTTCCGGGATAGGTAGGCTACGGGTGTATAACATGAGTCCTAGTCCCTGTCTGTTTAGTCCTAGTCCCTGTCTGTTTAGTCCTAGTCCCTGTCTGTTAAATCCTAGTCCCTGTCTGTTTAGTCCTAGTCCCTGTCTGTTTAGTCCTAGTCCCTGTCTGTTAAATCCTAGTCCCTGTCTGTTAAATCCTAGTCCCTGTCTGTTTAGTCCTAGTCCCTGTCTGTTTAGTCCTAGTCCCTGTCTGTTTAGTCCTAGTCCCTCCCTGTTTAGTCCTAGTCCCTCCCTGTCTGTTTAGTCCTAGTCCCTGTCTGTTTAGTCCTAGTCCCTGTCTGTTTAGTCCTAGTCCCTGTCTGTTAAGTCCTAGTCCCTGTCTGTTTAGTCCTAGTCCCTGTCTGTTAAATCCTAGTCCCTGTCTGTTTAGTCCTAGTCCCTGTCTGTTTAGTCCTAGTCCCTGTCTGTTAAATCCTAGTCCCTGTCTGTTAAATCCTAGTCCCTGTCTGTTTAGTCCTAGTCCCTGTCTGTTAAATCCTAGTCCCTGTCTGTTTAGTCCTAGTCCCTGTCTGTTTAGTCCTAGTCCCTGTCTGTTAAGTCCTAGTCCCTGTCTGTTAAATCCTAGTCCCTGTCTGTTTAGTCCTAGTCCCTGTCTGTTTAGTCCTAGTCCCTGTCTGTTTAGTCCTAGTCCCTGCCTGTTTAGTCCTAGTCCCTGTCTGTTAAATCCTAGTCCCTGTCTGTTTAGTCCTAGTCCCTGTCTGTTTAGTCCTAGTCCCTGCCTGTTTAGTCCTAGTCCCTCCCTGTTTAGTCCTAGTCCCTGCCTGTTTAGTCCTAGTCCCTCCCTGTTTAGTCCTAGTCCCTGCCTGTTTAGTCCTAGTCCCTCCCTGTTTAGTCCTAGTCCCTGTCTGTTTAGTCCTAGTCCCTGTCTGTTTAGTCCTAGTCCCTGTTTGTTAAATCCTAGTCCCTGTCTGTTTAGTCCTAGTCCCTGCCTGTTTAGTCCTAGTCCCTGTCTGTTTAGTCCTAGTCCCTGTCTGTTTAGTCCTAGTCCCTGTCTGTTTAGTCCTAGTCCCTGTCTGTTTAGTCCTAGTCCCTGCCTGTTTAGTCCTAGTCCCTGTCTGTTTAGTCCTAGTCCCTGTCTGTTTAGTCCTAGTCCCTGTCTGTTTAGTCCTAGTCCCTGTCTGTTTAGTCCTAGTCCCTGTCTGTTTAGTCCTAGTCCCTGTGTTTAGTCCTAGTCCCTGCCTGTTTAGTCCTAGTCCCTCCCTGTTTAGTCCTAGTCCCTGTCTGTTTAGTCCTAGTCCATGTCTGTTTAGTCCTAGTCCCTGCCTGTTTAGTCCTAGTCCCTGCCTGTTTAGTCCTAGTCCCTGCCTGTTTAGTCCTAGTCCATGTCTGTTTAGTCCTAGTCCCTGCCTGTTTAGTCCTAGTCCCTGTCTGTTTAGTCCTAGTCCCTGTCTGTTAAATCATAGTCCCTGTCTGTTTAGTCATAGTCCCTGTCTGTTAAATCCTAGTCCCTGCCTGTTTAGTCCTAGTCCCTCCCTGTTTAGTCCTAGTCCCTGTCTGTTTAGTCCTAGTCCCTGTCTGTTTAGTCCTAGTCCCTGTCTGTTTAGTCCTAGTCCCTGCCTGTTTAGTCCTAGTCCCTCCCTGTTTAGTCCTAGTCCCTGTCTGTTTAGTCCTAGTCCCTGTCTGTTTAGTCCTAGTCCCTGTCTGTTAAATCCTAGTCCCTGTCTGTTTAGTCATAGTCCCTGTCTGTTTAGTCCTAGTCCCTGTCTGTTTAGTCCTAGTCCCTGTCTGTTTAGTCCTAGTCCCTGTCTGTTTAGTCCTAGTCCCTGTTTGTTAAATCCTAGTCCCTGTCTGTTTAGTCCTAGTCCCTGTCTGTTTAGTCCTAGTCCCTGTCTGTTTAGTCCTAGTCCCTGTCTGTTTAGTCCTAGTCCCTCCCTGTTTAGTCCTAGTCCTAGTCCCTGTCTGTTTAGTCCTAGTCCCTGTCTGTTAAATCCTAGTCCCTGTCTGTTAAGTCCTAGTCCCTGCCTGTTTAGTCCTAGTCCCTGCCTGTTTAGTCCTAGTCCCTGCCTGTTTAGTCCTAGTCCCTGCCTGTTTAGTCCTAGTCCCTGTCTGTTAAATCCTAGTCCCTGTCTGTTTAGTCCTAGTCCCTGCCTGTTTAGTCCTAGTCCCTGTCTGTTAAGTCCTAGTCCCTGTCTGTTTAGTCCTAGTCCCTGTCTGTTTAGTCCTAGTCCCTGTCTGTTAAATCCTAGTCCCTGTCTGTTTAGTCCTAGTCCCTGTCTGTTTAGTCCTAGTCCCTGTCTGTTTAGTCCTAGTCCCTGTCTGTTTAGTCCTAGTCCCTGTCTGTTTAGTCCTAGTCCCTGTCTGTTTAGTCCTAGTCCCTGTCTGTTTAGTCCTAGTCCCTCCCTGTTTAGTCCTAGTCCCTGTCTGTTTAGTCCTAGTCCCTGCCTGTTTAGTCCTAGTCCCTGTCTGTTAAGTCCTAGTCCCTGTCTGTTTAGTCCTAGTCCCTGTCTGTTAAGTCCTAGTCCCTGTCTGTTAAGTCCTAGTCCCTGTCTGTTAAGTCCTAGTCCCTGTCTGTGCATCCCTAGTCCCTGCCTCTGTGTGTGTGTGTGTGTGTGTGTGTGTGTGTGTGTGTGTGTGTGTGTGTGTGTGTGTGTGTGTGTGTGTGTGTGTGTGTGTGTGTGTGTGTGTGTGTGTGGATGGATGGATGGATTCTTAAACAGGACAAAGTATCTAAATTGCCGGGCAAAACAGGACAAATGACAAAGTATCTTCATTGTCGGAGTCCAAGTGAAAGCATGTGCCGCTAGGGGGCGACATGGTCTCATAACGCAGCTGGTTGGTGAGCGCTGCTCCATCACAACACGGATATCATCTCATCAGAAACGTTGGGTAGAAGTTAGCACTAGCCTAGCCTAGCTAGCATAACCGTGCTAGCTGCACCACTGCCAGCTAAACCCCCAGAAGGTAAGACAGCAGACTCTTTCTGCTGGCTCTTTAACAGGACCTCGGCTACTAGCTAACGTTAGCCAGAGACACTCAATGTTAGTCCAGCTAAGCTAACTCACTGTACAAGGCAGAGGCTGGGCAGCTAGCGCTAGCTGGTTAGGGTGCATTCGTTTAGAACTGGGAGGTGCAAATTGCGACTTGCTACTAGGAATGATTAAATAAAACACAGCATGAACTGCACTAGATATAACTAGGTAACTGTGATATAATGGTATATAGATATAACTAGGTAACTGTGATATAATGGTATATAGATATAACTAGGTCACTGTGATATAATGGTATATAGATATAACTAGGTAACTGTGATATAATGGTATATAGATATAACTAGGTAACTGTGATATAATGGTATATAGATATAACTAGGTAACTGTGATATAATGGTATATAGATATAACTAGGTAACTGTGATATAATGGTATATAGATATAACTAGGTAACTGTGATATAATGGTATATAGATATAACTAGGTAACTGTGATATAATGGTATATAGATATAACTAGGTAACTGTGATATAATGGTATATAGATATAACTAGGTAACTGTGATATAATGGTATATAGATATAACTAGGTAACTGTGATATAATGGTATATAGATATAACTAGGTAACTGTGATATAATGGTATATAGATATAACTAGGTAACTGTGATATAATGGTATATAGATATAACTAGGTAACTGATATAATGGTATATATATATAACTAGGTAACTGTGATATAATGGTATATAGATATAACTAGGTAACTGTGATATAATGGTATATAGATATAACTAGGTAACTGTGATATAATGTTATATAGATATAACTAGGTAACTGTGATATAATGGTATATAGATATAACTAGGTAACTGGGATATAATGGTATATAGATATAACTAGGTAACTGTGATATAATGGTATATAGATATAACTAGGTAACTGTGATATAATGGTATATAGATATAACTAGGTAACTGTGATATAATGGTATATAGATATAACTAGGTAACTGTGATATAATGGTATATAGATATAACTAGGTAACTGGGATATAATGGTATATAGATATAACTAGGTAACTGTGATATAATGGTATATAGATATAACTAGGTAACTGGGATATAATGGTATATAGATATAACTAGGTAACTGTGATATAATGGTATATAGCTGAATGCACACAGGTCGGAGGTAGGTATTTTGCCACTTGTGACTTGCCACCTCCGACCACAAACGAATGCACCATAAGTCCAGCTAAGCTAACTTACTGTAGGCAGAGGCTGGACAGTGCTAACTGGTTAGTGTCGAAGGGGGCTAGCTACCTAGCTTACGATATCCAGCAAACTAGCTCACGGGGTCAGCTACTTTATACACACTTGGCCGTTACTTTTGACATTACGAGTGCCATGTTCTTGCTTTTCTTAGTTGCTAGCTCTAGCTAACGTTCAGCTAACGCAGCCTTAGCAGGGAACCGTGTTTGTCTCGATGGCCCACAGGTGATGTCCCCACAGGTGATGTCCCACAGGTGATGTCCCCCCGGCTGATGTCCCCACACGTGATGTCCCCCGGCTGATGTCCCCACACGATGCGGCATCACTGGCTGCTGGTCGGAGCTTGCGGCTGGGTGCTTCTCATCCTCATGTTCGCCAGCAAATTCATGAATTTCAACTTCAGAGCCGCAGATGGTGAGTTATGAGTGAAGATGTCGGCTACATGGACACTAGGTGTGTGTGTGTCATTACCATGTCTTTAAACTCACCTCTTTAACATGGCATTTGACCTCTGGCTTCCGTTTCTTAATGTTGTGTGTGTCTGTCTACCATGTTTGTCTCTTGTCCCCTTGGGTTTTATGAAAGGCGCTATATAAATGAAAGTTATTATTATTGTTATTATTATTAATGTAGGCTAATGTTTACCTGGTCTCCGTTGTAGACTATGGGGAGAAGGCAGAGGTGCAGAGCTGGACTGTGTCCGGGACTAAGAGCGTCAAATCCGTGCTGAAATCGGAGACACCGGATCAGATGTCTTCAGACTCTGTAACTACCACTGTGTGTTTGAGACTCCTCATTTTAAATGCAGCAGATTATAACGCAGATTGCACAGCTGATTATCATTCTAGAATGTGTGTGTGTGTGTGTGTGCGTGTCAAAAGAATTTCAATAAATTCATAATCAATACATTTTGCGGGTGAAAAGCATTGTTTTTAAAAGCTCTGTGGTGTTTTTTTTATTTGTCTACATGAATATGTTATCTATATTAACTTTAATAATGTGTGTGTGTGTGTGTGTGTGTGTGTGTGTGTGTGTGTGTGTGTGTGTGTGTGTGTGTGTGTCAGCCCTCAGCTGAGCCGTCTGTCGTCGACCCGTCCGACTGGCGTTCCGTGGAAGCGAGGCGCCTGGATCTGCTCTCGGCCGTGTGTAGGAACTCGACCCTCAGGAACCTCACTCACACCTCCATCAGCAAGTTTGTCCTGGACCGCATCTTTGTGTGCGACAAGCACAAGATCCTCTTCTGCCAGACGCCCAAAGTGGGCAACACCCAATGGAAGAAGGTCCTGATTGTGCTGAACGGTGAGTGAGTGAGTGAGTGAGTGAGTGAGTGAGTGAGTGAGTGAGTGAGTGAGTGAGTGAGTGAGTGAGTGTGTGAGTGACTGATTCTGTTGAGGGATTGAGGTAGAGAGAGACTGGGTGCGTTAAGTAGCTGAGCGCTCACTCTTCGAATGCTCACTTTGAGCGCCGAGCGGTTTTTAAAACCACTTAACGGTCTGCTCTAACCGAGCGCTGAGTTGCTAGGAGACGAGAACTTTTCATCTGGGGCGGCTGTAGCTCAGTTGGTAGAGCGGGTCGTTCAGTGATCGAAGGGTCAGCGGTTCGAATCCCAGCTCCGACTGTCCACATGTCGAAGTGTCCTTGAGCGAGACACCTAACCCCGAATTGCTCCCAATGAGCAGGTTGGCACCTTGCATGGCAGCTACCGCCATTGGTGTGTGAGTGTGTGTGTGAATGGGTGAATGAGAGGTCATTGTAAAGCGCTTTGAGTGCCGCTAAGGTGGAAAAGCGCTATATAAGTGCAGTCCATTTACCATTTACCTGTTGTCAATCATGTGTGATTAGCGAGCAGCGTCCCAACGATTCCCGAGCCAAAACGCGCCCCTTGTTTGTTTGTTGCCTAGGTGATGATGATGATTATGACGTGGTGTTTGGCTCAAACAGATCATAGTTCACAACTGCTCACTTGTGCTCTGAGCAGATCAGTCTGAGCGTAACTGAGCAACACGAATTCTGATCGCTGAGCGCTCAGCTACTCAACGCACCCACTGTGTGATTGAGGTAGAGAGAGACTGAGGGATTGTGGTAGAGAGACTGAGTGATTGTGGTAGAGAGACTGAGGGATTGTGGTAGAGAGACTGAGGGATTGTGGTAGAGAGACTGAGGGATTGAGGTAGAGATAAACTGTGAGGGATTGAGGTAGAGAGACTGTGATTGAGGTAGAGAGAGAGAGTGAGGGATTGTGGTAGAGAGACTATGAGGGATTGAGTTAGAGAGAGACTGAGTGATTGAGGTAGAGAGAGACTGAGTGATTGAGGTAGAGAGAGACTGAGGGATTGAGGTAGAGAGAGAGAGACTGAGTGTGATTGAGGTAGAGAGAGACTGAGTGTGATTGAGGTAGAGAGAGAGACTGAGAGTGATTGAGGTAGAGAGAGACTGAGTGTGATTGAGGTAGAGAGAGAGAGACTGTGAGTGATTGAGGTAGAGAGAGAGACTGTGAGTGATTGAGGTAGAGAGAGACTATGAGTGTGATTGAGGTAGAGAGAGACTGAGTGATTGAGGTAGAGAGAGACTGAGTGATTGAGGTAGAGAGAGACTGAGTGATTGAGGTAGAGAGAGAGAGAGTGTGATTGAGGTAGAGAGAGACTGAGTGATTGAGGTAGAGAGAGAGTGTGATTGAGGTAGAGAGAGAGAGACTGTGAGTGTGATTGAGGTAGAGAGAGAGTGTGATTGAGGTAGAGAGAGAGAGACTGTGAGTGTGATTGAGGTAGAGAGAGAGTGTGATTGAGGTAGAGAGAGAGACTGAGTGTGATTGAGGTAGAGAGAGAGAGACTGTGAGTGTGATTGAGGTAGAGAGAGAAAGAGAGTGTGAGTGTGATTGAGGTAGAGAGAGAGTGTGATTGAGGTAGAGAGAGAGACTGTGAGTGTGATTGAGGTAGAGAGAGAGAGAGAGAGTGTGAGTGTGATTGAGGTAGAGAGAGAGTGTGATTGAGGTAGAGAGAGTGTGATTGAGGTAGAGAGAGAGAGAGAGAGTGTGAGTGTGATTGAGGTAGAGAGAGAGTGTGATTGAGGTAGAGAGAGAGTGTGATTGAGGTAGAGAGAGAGTGTGATTGAGGTAGAGAGAGAGACTGAGTGTGATTGAGGTAGAGAGAGACTGTGAGTGTGATTGAGGTAGAGAGAGAGAGACTGTGAGTGATTGAGGTAGAGAGAGAGAGACTGAGTGATTGAGGTAGAGAGAGAGAGACTGAGTGTGATTGAGGTAGAGAGAGAGTGTGATTGAGGTAGAGAGAGAGTGTGATTGAGGTAGAGAGAGAGAGACTGTGAGGGATTGAGGTAGAGAGAGAGTGTGATTGAGGTAGAGAGAGAGAGACTATGAGGGATTGAGGTAGAGAGAGAGTGTGATTGAGGTAGAGAGAGAGAGACTGAGGGATTGAGGTAGAGAGAGAGTGTGATTGAGGTAGAGAGAGAGAGAGACTGAGGGATTGAGGTAGAGAGAGAGTGTGATTGAGGTAGAGAGAGAGAGACTATGAGGGATTGAGGTAGAGAGAGAGTGTGATTGAGGTAGAGAGAGAGAGACTGAGGGATTGAGGTAGAGAGAGAGTGTGATTGAGGTAGAGAGAGAGTGTGATTGAGGTAGAGAGAGAGAGAGACTGAGTTGCCTGACTGTCGTGGTCATTCTCCGGACCCCCAGGCGTGTTCTCCACTGTGGAGGAGATCCCAGAGAACCTGGTTCATGACCACGAGAAGAACGGCCTGCCGCGCCTCTCCTCCCTGAGTCAGAAGGACATCGCTGAAAGGTCAGAGGTTAAATGTTTATTTGTTTTGTTTTGGCACTGACTGCAAAGCACAGCCCAATCCCAGAGACAGGACTCGCGGATTCAGGTCAGGACAAACCTGTTCTTAACCCTTTCGATACGACCACGTCACCGGCAAGATTTTAAAAATATCTAACAAATATTTAATAATTAAAAAAAAAAAATCAAACAAATCTAAAAAATTCCTCACTCCAACACTTGCTGAAAGCTGAGAAACTGCGCTTTCTAGTATTATAGTGAAAATCCAATTCATATTCAAAATGTTGTCACTGTACTTTCAGGGTTAAAAGGGTTAAGTGACAATAAAATAATGTATTGTGTGTTTGCGTGTGTGTAAAGCATGACGTCCACCCTAATGTCATTTCATTCATGTCCCCACAGATTAAACACATACTTCAAATTCTTCATCGTGAGGGACCCCTTCGAGCGTCTCATCTCGGCCTTCAAGGACAAGTTCGTAAAGAACCCGCGCTTCGAGCCGTGGTACAAGCACGACATCGCCCCCGCCATCATCCGCAAGTACCGGCGGAGCCACCGCGAGGACGACCAGCTCGCCGCCGGCCTCCGCTTCCAGGACTTCGTCCGTTACCTGGGCGACGAACCCGGCCGCCGGCGAATGGACAGGCAGTTCGGCGAGAGCGTCATCCACTGGGTGACGTACGCCGAGCTCTGCGCGCCCTGCGACATCGCCTACAGCGTGGTGGGCCACCACGAGACGCTGGAGCGCGACGCCCCCTACATCCTCCGGGCGGCCGGGATCGAGAGGCTGGTGTCCTACCCCACCATCCCGCCCGGGATCACGCGCTACAACCGCACCAAGGTGGAGCACTACTTCTCGGGCATCAGCAGGCGCGACATCCGCCGTCTCTACGCCCGTTACCAGGGGGATTTCGGCCTCTTCGGCTACCCCAGCCCGGACTTCCTGCTGAACTGAATAAAAACACAGCTATGATAACGTTTGAACTCTTAACGTACTTGTTAATCAGGGTGCGGTCGATCTGTGGGGAGGTGCAGCTCTGCTGGGTGGTGGTGTACCACAGCGACGGGCATCGCGGCCGCAGGCTATGCCGACTACAGGTCCTTTCTCCCGTAGAGGCTGATATAGTCATCCATGGCTCTGCCCGTCTTACCTCACCATGTTAATATGGTCGACTGACTGAGGAGGAATGAACCATGGTTATGACTGTATGATGATTAAGTGCCACGTAATGGTTTTACTTAGCAACGCCTCGTTATAAGGCGACTTTATTTAAAACCCTGACTAAGAGAAAAAACTAGTGTGCTTGTACACTCAGCTGCGTACTAGACTAACACTGGGAGTGGACACTACTGTACTGAGTGCTAGAAGACTGATCTGATAACAGAACATGCGGGTTCTGCCCTCAAGAGTATGAGAACCCCATAAGAACACATGGCCCACAAGAACCCTGTAGGCTCGGTGAGGGTCTAGTGGGTGTGAGAGGGTCCCAGAAGATGACGTGGGACGAAGGTTCACTCGCTGGGATGTCACGCCAGTGATGTGTGCCTTGCTGTAATGTTGGGGGCGGCGGCGGCCATTTTGTCCCATACAGGTCCTCCACGGTGTCCCACGGCCTCGGTCTCCTCCAGGTACTTCCACTTCTCCACCTCGACTCTGAGACACTTGTGGTTTTCCATCTCAAAAACTGCTTTTACTCTTATAGACTAGGCACTGTAGGCAGAGATTAATGAAAGAGTTGAAGGTAAATCGTGTTAATTTATGGCATAGTTGGTTTTTAGGGGTATTGAGGGGTGCTGAATTCAAATCTGTATGCCCAGTTCAAAAATGGCCGATAATGCCTCAAAATGGAGAAATCCAAGATGTCCGCCGCCACCATGCCGAAATGTATTTCAGTACATATAGTTTGACTAAACAAGATAGAAACTTGAATGAAATGTGCTTTTGTAGGACGTTTGTATGGGGAATCCAATGCCGTATTGAGATCAAATGTGGAGAAACTGCTTGAAAATTGTCGTCTTAAGTTCGCCAATAAGAAATAAGATCTAGAAACAGGTTGATCTTAGGTGGATAATTTCCTTAATTTGGTTTTCAAGTATGTATACAGTAGAGTTGAGTTCAGTACCCCTACAGGCTCAGTTTGGCTCTGCAGATCAGGCTTGGCCTCTCCCCATCTCCAACGATTCCCTCAGATTATGTTTTAACCGGCCAATCAGGGACCGTGTTCCGATTGCTGTTCTGCCCCCCCCAGTAGAACGTAACCACTGATTGGTTCACGTTGAAACACAGTCTCCCGAAGCAATGAGCAGTGAGAGTTTCTAAAGCAATGAGCAGTGAGAGTTTCTAAGAGGAAAATATGTTTTGCCGTTTTTCTGATTGGATATGGCGAAGGTTTACGCTGATTGGCTGAAGGAGTTAGTCTGTCAAGGCAAGTAGTCCCGCCCCCTGAAATGGTTTGAGATCGGGGGAGGCCAGACTGATCTGCAGAGAGAAAGGATGGTCTGAGAGGCTCGGAGAGTCTCAGACAAGTTAAATCATTATCATTTTGTCTCTTCTCAAAACTCATTTTTATGTAAAAGCTTTTTCATAGTAGTGTTTATGTCAGTAGTTTTATTTTATTCACACCCTTTTGCTGTATTTTATGTTAGCGCTTCTTATTTTTTGTGCGTATTGTCCGTGAAGCACTTTGTAACCCTGTTTCGGAAAGTGATATTCAATTAAAACATTTTTAATGTATTATTATCATATAAACTTTGTATGACATCAATTAACACGATCGAGGTCAATGGGTAGCCCTTTTGTATGTTTTAATATTTGAGGAATACAATGACACAATAAAAGGTGAAGAAACTGCTTAAAATATTGCAAAAATGGTTGGTTTTATTAATTTTTTTACATATCCATGTGCACACATTAACTTATACCCCAGTCATCATCAGGGATCCAGCATGTGTTGACAAGTTTCCTATAGTTGCACGTCTCGATGGGTTACAGTACGCTGATGTTCCTGCAGCGTTGGCTAAGACGGCCCTCCCTACAGCCACACAAGCTGATCTCCCAGCATGCCTTTGGCACAGGGGGCAGAGTGCAGCCGAATAACCGGCTCTCCAGGTGCATCCATCCCATCTCGGTCGCCAGAAGATCGGGATGTGGCAAGTGAGCACACCCCAGTCCAAAGCCCTCGTCTCTGGCGCGCACTGTGGACCCGGCCCGCGATTTTGATCCGCTCCAAATTTGAATGGGTTCTACGGTGGCCCATGCTTCACCCCTCCACCGAGTTTCATGAAAATCGGTCAGGTAGTTTTTACATAATTCATTCATGGGCGGAGGTCTGTGCTCTCTGAGCACTATTTTTAGTTTTCAAAATGTTTCTTTCTAGACTGCTTAGCAATGATATTATAGTGTTTTTATATACATTGTCATGTTTGTTTGTTGTTTTGTGACTGTTGTGTATTAATTCAAGATGATCGATACTGTAATTAATGGAATATGGAGCCACAGAACTACTTGTTATTGTGTAGTAATAGGGGTGTTGATAGCAACTATATAATATGAGCATGCGCACCTTCGCGCGCTCTCTGTCGCGCGCTCCCCTTGAAGATGGATTGGGACATGTCCTGGACCGCTGAGAGGACCAAGTAATAAAGAATGCTTTTCTTTAAATACGTACAGTTCTGTCTAGGACATAACAGTGACCAGCATAACTAGAGCTGGTCTAGTGAATCTTGCAGTAGCACCACACGACCACAGGGTGGCAGTACAAGAATGCAAAAACTACGTTGATGACAGAGAGGAACGTGTTGTGAGACTGAGCCAACATTCATCTTAAGTTCTTCCAGGAGTTTACCACATGTCTCACCTTCTTATGATGTATTAATAAATATTTATGTACAATACTAGCTCACGGTGGTAGTTAACAGTCAAACCACCATGATGACCTATTGATTTTCAGCATTATGTGTTTGTCCAGCTCTGGCTGCGTGTTTTTTACAGGACATGCGTGTCACTGTATTGTCCCTACAGCATCCTCGTCCCCCTCCTGACCAGTGGCTTAGATTTGAGTCACAATTTCGGAGCTAAAGGTTGTTTCTTAAACAGACACCCTTTGTCTCATGTCTACAAATCCCTCAGGAGATCACCGTGATGTTAAGGGGTAGGCCAGTACGAATTTGGAGTAGCCTACTATCGAGACATGCGCAGACACATCTTTGTCACAAAACTTAAAGGTACCCAACGAAACGTGAATCAAAACAATCCGTTCTTTGTTTATTTTCGAAATTCCTCGATTATATGGTTCCTTGTAGTCTAATAAACATGTTGAATCACTTGAATGTCTTTCCTACCTTGTAATTTCTTCGCAAAATGATATTTAGCTAATGTTTTGAAAACAACAAAGATGTGTGAAACGTCACTATTATGTGCTCCGCGTATTGACTCAATGACGTAGTACGCGTTTTTCGGGGACCACCTTCTCAAATTTGCTCTAGAGCGCATACTAGTGGTCAAAAACTACATTGGGTACCTTTAACCACCAACTTGAATTTGATCCCACTGACAGTGTATTTAAACCCAAGAGCAGTGATTGATGGGAAGGGGTTTTTAAAATCCACATAGTGATGCATCTCAGCTGATGTTTTGCCCAAATACTGTATATAATTCTGCAGGTTTATGTATTTAAAGCACATGTCTGTGTCTGATAAAGATAAGATCATTATGTATCAGTGCTTGTTCTCTTGCCACACCCATGATCACGAATATTGACCTGATGTATCCCATGCGCATGTCCAAGGCTCCTCGGCGGAACACTCTCTCACCAAGCCGTCTTTTACGTCCTATTAGACATTTTTTATTGTATTATTTTCACTAGATGAAGACAGATAATCGTATTTCTCTCTTTTTATGCCCTGCCCTCCGTGATCCAGCCTCCCGGCTTCCTGTGTTTGTGAACCCGGAGAGAGGAGGAGCTGGTCGGGGCCGAGAGGAGAGGAGCTGCCACCTCGACATGGAGTCCCTTTAAACCTCGGACTAAACACAATCGCGACATAAAGAGGGATACACGACAGCCTCTTTTAGTAGAAGGGTGTCTTAAATGATACGGCATCGATTCATAATTTACATCAAGTATAGGATTTTTGTTGGGGGGGAAAAATGGCGAACGACTCTCCGGCGAAAAGTCTGGTGGAGATAGACTTGGCTTCATTGCGGGTGAGTGGCCAAGGGCAGTGTCCTTTTCTTACATTTGTGTATTATTCCTAATTCGCCTAAACCTCTCGATCAGTTGATGTGTGGTTTTCTAGTCGTGTTAGACTGGTTGGGTCATGATCGATGTGGTGTGTATGAACCCTTGTTCATCTGTATCGAGGTGTTGCCAGTCTCCTTTTTCCTTTGTTCCAAACGCATTTTTGGCACCTAGACCAGAGCGCAACAGCTCATCCGAGCCAATCTAACATCCCCTAACGCAGGATTTGACCATGTATGCCTTGTTTTTGTGAAATATCATTTCCCTTTTTCTTTACAGGATCCAGCTGGGATTTTTGAATTGGTGGAAGTGGTGGGGAATGGCACGTATGGACAAGTATACAAGGTTGGTTGGGAAGCGCTGTACTCTGGCCTAGCCCATCGGGCTCTGGGCTCTACTAGACCAGACTAGGCTCAGATCACGTTATGAATCAGATCTGGACCTGTCTGATTGAATAGCCTACATGAGCCAGCTAGCTACAACCATGTCTCCAAGTCTCCATTGAATGGGGGCGGTGGAGGGTGGGTAGAGTAGTAATAAACAGGACTGTATATGCATTGTTAATGTGTCACCTAGTTCAACTGTATGTGGGCTATTTTCACGGTCTACTCAGAAAGCCACTTATAGATACGCTTCAGACAATCAATTTGGAGAACAAAGCACCTTGCTCTCATGTCGCGTCTTATGCCCGCATCACATCCATATTGGCAGTCGGATTCCTTCCTCCTGGTCTTGCCTTGTTGACAGTTATTGTTGAGTATGTAATTTCATTTGATACAGGAGGTATAGGCTACAGCATGTCCAGGCTGGTACCAAACCCTCTCCACCATCTGTTTCTTGGTGTCATATTTCGTTGTGAAAATTCAGATTGCGCTTGTTGAAAGTCATTGAGCTGTTAAGGCAGTGTAGAGGCTCCTCTAGGCTGGCCCTAGTGTGCCAGTCGTGAGGCGAGGAGGAGGAGGAGGTTTCAAAGGACCAGCCTAGCTTCCCGTGGCACCACTGCAGCTGGGCAGTTTGAAAACAAGAACGTGAACGTGTGTTAATCTGGCTTCGTTCAGGCAGGACCGCCCCACTGACCTGCATCTGATTGGGCTGTTCGGAGGGTCGAGGGTCCGACTGACGACTGACCGACTGACCGACTGACTGACTGACTGACTGACTGACTGACTGACTGACCGACCCAATGGAACAGGAATTTAGCATCTGATCAGCCCTATTGAACAGGCATTTAGGAATAGATGAACGGTATTTTCTTAGTAACGTGTTGTCATAGTGCGGTCAAGATACGGCTCATTTCATATCACGATGACGATATCACAATACAGCACAATATAGTACGTTTTCTGTCAGTTCTGTGAAAAAAAAACATCCAAAATAACCACAATCCTCACGACTACTTTCTGATAATCCTGTGAAACTAAATACTAATGAAAAGCAGTTTATTTTTTTTCCTTTCATTTAGACATTGAGAATAACTGTCACAAAGGAGAGACCTACAGTGGCCGAGTGCAGCTGTCATGCCAGATAGTGTCCAGTTGCCAGATAGTGTCCGTGATGATGTAATGGTCTGTCGATGCTGTGCTAGCATTCCTCACATTCCACATGACGTTCCAGAGTAGCGTTCACACATTAGTTTAATTCAGAATCGCTGTTGATTACTGGGCTAGCTATACAAATGCGTGTGAAATTCGCGTTCGTAGAAGCTAAAGATGATTATGGAGAGAAAAAAAAATCAGCTAACGTTAGAGATCGTGGTATTAACCGAACTGAATAAATACTACACATATAATCACAAAACTGACTGTTGAAAAATTCTTTTCCACGGACAAATTTAGTGACTACAAACATGAATTTCACATGTATTTTTATGACTAGCCAGGGGATGAGGGCCTCGCCTGGGGATGACGGCCTGGTCTGGGGATGAGTGTAACTCTGGTCTGGGGCTGAGTGTAACTGGTCTGTGGATGAGGGCCTGGTCTGGGGATGAGTGTAACTGGTCTGTGGATGAGGGCCTGGTCTGGGCTGAGTGTAACTGGTCTGTGGATGAGGGCCTGGTCTGGGGATGAGTGTAACTCTGGTCTGGGGCTGAGTGTAACTGGTCTGTGGATGAGGGCCTGGTCTGGGGATGAGTGTAACTGGTCTGGGGATGAGGGCCTGGTCTGGGCTGAGTGTAACTCTGTTCTGGGGATGAGGGCCTGGTCTGGGGATGACGGCCTGGTCTGGGGATGAGTGTAACTCTGGTCTGGGGCTGAGTGTAACTGGTCTGTGGATGAGGACCTGGTCTGGGGCTGAGTGTAACTCTGGTCTGCGGATGAGTAACTGTGGTCTGGAGAATGAGGACCTGGTCTGGGGATGAGAGTAACTGTGGTCTGGGGATGAGAGTAACTGTGGTCTGGGGATGAGGCTAACTGTGGTCTGGGGATGAGGGTAACTGTTGTCTGGGGATGAGGGTAACTGGTCTGGGGATGAGGGTAACTGTGGTCTGGGGATGAGGGCCTGGTCCAGGGATGAGGGTAACTGGTCTGGGGGTGAGGGGCTGGTCTGGGGATGAGGGCCTATTCTGGGGATGAGGGCCTGGTCTGGGGATGAGGGTAACTGTGGTCTGGGGATGAGGGCCTGGTCCAGGGATGAGGACCTGGTCTGGGGATGAGGGCCTGCTCCGGGGATGAGGGTAACTGTGGTCTGGGGATGAGGGCCTGGTCTGGGGATGAGGGTAACTCTGGTCTGGGGATGAGGGCCTGGTCTGGGGATGAGGGCCTGGTCTGGGGATGAGGGCCTGGTCTGGGGATGAGGGCCTATTCTGGGGATGAGGGCCTGGTCTGGGGATGAGGGCTAGGTACTCAGTGTAACTCCAGTGTAGTGCACTTATCCAAAGGCCTCCTCTCTCATTCACCCATTCACACACCAATGGTGGAATTTGCCATTCAAGCTGCTAGCCTGCTCATTGGGAGCCATTTGGGGTTCAGTGTCTTGCCCAAGGGCAAGGACACTTCGACGCGCAGCCGAAGGGAAGGAGCTAGAAAAGAAGCTTTTGTTCCATTGCTAATTGATCTATTTAACGAACTAGCTAGTTGCCATAACCTTTTGTTTTGTTTAGGTCATTTGTGAGAGAGCATGCATCTCGGCATCGCTAGCTGTCATTGTTCTTGCCAGCTATAGCTAGTGTGTTCCATAGCTAACGTTATAATATCAGAGGAGCTGTCAGTCAGATGTCAATCAAAATATGATATCATTGAGCTAGAAAACGCATGATATCCATAGACGCCGGAATAGTTAGCTACTACTGTGTTGTTTAAGCACAACGTTGCGCATGCGCACTTCGACTGAATGCTGCGTCCCGGGGGCGCGAGTTTTAAAAGGTAATACATGTCAGTGTATTATCTTTCTGAGTAGACTGTTTGGACGATTACTTACTAGCTTACTTCAATTACTAGCTTACTTTTAGTCAATCTAATTGGAGAATTCGCACCAGACATGTTTGTAAAGGTCCAAATATCGCGACGTATTGCTTTAATGAGACACTAAACTTGATCATTTATGCATTTTGACTATTTCAAGCCAATCCTGTGGCTTTACATGTATAGGTGAGCCACGCCTCTATCAGCTGTCCGTTGGGGCTAGCCTAGGTCAGCTCAGCAGCGCCGTGATGAGACGGGCGAGTGAGCATGGGCCCAGTAGGATGAATGAGGGGCACTACAGCTGTTTGAAGAGCAGCTGTCCAGGCCCAGACAGAGCCTATCCACTCCATTACAAAGCTGTTTTTGTCTCTGCATTTTCTGGCTTTCTGCCCCCCTCGCCTCTGACCCGCCAGTATGGCGGCATAGAAAGGGCCCGTTTGTCAGTTGGAGCCCAAAACACTGAATAGGCAAATGGCCTCCAACTGAAAAAACGGGGTTAACTTCTCCTCTCTCAGCGGCTTTCTTCCGTTTGTTTTTTCATCCCCTACGAGAGAAGACAATGACGCCTAGCCCATTTTTATCATGCAAATAACTTAGAATTGACCGTAGGAAATAATGCACCGTGCCTGAAGCAAATTCCTAGCTAGCATGCTGAAAAACGACATGGCAATAAACGAATTCTGATTATAAAGAAGCACAGGGCCGAGTGTAACGTTTATCTTATTTGCAGGCAAGCCGCGGAGGCGTACAACGCCAAATTGCCTCAGCAAATCGTTGTTATGAACGAACCGCTGCTGGAATAGGCGAGATCAGGCTGCTAGAAGCTAGCCAGCTAGCTAATGGCAACAGCCACTAGGTTAGGTTAGCTGAACAGCCAGCAGGTGGCTAGGTTAGCTGAATGTTAGCTAAGCTAGCTAGCCACGAGAGGCTATTAGCCGTATGAGGCTCACTCGCCCACTGAATTGCATAACGTAAACAAACCAGACATGTTTTTTAGATACGTTTTGTTGAACCCTATCAGTTATCAAATGGTATGCAGCAAGTGCACGTGTGAGCCAAATGCATGCTCATCAGTTCAGGAGGTCAAAGAAGCAGCCATTAGGATAATCACATCTGACTGTAGCTCAATGTATGCTTTTTAATTTGATATAGTGCAAAATAATTCCGCTCACGCGCTCTGTGCGCTCGCATTACATGTCGTATCAAAGCTCTGATCAAAAATACGCCCTTGCAGAAAAGAGCCCAGAGCATCACTGAGCCACCACCATGCTTCACTGTAGACAGGATGTTCTTTTCAGCATATGTTTCATTCGTCTTCCTCCAGACATACCGCTGATCCAAAGGCCCACAAAGTTCCAGTTTTGTTTCATCCGCTCCACAGAACCGAATTCCAAAATTTCTGTGGCTTATTTATATGGGTTTGAGCATATTGGAGCCGACTTTTCTTGCTTTTGGCTCAGTAGTGGTGTACATCTTGGAGTCGGGGCATGGAGCCCTTCAGTGTTCAGTATTCGCCTTACTGTGCAAACTGAACCCTCAGTGTTGCTGCCACCAGGTCTTGCTGCAGGTGTGTTGCAGTCACTGGCCATGTTTCCATCCACACGTTTTATGCGAATTGCCTCATGGAAACAGTAAAATTTGATTAAAAATCATGAAAATCGACAAAAAGTTTGTACTCTCAATCTCATCGGATTTTCTCTTGTTCGATAAAAGTCTTTTGCGATAAATGCTTTATCCGATTTAAAGCTCTAGATGGAAATGCACGTTCGCCGGATTTATTCGCATTCATATTTTTAGCGATCCTCACACAATTCGATTGACAAGTGGATGGAAACATGGCTAGTCTAGAGTTTCTGACCACTTGTCACCTCAGGAGTCTGGTGGCAGCCGCTGACAGCTTCCTCATTCTGCCACATCCAGGTAGTGTGGCCACTGTTCCTTTAACTTTAAACTTGCAAACTACGCTTCCAACTGTATCACCAGTATGGTGTCTGTGCCACTGGACTGGATTTCCAGTGTGTCCCTGTAGTTCTTTTTGGTCCCTTTGATGTCCTTCTCCATGGAGTATCTGCTGTGCTTCTGGAGCTCTGTCCCCCGACTGTCCTCCTCCTCCATTTCTGTCCTGATGTCTTCATTCATCCAGGGTTTCTGGTTGGGGACACCTTGGATGTCCTGGTGGGGATGCATCTGGTCCCTAACGTGGTTGATGGCAGATCGTGCCCATCTCTTCAGGTCTGGGGTGGATGTTTTGGCGTAACCCCAGTCAGTATTGTCCACACCTACTTGCAGTCTACTCCTGGTTCTCCTCAAATCAGATGTGGTTAGATCTGAGGGTGGGCGGAGCCATCTTCAGGCTCTGCTCGTAGGCCGGAAGTCGTAGCACGGAGGCGGAGTCAGACCTCCTGAAGGCCAGACGCGGAAGGGTGCGATATGCCCCCTTGATGGAGGTGTAGCAGAGGTCAAGTGTTTTGGTCATCGAGGTCAAGTGTTTTGGTCTTCATGGGTGCACAGGACACATGCTGAGATTGCTTTGTCAGCACTTTTTGAAGTACTGTAGCAGTGGTTGAGGTTTCCAGCTACGATGGACACAGCCTCCAGGTAAATGGTAAATGGACTGCACTTATATAGCGCTTTTCCACCTTAGCGGCACTCAAAGCGCTTTCCAATGGCCTCTCATTCACCCATTCACACACCCATTCACACACCCATTCACACACCAATGGCGGTAGCTGCCATGCAAGGTGCTAACCTGCTCATTGGGAGCAATTTGGGGTTAGGTGTCTTGCTCAAGGACACTTCGACATGTGGACAGTCGGAGCTGGGATTCGAACCACTGACCCTTCAATCATTGAACGACCCGCTCTACCAACTGAGCAACAGCCGCCCCAGGTAGAGTGACTCGTGATTAGGGATGTCACGGTGTGGATTTTTTCCCACCGACTGCTTTCCAACTGACTGTCCGAACCAAAGTGGGGTTTTTGCCTTTGGGGTTTTTCCCTTTTTGTTTCTAGAACGCAGTCAATCCCAAATCCGAATTCCTACTTCTCAGGCAACTGGAACACGGCATGAGGGGAAGAGCAGGTGCCCTCTTCTCACTCCCTGCTGTCTGAGTGAGGCGTGCTCAGGCTGAAGCCGCCTGGTTATCTGCAGCCCTGGATGTTCTGCTCCCATAATGCACTGCACTAAGGGACGCTCCGATCAGCACTGTGGCTCTGGCTGTGGACCAGCAGGCCATGTGGAGACGGTCTGAGAGCCTCAGGTGCTCCGCGGAAAGAGCGGAGGTGCTCCCTCCCTCATTTTTGAACGAGTTTTGTGAGCTTGCCGTTTTGCCTCGCTATATTTTGGCATTTTAGTTTCTGCCTCCACAATTATCTTAGCTCCTCACTTGGGATTCAGTTGAATTGCACGCTCCACAGATAGGGCAACTCGTGTATTGGTTGAGGGGTACTTCTATCCCACCCCCACAGCCCAGACGTTGACACCCAGAAACGTCCGTAAGAATGAACATCAAAAAACTACAGCCAGATGGAAGGGCCTCTAGATAAACATACCATCACACATTCTAGTGAGGCCTGAGTGATTATTGAGAGGGATTATTTTTGTATGGCTATACTTTTTTTTTTTAGGTAAATCCTAAGTATACCTTTAATCAACCCAACTGCAATTTGATATTTGAAAAAAATGCTTTATCAAGATATCTTTTTTTGAAAATAAACACTTCACAAGTATACACTAGCGGGGTTTCTGAGTGGAAAAGACATTTTTGCCGTTCTTCTAACTGGATTTGAAAAGGTTTGTTTTGTTATACTGATTGGCTGAAGGAGTTTTTCTTTGAAGGCAAGTACCAGTCTCACAAGGGTAGGCCTCAGTGACCTTTGACCGGGATGCACAGGGCCTGATTAGTTCAGCTTCTGACTGAGGAGTGTGAATGCTCACTTTAGCAGCCTAGAGGAATAGGCCTAGTTGACTACTTCTACCCCTATACCTCTCCAATCTCCCTCCACCCCATCTTGCTTTTCTTCTCTCTCCCAGCTCATACAATGCTCTCGTCTGCCTTTTCATCCACTCTCCCCCTTTCTCCTCCACCCTCATCCATCCTCAGTGGCTGTTCTCTAGGGAGGGTGATAGGAGTCCGTTAGGGGGGCTTGGCCAGTGGGAGGGTGGGAGGAGTCTGTTGGGGGAGGGTGATAGGGGTCCGTTAGGGGGGCTTGGCCAGTGGGAGTAAAGTAGGAGTCCATTAGGGGGGGTGTGGTAGGAGTCTGTTAGGGGGGCTTGGCCGGTGGGAGGGTGGGAGGAGTCTGTTAGGGGGGGGGGTGATAGGTGTCCGTTAGGGGGGCTTGGCCAGTGGGAGGAGTCTGTTAGGGGGGCTGGGAGGGTGGGAGGAGTCTGTTGGGAGGGGGGTACTAGTCCGTCAGGGGGGCTGGGCCTGGTGGAGGGGGGTACTAGTCCGTTAGGGGGGCTTGTCCAGTGGGAGGGGGGTACTAGTCTGTTAGGGGGGCTGGGCCTGTGGGAGGGGGGTACTAGTCCGTTAGGGGGGCTTGGCCAGTGGGAGGGGGGTACTAGTCCGTTAGGGGGGCTTGGCCAGTGGGAGGGGGGTACTAGTCTGTTAGGGGGGCTGGGTCTGTGGGAGGGGGGTACTAGTCCGTTAGGGGGGCTTGGCCAGTGGGAGGGGGGTACTAGTCTGTTAGGGGGGCTGGGCTTGTGGGAGGGGGGTACTAGTCCGTTAGGGGGGCTTGGCCAGTGGGAGGGGGGTACTAGTCCGTTAGGGGGGCTTGGCCAGTGGGGGGGGGGTACTAGTCCGTTAGGGGGGATGGGCGTGTGGGAGGGGGGTACTAGTCCGTTAGGGGGTTGGGCGTGTGGGAGGGGGGGGTACTAGTCCGTGAGGGGGGATGGGCGTGTGGGAGGGGGGTACTAGTCCGTTAGGGGGGTTGGGCGTGTCCGAGAGGGGTACTAGTCCGTTAAGGTGGGTGTGGTAGGAGTCCGTTAGGGAGGCTGGCCCTGGGAAAGTGGGTCAGGGTGCCGGTATGCAGAAAAGAGGCAGGGTCCTGTCGTGTTGACCTTTGGCCGTTTCTCTCTCAACTCATCTGGTTTGTGTTGAGCTGTGGGAGGAGCCGGATGAGTACTGTACATGATAGCATGTCCCTTAGATTGTGTGTAAACTTGTGCATTCTTGTGATAATAATGTCTCATTCTTGTGATATTGTGTGTGTGTGCATCAGAGCAGCCTAACTTTGTCATGTCTTAGTTTGTGTGTTAGGCTAGTAGTGTGTTAGTTTGTGTGTTAGGCTAGTAGTAGCATGTGTTAGGTGGTGTTAGGCTAGAAGTAGTGTGTCATGTGGTGTTAGGCTAGTAGTAGCATGTGTTATTTGGTGTTAGGCTAGTAGTAGCATGTGTTAGGTGGTGTTAGGCTAGTAGTAGCATGTGTTAGGTGGTGTTAGGCTAGTAGTAGCATGTGTTAGGTGGTGTTAGGCTAGTAGTAGCATGTGTTAGGTGGTGTTAGGCTAGTAGTAGCATGTGTTATTTGGTGTTAGGCTAGTAGTAGCATGTGTTAGGTGGTGTTAGGCTAGTAGTAGCATGTGTTAGGCTAGTAGTAGCATGTGTTATTTGGTGTTAGGCTAGTAGTAGCATGTGTTAATTGCTGTTAGGCTAGTAGTAGCATGTGTTAGGTGGTGTTAGGCTAGTAGTAGCATGTGTTAATTGGTGTTAGGCTAGTAGTAGCATGTGTTAGGTGGTGTTAGGCTAGTAGTAGCATGTGTTAATTGGTGTTTGGCTAGTAGTAGCATGTGTTAGGTGGTGTTAGGCTAGTAGTAGCATGTGTTAGGTGGTGTTAGGCTAGTAGTAGCATGTGTTATTTGGTGTTAGGCTAGTAGTAGCATGTGTTAATTGCTGTTAGGCTAGTAGTAGCATGTGTTAGGTGGTGTTAGGCTAGTAGTAGCATGTGTTAGGTGGTGTTAGGCTAGTAGTAGCATGTGTTAGGTGGTGTTAGGCTAGTAGTAGCATGTGTTAGGTGGTGTTAGGCTAGTATTAGAATGTGTTAATTGGTGTTAGGCTAGTAGTAGTATATGTTAGGTGGTGTTAGGCTAGTAGTAGCATGTGTTAGGTGGTGGTAGGCTAGTAGTAGCATGTGTTAGCTGGTGTTAGGCTAGTAGTAGCATGTGTTAGCTGGTGTTAGGCTAGAAGTAGTGTGTCAGGTGGTGTTAGGCTAGTAGTAGCATGCGTTATTTGGTGTTAGGCTAGTAGTAGCATGTGTTAGGTGGTGTAAGGCTAGTAGTAGCATGTGTTAGCTGGTGTTAGGCTAGTAGTAACATGTGTTAGGTGGTGTTAGGCTAGTAGTAGAATGTGTTAAGTGGTGTTAGGCTAGTAGTAGCATGTGTTAGCTGGTGTTAGGCTAGTAGTAGCATGTGTTAGGTGGTGTTAGGCTAGTAGTAGCATGTGTTAGGTGGTGTTAGGCTAGTAGTAGCATGTGTTAATTGGTGTTAGGCTAGTAGTAGCATGTGTTAGGTGGTGTTAGGCTAGTAGTAGCATGTGTTAGCTGGTGTTAGGCTAGTAGTAGCATGTGTTAGGTGGTGTTAGGCTAGTAGTAGCATGTGTTAGGTGGTGTTAGGCTAGTAGTAGCATGTGTTAGCTGGTGTTAGGCTAGTAGTAACATGTGTTAGGTGGTGTTAGGCTAGTAGTAGCATGTGTTAAGTGGTGTTAGGCTAGTAGTAGCATGTGTTAGCTGGTGTTAGGCTAGTAGTAGCATGTGTTAGGTGGTAGGCTAGTAGTGGCACGTTTGTGTCTGTGTTTGTGTCTCAGCCTGCATGCGCATATTGAGCATCTCCCCAGGTGACCTGTTTGTTATTCATGACACTTTCACCTCCCCCACACACACCCACACCCACACCCACACACACACACACACACACACACACACACACACACACACACACACACACACACACTCAAATGTCACCTTGCATCTCCATGTGACCCTTGTGCCATGGCCCTCCTGGGGCTATTAAACCCTCATCACCACCAAACTACCACTACACGCACGCACACACACACACACACACACACACACACACACACACACACACACACACACACACACACACACACACACACTCTCGCCGACATACACACCAACCTCCTCTGGCCCCTTCCCACACTCCTTTGTTGTGTTATGCAGTGGCAGTAATAACATGTGTTATGCAGTGGCAGTAATAACATGTGTTATGCAGTGGCAGTAATAACATGTGTTATGCAGTGGCAGTAATAACATGTGTTATGCAGTGGCAGTAATAACATGTGTTATGCAGTGGCAGTAATAACATGGGTTATGCAGTGGCAGTAATAACATGTGGTATGCAGTGGCAGTAATAACATGTGTTATGCAGTGGCAGTAATAACATGTGTTATGCAGTGGCAGTAATAACATGTGTTATGCAGTGGCAGTAATAACATGTGTTATGCAGTGGCAGTAATAACATGGGTTATGCAGTGGCAGTAATAACATGGGTTATGCAGTGGCAGTAATAACGTGTTATGCAGTGGCAGTAATAACACATCAGACTTCATCACAAGTGGCTCCTTCCTTCTGTCATCTGAAGATGATGATGATGATGAAGATCCCAGTGTTTGTAGCCGACGGTGCGGACGGAGGGAATGAGGATAGTATTGGAATGCTGGTCTGTAGCTGGGGCGTGGCCAGCAGCACATCTGGCTGTGGTTAGGGCTTTAATGGGAGACTTGAGCTAGCTGGGGGGGGCGGGGGGGGGGTCTTAGTGATAACTTACTGCCTTAGATAACCTCTACAGGGCAGCACCCCGCCTGGTTGACCTCCTATGTTCGCCCCCACATCAGCCCCCGAGCCCTGGATGCGCTGTCTTGGGGAGCAAGAAGTAGGGCTGGGTATTGAGTCGAATTTCAAGAAACGATTCACAAGGTTCCGAATCGATTATCACGATTCGATTCGGTTAGTGTTACTAAAACTTTTTTTTTTTTTTTTTTTAGCTGTAACCTTAATTATATGACTGCCAAGTTATGCAACACATCAATACTAGGGCTGGGTATTGATACTGATTTCCAAAAATGAATGAATGAATGAATCATTGAATGAATGAATTAACTATTCATTCCTTCATGTATTCATTGATTCATTAAATAAAATATTGATTTTGTGATTCATCAATCGATTCTGAATAATTTGATTCAGAATCGATTCAGAATCGATTAATCGATTTTTTTAAACCCAGCCCTAGCAAGAAGACATCCGATCTTCAGTCAGAGCTGCACTCTTGTGGTGCGGCCATCTTGTCTGACAGGCTAGGTGATCTTCCAGGTCTCCTGCCCTTCTTAGACGGGGGTTGACGTAGTCGCCGTTTGCCGCTGGCTACCCGAGTTCCAGGATGTTTAAGATGACCTGAGGCTAGTCCACCAGACAGGCGCCCTTTTCTGACTGGAGGGGGGGCTGGAGCACTGAGGGGGGGTTATGCCCCACATGAGGCAACCACGGTACAGTAGACAACAACAGTTTGGTAGACGTTAGCTAACTTTGTTTGCCAAACCAGTAACAATGCACTACTTGGTATTTTGTGCATAGAAAAGAGGTTGCGAACATATCCTCAGGTAACAGTTGGGGAATACTGTGTGCACGACTGATTTAATGAGACACAAATACGACAGAAATGCTAATAAAACAGTATTAAAGTTTGACTTAGTTACACAGGGAGCTGCCATCTTGTCGACTTGCAGAGCTGACTGGAGGTAGGGGCGAGTGGTATGAGTTCACAAGCCGAGAAAACAAGTTGTGAAGGGGCGTTCCGGTTAAAACTGCGAGTAGTATCGCATGAATCACGACTTCACGAGCCAAATGGAATGCAGCAATACGTCCTGGACTTAATCGTGTCTGTCAGTGTCAAAGACAAATGTGTTGCTACATCTATAACAATGTATTCTGGACTTTTTTGACACATAAATGTAAGAAAAAGTTCAAGGCCTGCGGTGTCCATTTTGTGGAGTAGAGGTGGCCTTCTTGGGTTTAGAAAGCGTTCAACCCTGTGACCTTCAACCCTCAGAGTGTGGTGTGTGTGTGTGTGTGGGAGGGGGGCTGGCTTTGGACCGGGGGGTTGAAACGTCCCTACCATCGAATCCCAAACATGAAATCTTTATCTCTTCTTGGGGAGCGCTGGAGTTTGAAAAAAGAGACGTCTGTTTAGGTCTGTTTTTGATAGTCTCTAGAAGAGAAGGGAATTGTGGGAAAGGGAGTTTTCTAGAAAAGTAACAAAAACAATCGGACACGCTTGCTACTTATTAGCCTAGTTGAGCGGCTGATAAACGTACTGCTCCTTACTGTTGACCATGTGACTAACCAGTCTCTCTCTCTCTCCAGGGGCGGCATGTCAAGACTGGACAGCTGGCCGCCATCAAGGTCATGGACGTCACTGAGGTAAGCGAGACCGGAGGGGCGGGGGCCTCACTCCAGGACGTGACATCACTGTTCGTCAGGGAGGAAGTGGGATGGAGGGGTCTGGGGTGGGGGAGGTATCGAACCTTGAGCCAAGCCGGACCGTTGGTGATGTTGAGAGTGTGTCATGTGGTTGTTTTCATTCTTCATATGGTAAATGGACTACACTTATATAGCGCTTTTCCACCTTAGCGGCACTCAAAGCGCTTTACAATGGCCTCTCATTCACCCATTCACACACACACTCACACACCAATGGCGGTAGCTGCCATGCAAGGTGCTAACCTGCTCATTGGGAGCAATTTGGGGTTAGGTGTCTTGCTCAAGGACACTTCGACATGTGGACAGTCGGAGTCGGGATTCGAACCGCTGACCCTTCGATCACTGAACGACCCGCTCTACCAACTGAGCTACAGCCGACCCGTAGTGAGTAGAGATCAGGGCAGCAGGGTGCTTCTAGTCCTGTAGTGAGTAAACATCAGGCATTTAATGACCGAATTTCATCATTTTTAGACAGCAGACGCGTGTCTTTGTGTAGCCCTCTGCTCTGTGTGGACCTCCCAGTGAACATGGAGCTGGTAGGGCCACACACACACACACACACACACACACACACACACACACACACACACACACACACATCATGAATGCACTCATGTACAGACCTATGTAGAGACCTATAGCCGGAGAGAGCTTGAATGGAGCATGGCGTTTACAGCGCTTAAGGTATGATTTTAATTTTAATCAAAACATTGTGAGTGTTAACTTAAAGTCACGCTGGATACGGAGCGACAGTAGCAAGAGTGACACAACACTTCTCAGTGTGACACTCCTGGTCACACCACTTCTCAGTGTGACACTCCTGGTCACAACACTTCTCAGCGTGACACTCCTGGTCACATCGTGTCCCAACCTGCCTCCCACACCCCCTGCCCCCGCGCGTGGTGACTAAGTGTCTGGCGAGGAGTGCCCGGTCGAGTGTTGCTCAACCGTTTCCTGTCGGGAGTGTCGAGAGGTTGCTGCCGCTCCTCCCTGGCTGCTCGCCAGCTCACAGGTGACTGAACGCACGTCGGTAATGGCCGCCGCCCGGCCCCGCCCAAGATGAGCGCTCCAGACGGAGGGGGTGGCTCATATCAGCGATGTAGACGAGACCACAGTGCATTACTCACCTATTCTGACTGGCGTTGTCAGACCAAGTTAAGTTGGTTATGGCGTGGCTGCAGCAGGTAGTGGAGCTGGCTCAATTCCCTTACTTCTCAATTCCCATACTTCTCAATTCCCATATTTCTCAATTCCCATATTTCTCAATTCCCATACTTCTCAATTCCCATACTTCCCAATTCCCATACTTCCCAATTCCCATACTTCTCAATTCCTATACTTCTCAATTCCCATACTTCCCAATTCCCATACTTGTCAATTCCCATACTTGTCAATTCCCATACTTGTCAATTCCCATACTTGTCAATTCCCATACTTCTCAATTCCCATACTTCCCAATTCCCATACTTCTCAATTCCCATACTTCTCAATTCCCATACTTCTCAATTCCCATTCTTGTCAATTGACATACTTGTCAATTGACATACTTGTCAATTCACATACTTGTCAATTCACATACTTGTCAATTCTCATACTTGTCAATTCGCATACTTGTCAATTCCCATACTTCCCAATTCCCATACTTCCCAATTCCCATACTTCCCAATTCCCATACTTCTCAATTCCCATACTTCCCAATTCCCATACTTCCCAATTCCCATACTTCCCAATTCCCATACTTCTCAATTCCCATACTTCCCAATTCCCATACTTCCCAATTCCCATACTTCTCAATTCCCATACTTCTCAATTCCCATACTTCTCAATTCCCATACTTCTTGGACCTGGACAGTTGGCTACAATACCGGAGCCTGAATGCTTTGCCACATTTCACCAAATGAGCTCAAACTTACTGGGCTGTTGTGGAGCAAACTGGGACCCCAGCATTATATGTTTGTTTGTTTGTTTGTTGGCTAAACACGCGGACCAAGCTAGTCTGAGTTAGCCAGCTCCCTGCTCTGAGACAGGATCACACGCCCGTGCTGCACGTTCAGGGCGGGGTTAGGGGGCGTTTCAGCGCGGGGTTAGGGGGCGTTTCAGGGCGTGGTTAGGGGGCGTTTCAGCGCGGGGTTAGGGTGCGTTTCAGGGCGGGGTTAGGGGGCGTTTCAGGGTGGGGTTAGGGGGCGTTTCAGGGCGGGGTTAGAGGGCGTTTCAGGGCGGGGTTATGGTGCGTTTCAGGGCAGGGTTAGGGGGCGTTTCAGCGTGGGGTTAGGGGGTGTTTCAGCGTGGGGTTAGGGGGCGTTTCAGGGCGGGGTTAGGGGGCGTTTCAGCGTGGGGTTAGGGGGCGTTTCAGGGCGGGGTTAGGGGGCGTTTCAGCGCGGGGTTAGGGGGCGTTTCAGGGCGGGGCTAGGGGGCGTTTCACCGCGGGGTTAGGGGGCGTTCCAGGGCCTGGTTAGGGGGCGTTTCAGGGCGGGGTTAGGGGGCGTTTCAGGGCGGGGTTAAGGGGCATTTCAAGGCAGGGTTAGGGGGCGTTTCAGGGCGGGATTAGGGTGCGTTTCAGCGTGGGGTTAGGGTGCGTTTCAGGGCGGGGTTAGGGTGCGTTTCAGGGCGGGTTAGGGGGCGTTTCCGGGCGGGGTTAGGGTCGTTTCAGGGAGGGGTTAGGGGGCGTTTCAGGGCAGGGTTAGGGGGCGTTTCAGCGCGGGGTTAGGGGGCGTTTAAGGGCGGGGTTAGGGGGCGTTTCAGCGCGGGGTTAGGGTGCGTTTCCGGGCGGGGTTAGGGGGCGTTTCAGCGCGGGGTTAGGGTGTGTTTCAGGGCGGGGTTAGGGTGCGTTTCAGGGTGGGGTTAGGGGGCGTTTCAGGGCGGGGTTAGGGGGCGTTTCAGGGCAGGGTTAGGGGGCGTTTCAGGGCGGGGTTAGGGGCCGTTTCAGGGCGGGGTTAGGGGGCGTTTCAGGGCGGGGTTAGGGGCCGTTTCAGGGCGGGGTTAGGGGGCGTTTCAGGGCGGGGTTAGGGGCCGTTTCAGGGCGGGGTTAGGGGGCGTTTCAGGGTGGGGTTAGGGTGCGTTTCAGGGTGGGGTTAGGGGGCGTTTCACCGCGGGGTTAGGGGGTGTTTCAGGGCCTGGTTAGGGGGCGTTTCAGGGCGGGGTTAGGGGGCGTTTCAGGGCGGGGTTAGGGGGCGTTTCAGGGCGGGGTTAGGGGCCGTTTCAGGGCGGGGTTAGGGGGCGTTTCAGGGCGGGGTTAGGGGCCGTTTCAGGGCGGGGTTAGGGGGCGTTTCAGGGTGGGGTTAGGGTGCGTTTCAGGGTGGGGTTAGGGGGCGTTTCACCGCGGGGTTAGGGGGTGTTTCAGGGCCTGGTTAGGGGGCGTTTCAGGGCGGGGTTAGGGGGCGTTTCAGGGCGGGGTTAGGGGGCGTTTCAGGGCGGGGTTAGGGTGCGTTTCAGGGCGGGGTTAGGGGGTGTTTCAGCGTGGGGTTAGGGTGCGTTTCAGGGCGGGGTTAGGGTGCGTTTCAGGGTGGGGTTAGGGTGCGTTTCAGGGCGGGTTAGGGGGCGTTTGAGGGCGGGGTTATGGTGCGTTTCAGGGCAGGGTTAGGGGGCGTTTCAGGGCGGGGATAGAGGGCGTTTCAGGGCGGGGTAAGGGGGTGTTTCAGGGCGGGGTTAGGGGGCGTTTCAGCGTGGGGTTGGGGGGCGTTTCAGGGTGGGGTTAGGGGGCGTTTAAGGGCGGGGTTAGGGGGCGTTTCAGGGCGGGGTTAGGGGGCGTTTCAGGGCGGGGTTGGGGTGCGTTTCAGGGCGGGGTTAGGGGGCGTTTCAGCGTGGAGTTAGGGTGCGTTTCAGCGCGGGGTTAGGGGGCGTTTCAGCGTGGGGTTAGGGGGCGTTTCAGCGCGGGGTTAGGGGGCGTTTCAGCGTGGGGTTAGGGGGCGTTTCAGCGTGGGGTTAGGGGGCGTTTCAGGGTGGGGTTAGGGGGCGTTTCAGGGTGGGGTTAGGGGGCGTTTCAGGCTGGGGTTAGGGGGCGTTTAAGGGCGGGGTTAGGGGGCGTTTCAGGGCGGGTTAGGGGGCGTTTCAGGGTGGGGTTAGGGGGCGTTTAAGGGCGGGGTTAGGGGGCGTTTCAGGGCGGGGTTAGGGGGTGTTTCAGCGTGGGGTTAGGGGGCGTTTCAGGGCCTGGTTAGGGGGCGTTTCAGGGCCTGGTTAGGGGGCGTTTCAGGGCGGGATTATGGTGCGTTTCAGGGCGGGATTATGGTGCGTTTCAGAGTGGGGTTAGGGGGCGTTTCAGGGCGGGGTTAGGGGGCGTTTCAGCGTGGGGTTAGGGGGCATTTCAGGGCGGGGTTAGGGGGCGTTTCAGCGTGGGGTTAGGGTGCGTTTCAGCGCGGGGTTAGGGGGCGTTTCAGCGTGGGGTTAGGGGTGCGTTTCAGCGCGGGGTTAGGGGGCGTTTCAGCGTGGGGTTAGGGGGCGTTTCAGCGTGGGGTTAGGGGGCGTTTCAGGGTGGGGTTAGGGGGCGTTTCAGGGCGGGGTTAGGGGGCGCACGTTTCCCTGACCCAGAATCTCACCTCTGCTCTACATTCTCAACTCCAGCCCTCTGCCATAATACAGATGTTTTTTGTTGTTTTTTTAAATTCCCCCGTTAAGCTTCCTGGGAAATGGTTTCCATGCTGAGCCTACGCTAGGTTGGCGCCAGTGATTCTTTATTTTTGTCCAAAAGTTCTGTTGTCCAAAGACAGTTAATATTGAATGAGACCTGGTTGAAACCAATTTGAGAGAGAGAGAGAGAGAGAGAGAGAGAGGGAGGGAGCGCGCGCATGTTTTTTTGGGGGGGGAGGGGGGGTCATTGTGTTCTTCCCTCTGACCTCTATGGCTCCACCCCCTTCATTCTCCTCCCTTTTTGTCATCATTTTGCTTGTCAGCAGTGCGCTGTCTGTCCCTGGTCATGTGACGCGGTGGGGATGAGGCTCTGTCCCTGGTCATGTGACGCGGTGGGGATGAGGCTCTGTCCCTGGTCATGTGACGCGGTGGGGATGAGGCTCTGTCCCTGGTCATGCGACGCGGTGGGGATGAGGCTCTGTCCCTGGTCATGTGACGCGGTGGGGATGAGGCTCTGACCCTGGATGATGTCACAGGGAGGCGGGGCAGAGGGGAGGGTGATGTCACAGGGAGGCGGGGCAGAGGGGAGGGTGATGTCACAGGGAGGCGGGGCAGAGGGGAGGGTGATGTCACAGGGAGGCGGGGCAGAGGGGAGGATGATGTCACAGGGAGGCGGGGCAGAGGGGAGGGTGATGTCACCCCAGACGAGTGCAGCATGGCGGTCCAGACTGGTTCTAGCAGCTAGCCAGCCTGTATCTGAGGGCTATGAATGCGTGGACTTGCTGTCAGCTTGTCACCTCGTCACCCCCTTGGCTAGGGGTGTGGTTTTGTCAAACGAAAGCTATTTTTCTGTCTCATACTGCAGCAGATTGCAGGGTGCAGTTGAAGCCATCTCTCCAATGAGAGAGGGCCAGACAGGCACATGAAATAGTTCATTCATTCAATGATTCATTCATTCATTTTTGGAAATATCGATACCCAGCCCTAGTATTGATGTGTTGCATAACTTGGCAGTCATGTAATTAAGGTTACAGCTAAAAACAACAGGTTTTAGTAACACTAACCGAATCGATATCGAATCGAATCGTGATAATCGATTCTGAACCTTGTGAATCGGACTCTTGAAATTCGAATCGATACCCAGCCCTAGCCCTAACCCATGCATTAAGTCTCAGAGGAAATTGAACCTGCAACTTTGGTGTTTAGTCAAGCTGTATACCGGATGAGATGAGGGTCTTCCACTGACCCCCCTGTGTCTGTCTGTACGTGCATCCTCGCAGGACGAAGAGGAGGAAATTAAACTGGAGATCAACATGCTGAAGAAGTACTCCCACCACAGAAACATCGCTACGTACTACGGGGCTTTTATCAAGAAGAGTCCGCCGGGACACGATGACCAGCTCTGGGTGAGTTACCTTACTGTGGTGTGTATAATGGTGATCATGACAACAGTGGTGTGTATGATGGTGATAGTGATCACAGTGGTGTGTATGATGGTGATAGTGATCACAGTGGTGTGTATGATGGTGATAGTGGTCACAGTGGTGTGTATGATGGTGATAGTGATCACAGTGGTGTGTATGATGGTGATAGTGATCACAGTGGTGTGTATGATGGTGATAGTGATCACAGTGGTGTGTATGATGGAGATAGTGATCACAGTGGTGTGTATGATGGTGATAGTGATCACAGTGGTGTGTATGATGGTGATAGTGATCACAGTGGTGTGTATGATGGTGATAGTGATCACAGTGGGGTGTATGATGGTGATAGTGATCTTCATGATCACAGTTCCTCTGATGCAGTAGTAACATGTCCCCCCAGCTGGTGATGGAGTTCTGTGGCGCCGGCTCCATCACAGACCTGGTGAAGAACACGAAGGGAAACCAGCTGAAGGAAGACTGGATCGCCTACATCTCCAGAGAGATCCTCAGGGTGAGTCTGGTCTCTCTCTCTGATCTCTCTCTCCCTCTCTCTCTCTCATCCTCTCCCCCTCCCTCTCTCTCTCCCTCTCCCTCTCCCTCTCCCCCTCTCCCTCTCCCTCTCTCTCTCTCCCTCTCCCTCTCCCTCTCCCTCTCTCTCTCTCTCTCTCTCTCTTTCTCCCTCTCTCTCTCCCTCTCCCTCCCTCTCTCTCTCTCTCTCTCTCTCCCTCCCTCTCCCTCTCTCTCTCTCTCTCCCTCTCTCTCTCTCTCTCTCTCTCATCCTCTACTTCTCTCCCTCTCCCTCTCCCTCTCCCTCTCCCTCTCCCTCTCCCTCTCCCTCTCCCTCTCCCTCTCCCTCTCCCTCTCCCTCTCCCTCTCTCTCTCTCTCCCTCTCATCCTCCACTTCTCCTCTACACCCTTTACATGTTGCTTTAATCATCCGTCTGCTCTCGACACTGAACTACAACCGTGTTTTTAGTTCAAGGTCAAGGTCATGTTTTTTTAGTTGAAATAAATCTCTCCCTCGTAGGGATTGGCTCACCTGCACGCCCATCACGTCATCCACCGGGACATCAAGGGTCAGAACGTCCTGCTGACGGAGAACGCCGAGGTCAAACTCGGTGAGTGACGCTCCTCACCACCAACCACATCGCAGTACTATCGCGTGTCAAGTATATCGTGCTCCCCAAATGGACGACCTAGAACTACACACGACAAAATGGACACCGGCCTGGAACTCCAGCTCCCAAGGATTCCTCGGGCTGTGGTTCGGGAGTGTTCGCACCCGGGCGTTTCTGCAGCCCTTGGGTCAATGAGCGAGTAGCCAGTGTCCAGTGACCTGTTGAAAAGCTAGGTCAGACCAGCTCTGGGGGGCGGGTGAATACTGAATACTAGTTTTTTATTTGTAATTAATTTTGAAAAATATGTCGATTTTTTTTTCACTTTGACCGAGCACTTTGTTCTTATCAGCGACAAAATAAACCATTATGAAATTCATTTTGATTCTGTGTTGTTACACAATAAAATGGAGGGGTTTTGCTTTTCGGCGTCGTTTCCATTGGCTTAATGGCTCTGGGAGTGTCAAGCCTGTTTGACTGACCTCTGACCTCTAATGGCGTCTTGTTTTCAGACTGACCTGTAATGGCGTCTTGTTTTCAGACTGACCTCTAATGGCGTCTTGTTTTCTCAGTGGACTTTGGCGTGATAAACAAAGATGTTTGTTTGTTTGTTTTCTCAGTGGACTTTGGCGTGAGCGCCCAGCTGGACCGCACGGTGGGGCGGAGGAACACCTTCATCGGAACGCCCTATTGGATGGCCCCCGAGGTCATCGCCTGCGACGAAAACCCGGACGCCACGTACGACTACAGAGTAAGACACACACACACACACACACTCAAAGAGCTGCTTTTACCTGTAGTCACTGGCCTGTTTGGCACTGATGGATTGTGTGTGTGTGTGTGTGTGTGTGTTTTGCCTGACGGACCGTCTCTCCCCTGGTCTCTCTTGCAGAGTGACTTGTGGTCCTGTGGTATCACTGCTATCGAGATGGCTGAAGGAGCCCCACGTGAGTAGCGTCTCTCCTAACGCGTCTCTCCTAACGCGTCTCTCCTAACGCGTCTCTCCTAACGCGTCTCTCCTAACGCATATCTCCCCGCCCTTCTGTCCGTTCTGAGATGCTGACCTGTGTGTGTGTGTGTGTGTGTGTGTGTCGCGCAGCGCTGTGTGACATGCATCCGATGAGGGCGCTCTTCCTCATCCCCCGGAATCCCCCCCCCAGGCTCAAGTCCAAGAAGTGGTGAGTCGCCGGGCGTGTCTCGTGGGCGCGCCAACATGGCCGCCCGCACGGCTGGCTAGGAGCGTGTGTGTGGTAGTCACAGGGCTAGAGCAGGTCTACGGTGTGTGTGTGTGTGTGTGTGTGTGTGTGTGGTAGTCACAGGGCAGGAGCAGGTCTATGGTGTGTGTGTGTGTGTGTGTGTGTGTGTGTGTGGTAGTCATGTTGGGAAACCCTGGTGTAGAGGATTGGGGGGGGTTCTGAGAGGTCAGTCGTCCATCTGAATGGTTTTCGAGTTTCGTCTCATGGACTTTCCCATCTCTCTCCGTCGGTCTGTCCCCCCCCAGGTCGAAGAAGTTCTTCAGCTTCATCGAGGGCTGCCTGGTGAAGAACTACACCCAGCGGCCCCCCACCGAGCAGCTGCTCAAGCACCCCTTCATCCGGGACCAGCCCAACGAGCGGCCGGTGCGTGAATGAAATTCAAGTCTCACCAAAGTGTTTTGTTTTCCTACTTGACTGTTGTTCTAACTTTGTAGTTCGTTCTCATAGATCAGTCTGTTAAAACTACAAATTCTTCCTGTGTGACATCACTTCCCTGCCCTCTTCATCCTGAAACTATGTCACTTCCTTTTTCACGTTATAACCTATCGACCTCGTCCCCATCTGACTCACTCGAGCCCGGATTCACTTCCTGTGGTCGAGTCCGACTTGCAAATCGTAACATAGAATAAACTATTGTCTTTGTTTGAAAGAAGCTTAACCGACCACTTGGCGTGTTCTTTGAAATCTAAACTAAACCAAGTAAGATTTTTCCTTTACAGGTGCGCATCCAGCTCAAGGACCACATCGACCGCACCAAGAAGAAGAGGGGCGAGAAAGGTGGGTGGGGTCTTAACGACGGCATCTAAATAATCGGTATTATTTAGACCGCCGTTTCTCAACTGGTGGGTCGCGACCCCAAGGTGGGTCGCGGAGCCGTTTTGATTGGGTCGCGACCTCGTGGGGGGTTTCCCTTTTCTTTTCTTTTTTTTAAGGGATTTTAAAATATATATATTTATAGAGAAAATGTTGGGTTTTTATTTTGCAGGACACATAATTCAATTCAATAATTTCAATAATTTATTCACGAGACATGACAGGAAGTGGGCTAACCTTAGCGTGTGCCAATGTTGTGTTATGTCTCACGGACTTTTTCTATTTTTGCGGAATAAATTTGAGTGCTGTGGAATAAATTTGGGTCGCGACTTCATGATAAAGAAAAATGTGGATCTTGAGGCTCCACCAGTTGAGAACCGCTGATTTAGACGATGATAAATCAGGCCGAACGGCCGGCGTTTGAAGATAAACATGTCGTCGCTAACTCGTCCGTTTCGCCCGCTCCGACAGACGAGACGGAGTACGAGTACAGCGGCAGCGAGGAGGAGGAGGAGGACCCCCAGGAGCAGGAGGGGGAGCCGAGGTAGGAGCGAGGAGAACCAGCGCCAGGATCACACTACGGGATTGTAAAAAAAATCCGAACCGATTTCGAAATCGGGGTTGCGTCACGCACACGAGGAAAATCTAAACAGATGTTCTTCTCTCGATTCTCAAACAAGCACAGACACAAGATTTGAAATTAACTTCTCATCACACTCAGGATATTATCGCGCCCGAGGGACTGGGGAGCCCCTCCCTCGCTTGTAAAGTACTGATGTAATAATCGAAATATCTGATATTATGGGTCTGCGAGCCGATCGGGAGGTATAAGATTGGATCTGTAAACCCCTCACATAAGATAATCTGGGCCGAACATCCGTACCAACTGGCGTTCCAGACCAATTTCTCCTCCGATTGTCGGGAGGGGTGAATCGGGGATAAATTGGCCCAAAAATCCTATAGTGTGAGCCCAGCATGAATCCACCTCCAGCGCCTGGGTCAGATGACCCACCTCCAGCGCCTGGGCCTGGGTCAGATGACCCACCTCCAGCGCCTGGGTCAGATGACCCACCTCCAGCGCCTGGGTCAGATGACTCACCTCCAGCGCCTGGGTCAGATGACCCACCTCCAGCGCCTGGGTCATATGACCCCTCATCCGCTCACGCTGCCCCTCTCTCTCCCTCCTGTCGCTCGTCCAGCTCCATCGTGAACGTCCCGGGCGAGTCCACGCTGCGCCGCGACTTCATCCGCCTGCAGCAGGAGAACAAGGAGCGGTCGGAGGCGCTGCGCAGACAGCAGCTCCTGCAGGAGCAGCAGCTCCGGGAGCAGGAGGAGTACAAGCGCCAACTGCTGGCCGAGAGGCAGAAGCGCATCGAGCAGCAGAAGGAGCAGAGGAGGAGGCTGGAGGAGGTATGGAGGGATTGATGGAGGGATGGATGGATAGAGGGAGGGATGGAGGAGGGATGGATGGATGGATGGATGGATGAAGAGGGATGGATGGATGGATGGATGGATGGATGGATGGAGGAGGGATGGATGGAGGAGGGATGGAGGGATGGATGGATGGATGGATGGATGGATGGAGGATGGATGGATGGAGGGATAGATTGAGGAGGGATGGATGGAGGGATGGAGGGAGGGAGGGAGGATGGATGGAGGAGGGATGGATGGATGGATGGATGGATGGATGGATGGATGGATGGATGGACACATCTAGAGGGGATAGGAAGAGAGCAGGGAATAGATTGGTGCTAAAACCTGAACGGTCAGTTCTGGCTCCGTGTCCCTGAGGCTCTCTGTCTCCCCCTCCTGGCGGCCCGCAGCAACAGCGGCGCGAGCGCGAGATGAGGCGGCAGCAGGAGCGCGAGCAGCGCCGGCGGGAGCAGGAGGAGAAGCGGCGCGTGGAGGAGATGGAGCGACGGAGGAAGGAGGAGGAGGAGCGCCGGAGGGCAGAGGACGAGAAGAGGAGGAGCGACCGGGAGCAGGTGGGTCATCAGTGGTCTGCACACACTGGACTACACCTCCCAGTTCTCCCATCCTGCATTTCCACCAATCACGAGGGCCGCTGTGTTGGGTTGGCAGGAGTACATCCGGCGTCAGCTGGAGGAGGAGCAGAGACACCTGGAGATCCTGCAGCAGCAGCTGCTCCATGAACAGGCCATGCTTCTGGTAAGAACCTCCCTCCGTCTCCCTAACCTTCTCCCTCTCTTAGAACCTCCCTCTGTACCCCTCACTAGAACCTCCCTCTGTACCCCTCACTAGAACCTCCCTCTGTACCCCTCACTAGAACCTCCTTCTGCACCTCCCTCACTAGAACCTCCCTCTGTCCCCCTCTCTAGAACCTCCCTCTGTCCCCCTCACTAGAACCTCCCTCTGTACCCCTCTCTAGAACCTCCCTCTGTCCCCCTCTCTAGAACCTCCCTCTGCACCTTCCTCTCTAGAACCTCCCTCTGTCCCCCTCACTAGAACCTCCCTCCGTCTCCCTCCCTCTGTCTCACTCACTAGAACCTCCTTCTGTACCCTTCACTAGAACCTCCCTCCGTCTCCCTTACTAGAACCTCCCTCACTAGAACCTCCCTCCGTCTCCCTCACTAGAACCTCCCTCTGTCCCACTCACTAGAACCTCCTTCTGTACCCTTCCCTAGAACCTCTCTCCGACTCCCTTACTAGAACCTCCCTTACTAGAACCTCCCTCCGTCTCCCTCACTAGAACCTCCCCTTACTAGAACCTCCCACCGTGTTGTTGACCAAGCTATGGATTGTTTCACCTTCGTTTCTCTGGTCGTGTTTGTCTGAGGTGGGTGATGAGGTCACTGGGCGTTTCTGGGTCATGTGACTCAGCCGCGGTATCGCTGACTAGACATGAGTCATTAGATCAGCTGTTTATCTGAGGATTAGAATAAAACCTGCCTACAGACCAACGGCACTGATGCTGAGTCATCTTCCATGGGTTTTATTTCTTCTTCAGACCTTTTTGTTTCCTATTATTTTCCATTTTAATTCATCTGAAACAGTGCTGACTGTATTATTAATGTTATATATCGGTGGTCATCTTTATTCTTAAGCGTTAGTGGATGTGGTACGACTCTCCCCAGTGTGGCTGTGTGTAGCGTCCCTAGCCTAGGGGCGTGGCCAGGTGGGCGTGGTCACTACTGTCACGGTAACGAACGCGCTCTGCATCAGGAGTTCAAATGGCGGGAGCTGGAGGAGCAGCGGAAAGCCGAGCGACTTCACAAGCGTCTCCAGCAGGAGCAGGCCTATCTGCTGTCCCTCCAGCAGGACCATAAACAACAACAACAACAATCACAGCCGTGCGACAAGACTAGAGATCCCAGGAGGGGGTCCCCAGACCGAACCAAAGCCCCCCAGAGGGGGTCCCCGGATCGGGCTGCGGTGAAGACGGCCCAGTCTCCCGACAACGGCCCCGCCGCAGTAGAGCCAGCGAGGGCCGTGTCCCCCGACGTCAACAAGACCTCTCAGAGCCCCGCCCCTCGGAACCCTCAGAACCCTCAGAACCCTCAGAGCCCCGCCCCTCAGAACCCTCAGAACCCTCAGAACCCTCAGAACCCTCAGAACCCTCAGAACCCCACCCCTCAGAGCCCCGCCCCTCACACCCCTCAGAGCCCCGCCCCTCAGAACCCCACCCCTCAGAACACTCAGAACCCCGCCCCTCAGAACTCCGCCTCTCAGAACCCCGCCTCTCAGAACCCCGCCTCTCAGAACCCCGCCCCTCAGAACCCCGCCCCTCAGAACCCCACCCCTCAGAACCCTCAGAACCCTACCCCTCAGAACCCTCAGAACCCCACCCCTCAGAACTCTCAGAACCCCACCCCTCAGAACCCTCAGAACCCCACCCCTCAGAACCCTCAGAACCCCGCCCCTCAGAACCCCACCCCTCAGAACCCTCAGAACCCCGCCCCTCAGGTCCCTGACAGAGACAGAGACTCAGAGAAGACGTCCCCTGACGCCGACCAGGACAGGCCCACTCAGTCCCCAGACAGCTCCCCCCTGACCGACGGCCCAGATGACCTTTACCCCCTGCAGACAGAACACCCGGAGCCTACCGTTGACCCCGTCTGTCACCCTCCTTGGCCAATCAAAGAGGTGAACTTCCTGTGTCCCAACCCCCTGCTGCCTGCTGCTTCCTGTCGCCTCCTTCTCTTCCTCCCACACGAACAGGCATGTTAGCCGGACCGAGCCGAGCCACAAAATGGGTGCCGAGAGGAGTAACAGCCTGTTATTGGACAAAATGTCCGCTTAACCTGTGTTCAGACGACAGTTTAGGCTGTTTGTTTGTTTTGCGGTGTTATGCCGTCACATACAAACAATATGTTACTCTATTTTGACAGCGAGTCGTCTAGTCAGAAGAAAACCACTGGCTCACGCTCACTCTGCCTCTCTAAAACTGACCGCTTGACTTCCTCACTCACGGTCCTCACGTTCTCGCTTGTCTATCCGCTGCTTGTCCACTACTAAAACCGTCTGAGGATGAAACATCCTAATCTTAATCTCCACTCCGAGCAGGCCGAGCAAGAGAAAAACGGAAGAGTGATTTAGAGAACTCGGTAGATTAACGAAGACATAATAGTAGCTGCTAGTCTGTTTCTGTTCAGCGCTGATAGTTTGACCGCATCATACTTTTATCTATTTTCTTTGTCAGTTTCATTACTTTGTCAAATGTCACTTATTTATTTGATAGTCACTCATTTGGGTAAGACAATATTGAGTGTACAACAGGCTTGGATAAAGGGTATTTCATATGAATTTGTCATGAAACGGATCTTCTAGCCCGGTCGCTAGCCTATTTGGGACCGCGGATGACGACCACCTCAGTGGAATATTTATCCTTTTTCTATAGCGACAGTTTCCCTCCACTCTGAAGGAGTTTTTCTTCATCCCGCCTGGCATGCCAACTAAACACACGACGTGTTTTCTGACGTGTTTGCGGCTCTTCCGCGGAGCTGACCTGTCGTCTGCAGACGCTGCGATGCTGCATGCCGGCGTCCGAGGGACGTTCTAACGCGTGTGCGTCTGGGCTCTGTCCTCTGGGACATCCTGGACTTGTGTGATGTCATTAACACGTACGTCCGTCCTATGTTTCGTGTCTCTGGGAGATTTCGATCCACTTCGGTCTCCTATGAAAGCATATATGTGTTTACAGTTGACGGTGCCCATAAGCATGTTGGGGAAACCTCAAAAAGTTGTCTCCTATCTTGTCATTTTACAAATACGTGTGTATTTGTTGTTCATGCATTAATTCACCTTTGACCCCTACCTTGACCCCACTGATCCACACCCTCCCCCGTCTCCGTCTGTCCTCCCCTCCCAGGCCGATGAACGGTTCCGCAAAAACATCCAGGGTTCCCCTCAGTCTGCCCCCACCAAGCAGCCCCCCCCCGCGCCCCCCCGGCTCGAACCCTTCTCCAACGGCAGCTCCTCAGAGGCTGCCCAGCCGGCCATGCACCGAGCCATGGAGCCACAGGTAACCTCCCTCCCTCTCCCTGTTCTCTCCCTCCCTCCCTCTCTCCCTCCCTTTCTCCCCCTGTCCTCTCCCTCCCTCTCTATGTTCTCTCCCTCCCCATCTCTCTCTCCCTCCCTCCCTTTCTCCCCCTGTCCTCTCCCTCCATCCTCCCTCTATCCTCTCCCTCCTCTCCCTCCATCCTCCCTCTATCCTCTCCCTCTCCCTCCCTCTATCCTCTCCCTCCCTCCCTCCCTCTATCCTTTCTCTCCCTCCCTCCCTCCCTCCCTCTATCCTCTCCCTCCCTCTATCCTCTCCCTCCCTCTCTCCTCTCTCTCCCTCCCTCCCTCCCTCCCTCCCTCTATCCTCTCCCTCCCTCTTCCTCCATCCTCCCTCTATCCTTTCTCTCCCTCCCTCCCTCCCTCTATCCTCTCCCTCCCTCTATCCTCTCTCTCCCTCCCTCCCTCCCTCTATCCTCTCTCCCTCTATCCTCTCTCCCCCCCCCCTCTCTCTCTCTCTCCCTCCCTCCCTCTATCCCCTCCCTCCCCCCCTCTATCCTCTCTCCCCCCCTCTATCCTCTCTCTCCCCCCCTCTCTCTCTCCTCTCCCTCCCTCCCTCTCTCTCTCCTCTCCCTCCCCCCCTCCCTCCCCTAGTGTAAACTGGCTGAGAGGTGGTGGTGGATGGGACCAGAGTTGTAGAGATGGACGGATGTTTCTATTCTGTAGAATCTTCCTCTGGATGGCTGTTGGCTTCTTTAGATGCAGTGAGCTATTGGCTGCTCCGCCCCCCCCCTGTCCTCCCATCTCTCTCCTCCCTCTGTCGCACAGCCATGGAGCTGTTGATCTGTTGTCCTGTTGATCTGTTGTCCTGTTGATCTGTTGTCCTGTTGATCTGTTGATCTGTCGTCCTGTTGATCTGTCGTCCTGTTGTCCTGTTGATCTGTTGATCTGTTGTCCTGTTGATCTGTTGTCCTGTTGATCTGTTGTCCTGTTGATCTGTTGATCTGTCGTCCTGTTGTCCTGTTGTCCTGTTGTCCTGTTGATCTGTTGTCCTGTTGTCCTGTCGTCCTGTTGTCCTGTTGATCTGTTGTCCTGTTGATCTGTTGTCATGTTGATCTGTTGTCCTGTTGTCCTGTTGTCCTGTTGATCTGTTGTCCTGTTGATCTGTTGATCTGTCGTCCTGTTGATCTGTCGTCCTGTTGTCCTGTTGTCCTGTTGATCTGTTGATCTGTCGTCCTGTTGATCTGTCGTCCTGTTGTCCTGTTGTCCTGTTGATCTGTTGATCTGTTGTCCTGTTGATCTGTTGTCCTGTTGATCTGTTGTCCTGTTGATCTGTTGTCCTGTTGATCTGTTGATCTGTCGTCCTGTTGATCTGTTGTCCTGTTGTCCTGTTGTCCTGTTGTCCTGTCGTCCTGTTGTCCTGTTGATCTGTTGTCCTGTTGATCTGTTGTCATGTTGATCTGTTGTCCTGTTGTCCTGTTGATCTGTTGATCTGTTGATCTGTTGATCTGTTGATCTGTTGATCTGTTGTCCTGTTGATCTGTTGTTTTGTTGTTCTGTTGATCTGTTGTTCTGTTGTTCTGTTGTCTTGTTGATCTGTTGTCCTGTTGATCTGTTGTTCTGTTGATCTGTTGTCCTGTTGATCTGTTGTCCTGTTGATCTGTTGATCTGTCGTCCTGTTGATCTGTTGTCCTGTTGATCTGTTGTTCTGTTGATCTGTTGTCCTGTTGATCTGTTGTCCTGAACGTGTGTGTGTGTGTGTGTGTGTGTGTGTGTATTTCCGTGTTCGCCTATGCATGTGTATGTCTATGCACATGTATGTTGACGCCACGCTCATCCACACTCCTCTCTGTTGTCTACCTCTTCCACCACCCCCCCCCCTCCGTGTGTTCTCTCCATCCTCCCCCCTCCGTGTGTTCTCTCCACCCCCCCCCCCTCCTCTGCGTCCGTCCCTCCCACCCCTCCGTTGTCCGTCGGCTCCCTAAAGGTCCAGCGGTCTCACCAGGCCGCTCTAAAGAGCAGCAGCAGCGCTACCCCCCCACCCCCCGCCGTGTCCCGCTCGCACTCCTTCAGCGAGCCCGCCGCCGCCGTCCCTAGCTCCTCGCACCTCCGCCCGCGCGCCCAGGACCCCCAGCACGCCCACCAGCCCGCACGCACTGACCCCGCCCAGCCACACCCCTCCCACCACCACCACCACCACCACCCCCCGCCCAGGGCCGAGCCGCCCGGCGAGGAGATGCCCCCCAGGGTAAGGACAGGCCGGTCTGACCCTGCACCCTCCCCCTACCGTCTCATCGGTTGTCCTCGTCCTAGGCAGCCTGCGGTCTCTCCTCTGTCTCTACTCTAGAGACACTGTCCTCTGTATAGTGGGTCTCTACTCTAGAGACGCTGTCCTCAGTATAGTGGGTCTCTACTCTAGAGACACTGTCCTCTGTATAGTGGGTCTCTACTCTAGAGAGACGCTGTCCTCAGTATAGTGGGTCTCTACTCAGAGAGACGCTGTCCTCAGTATAGTGGGTCTCTACTCTAGAGAGACGCTGTCCTCAGTATAGTGGGTCTCTACTCTAGATCGAAGGGTCAGAGGTTCGAATCCCAGCTCCGACCGTCCACATGTCGAAGTGTCCTTGAGCAAGACACCTAACCCCAAATTGCTCCCAATGAGCAGGTTAGCACCTTGCATGGCAGCTGCCGCCATTGGTGTGTGAATGTGTGTGTGAATGGGTGAATGAGAGGCCATTGTAAAGCGCTTTGAGTGCCGCTATCGATCTTTTATTTAATGAATGAATGAATGAATAAATGAAGGTATGAATAGTTCATTCATTCAATGATTCATTCATTCATTCATTTTTGGAAATCAGTATCGATACCCAGCCCTAGTATTGATGTGTTGCATAACTTGACAGTCATGTAATTAAGGTTACAGCTAAAAAACAAACAAACAGGTTTTGGTAACACTAACCGAATCAATATTGAATCGAATCGAATCGTGATAATCGATTCTGAATCTTGTGAATCGGAATCGAATCGATTCTTGAAATTCGACTCGATACCCAGCCCTAGTATTGTGGTGATGGTAAGTATTTCAGATGGATTTCCTGTAGCTGTGGTGATGGTGTCCTCACAGCGCCCCCTTGTGGCTGTACGTGTAACTGTGCGTGTTGTTCCTGTGTGACCCGCAGGTCCCGGTGAGAACCACGTCGCGGTCCCCGGTGCTGTCCCGGCGTGACTCCCCCCTCCCCAGCGGAGCACAGGCCAGCAGCCAGGCCGCCCCGAGGACCGCCGGCAGGTGACCAGACCCACCGGACGCCCCACATCTGACCCTACTGTTCACCCACTGACCGCTCCACATCTGACCCTGACCTAGGGCTGCTCGATTATGGCAAAAATCGAAATCACGATTATTTTGATTGATATTGAGATCACGATTATTTAACACGATTATTCATTGAATATTTTTTTTAATCAAAAGTTTTAAAATTTTCTTAAATCAAATTATACATTGACTTTGATAACAATTAATTTATTAAATGTTGACAGTGGCTTTTCTTTTTAACAATGTTCTTTGGATTAGCTACATTTCTCCCATGGGAGACAAATAGTGAACCTTGACCTTGATAAATAAATAAATAAAAGTGCCAAAACTGATAAATAAAGAAGCTTCAAAGCACCGCCACTACCACAGAAGAAGTTCACCCACCGGACGCTCCACATCTGACCCTAACCCTCTTTACTGTTAACCCACTGGACGCTCCACATCTGACCCTGACCTCTGACCCTGACCCTCTTTACTGTTAACCCACCGGACGCTCCACATTTAACCCTGACCCTCTACTGTTCACCCACTGACCGCTCCACATCTGACCCTGACCCTCTACTGTTAACCCACTGACCGCTAGGCATCTTTCCTGTGGTAAATGTGTTTCGGAGTGTGCGGGAGAATGCTGTTCTCTTCAGCTGTACCGGCATCGGAGTGAGTTTGAGATGAGGTAGGAGTGTGGTAATGTTTGAGTTTGTGTTGTCTTTGTTAATGTGTGTGTGTGTGTGTGTGTGTGTTCGGCAGCAGTGCGGAGCCGCGTCTGCTGTGGGACCGCGTGGAGAAGCTGGTGCCCCGCCCCGGCAGCGGCAGCTCGTCTGGCTCCTCCAACTCCAGCTCCCAGGCCGGCTCTGGAGAGAGGTTCCGACCGCGCTGTGAGTCACGAAACGAGTGCACGCTAAATCATGTATCGCCCCTTTGTGTCAGTGAAGCCGTGGAAGCGAGTCTAAACATTTAGGTGTGTGAACAAGTGTAAACATCAACATCATCGTTGCCGTGTGAGCAGCTGGTTTTTGACGCAGCTGGCGTGAGCCGACACGCTAATCGTTTCACGATCCCTCGCTCGCATCCCTCAACAGCCAAGCACAACTGCGTCTAAGTTAATAAATATAATAATAATGTAAGGCGTTAGCTAGCTAAATACAGTAGTGATCAGGTTCCTGCTTGACTGACAGTTTGGCTGGATGTATCATGATAGTTAGTGACAGCTTAGCTGGATGTATCATGATAGTTAGTGACAGCTTGGCTGGATGTATCATGATAGTTAGTGACAGTTTGGCTGGATGTATCATGATAGTTAGTGACAGCTTGGCTGGAGGTATCATGATAGTTAGTGACAGTTTGGCTGGATGTACTGTCATGATAGTTAGTGACAGTTTGGCTGGATGTATCATGATAGTTAGTGACAGTTTGGCTGGAGGTATCATGATAGTTAGTGACAGTTTGGCTGGATGTACTGTCATGATAGTTAGTGACAGTTTGGCTGGATGTATCATGATAGTTAGTGACAGTTTGTCTGGATGTACTGTATCATGATAGATAGTGACAGTTGGATGTATCATGATAGTTAGTGACAGTTTGGTTGGATGTATCATGATAGTAAGTGACAGCTTGGCTGGATGTATCATGATAGTTAGTGACAGCTTGGATGGATGTATCATGATAGTTATTGACAGTTTGGCTGGATGTATCATGATAGTTAGTGACAGTTTGGCTGGATGTATCATGATAGTTGGTGACAGCTTGGCTGGAGGTATCATGATAGTGACAGTTTGGCTGGATGTATCATGATAGTTAGTGACAGTTTGGCTGGATGTATCATGATAGTTAGTGACAGTTTGGCTGGATGTATCATGATAGTGACAGTTTGGTTGGATGTATCATGATAGTTAGTGACAGCTTGGCTGGATGTATCATGATAGTTAGTGACAGTTTGGCTGGATGTATCATGATAGTTAGTGACAGTTTGGCTGGATGTATCATGATAGTTAGTGACAACTTGGCTGGATGCGGTCTTTAAACTCCCATGCGCCCCATGGAAATCAAAAATGAACTGAGAGTTTCCAGACTCATCGTTTGAATTGTCCCTGGCGACGCCAGGAAAGTGACGTCTGCTTTCTTCCCCGTTAACGAACCCGACCGCCTTCCTCACCTGCAGCGTCTTCCAAGTCCGAGGGCTCCCCCCTGCAGCGGCCGGAGAACGCCGCCGCCAAGAAGCCCGACGACAAGAAAGAACTGGCCCGCCCCAACCGGCCAGCTGTAAGTGCCCCCAACACTACACCGTCACATGTCCCTCTCTGCTTGCCGTAACGCCAGCCTGACCTGCTACAGAGGCGGAGCCACACAATTCTCATTTTTGTCCTTTTGTCTTATTGCTCAACTCATCTTCGACGCTGTTACCTCCCCCGTGGCGTCTCCATGCCAACGGTGTGGTTATGGGGGGCGGTGTGTAGGGTGAGGTGGGAAGCGTCATGTGATTGAATCGTGCTGCTCCCCTCCTGCACAGTCCGTGTTCACTTCTGTTCACTTGGCTCTCTTAAAGTCGCACTGAAATGGACGTTTGAGATCATCTAACTTCCGTAGTTTGACGTATTTCCGACGCAAACAAGCTATGAGGGCGGGACATAATGTTTAGAGGAATTTGATTGGAACATTGACAAGTGGACGGGTTTTAAGAACTTTAGACAGATTCGATAGAAGGATAGCGTTGATTGACGGATGGATGTCGTGAGATTATTGGCCTAAAATCTAAGGTACCTGTTGTCGTCATTGCACGTGACCTACCGTTTTCCAGGAAGTAAGAAATTATATAATTTGATATAAGATTACAACAGAAGTAGAATTTTGTATTTTTTTTGGCATACATCGTTGAATAGGTGAACACTATGACCAATTATGTGAACCAAAATGGGACAGAATGCTTTTTTCATTTCAGTGCCACTTTAAGGGTTACGCTTGTAAACACTGGTTTTTCAGCCTGGTTTTTCAGCCTGTTCTCCTGGTTGTTTTAACTTGTCAGACTGGGGATGGACCGTAGCTTCACCTGGTCTTGATGACTGCTTTAACACTAAGAGGATCTAATCTGCCTTCTGTCACCTACAGAATCTCTGATCCGGATCCTCTGCTTCAACCCATCCAATCATGTTAGATTTGTGAATGTTACACTGTCAAAAGAAGACCCCCCTCTTAACCTTTGACCTTTGCCCCCCCCCCAGGACCTGACGGCCCTGGCCAAGGAGCTGCGAGCCGTGGAGGACGTGCGACCCCCCCACAAGGTGACGGACTACTCCTCCTCCAGCGGCGAGGAGTCCGGGACGACCGACGAAGACGACGACGAAGAGGTGGACCAGGACGGAGGGGAGGAGTCGACCTCTGGGGCGGAGGACTCCAGGGCCGGGTACGTATCCCCGACCCCCTGCTGGGACCCACGCTGCCTCAAACCCTAGGCCTCTTTGAAGTCTGGGACACGCCCACCCCCTCGGTCTGCCCAGCACAGCTTGGCCATTAGGAATCTTTCATAAAGATGCTACTTCAAAGGTTGTGAGATGTTGAGCGATGTTGAGCCAATGATGGAATTAGCTCGTTTTTAAGTTGTTATATAAGCAAACGGTGTTTACATGTATACAGTGGCACAGGCAGGGTATCTCCCAGGCCTCTGTGTGAGCTGGCTGTGCTCTTAGTGTGAGCTGAGCTGGCTGTGCTCTTCTCTGTGTGAGCTGGCTGTGCTCTTCTCTGTGTGAGCTGGGCTGGCTGTGCTCTTAGTGTGAGCTGGCTGTGCTCTTAGTGTGAGCTGGCTGTGCTCTTCTCTGTGTGAGCTGGCTGTGCTCTTAGTGTGAGCTGGCTGTGCTCTTCTCTGTGTTGAGCTGGCTGTGCTCTTCTCTGTGTGAGCTGAGCTGTGCTCTTCTCTGTGTGAGCTGAGCTGTGCTCTTCTCTGTGTGAGCTGGGCTGGCTGTGCTCTTCTCTGTGTTGAGCTGGCCGTGCTATTGTCCACACAGGAAAGAGGTGCGTCAGTGGTTTATAATGCATCCTGTGCACAGTTCTCTTGACCAAGGTTTTGAAAAGCATTGCTTAAGTGTCTTATCTGAATTCAAATGTATATCCCTAGTGCACAGTGCCTAGAGACCCCGTGTCTCTAGCCCCCCAGTGAAGACCTTGTGTCTCTAGCCCCCCAGTGAAGACCTTGTCTCTCTAGCCCCCCAGTGAAGACACTGTGTCTCTAGCCCCCCAGTGAAGACACTGTGTCTCTAGCCCCCCAGTGAAGACCTTGTCTCTCTAGCCCCCCAGCGAAGACCTTGTGTCTCTAGCCCCCCAGTGAAGACCTTGTGTCTCTAGCCCCCCAATGAAGACCTTGTGTCTCTAGCCCCCCAGTGAAGACCTTGTGTCTCTAGCCCCCCAATGAAGACCTTGTGTCTCCAGCCCCCCAGTGAAGACCTTGTCTCTCTAGCCCCCCAGTGAAGACCTTGTGTCTCTAACCCCCCAGTGAAGACCTTGTCTCTAGCCCCCCAGTGAAGACCTTGTGTCTCTAGCCCCCCAGTGAAGACGCTGTGTCTCTAGCCCCCCAGTGAAGACCTTGTGTCTCTAGCCCCCCAGTGAAGACCCTGTGTCTCTAGCGCCCCAGTGAAGACGCTGTGTCTCTAGCCCCCCAGTGAAGACGCTGTGTCTCTAGCCCCCCAGTGAAGACCTTGTGTCTCTATCCCTCCAGTGAAGACCTTGTGTCTCTAACCCCCCAGTGAAGACCTTGTGTCTCTAGCCCCCCAGTGAAGACCTTGTGTCTCTAGCCCCCCAGTGAAGACGCTGTGTCTCTAGCCCCCCAGTGAAGACCTTGTGTCTCTAGCCCCCCAGTGAAGACCTTGTGTCTCTAGCCCCCCAGTGAAGACGCTGTGTCTCTAGCCCCCCAGTGAAGACGCTGTCTCTCTAGCCCCCCAGTGAAGACCTTGTGTCTCTAGCCCCCCAGTGAAGACCTTGTGTCTCTAGCCCCCCAGTGAAGACCTTGTGTCTCTAGCCCCCCAGTGAAGACCTTGTGTCTCTAGCCCCCCAGTGAAGACGCTGTGTCTCTAGCCCCCCAGTGAAGACACTGTGTCTCTAGCCCCCCAGTGAAGACCTTGTGTCTCTAGCCCCCCAGTGAAGACCTTGTCTCTCTAGCCCCCCAGTGAAGACCTTGTCTCTAGCCCCCCAGTGAAGACCATGTGTGTCTAGCCCCCCAGTGAAGACCTTGTGTCTCTAGCCCCCCAGTGAAGACCTTGTGTCTCTAGCCCCCCAATGAAGACCTTGTGTCTCTAGCCCCCCAGTGAAGACCTTGTGTCTCTAGCCCCCCAGTGAAGACCTTGTGTCTCTAGCCCCCCAGTGAAGACCTTGTGTCTCTAGCCCCCCAGTGAAGACCTTGTGTCTCTAGCCCCCCAATGAAGACCTTGTGTCTCTAGCCCCCCAGTGAAGACCTTGTGTCTCTAGCCCCCCAGTGAAGACCTTGTGTCTCTAGCCCCCCAATGAAGACCTTGTGTCTCTAGCCCCCCAGTGAAGACCTTGTGTCTCTAGCCCCCCAGTGAAGACCTTGTGTCTCTAGCCCCCCAGTGAAGACCTTGTGTCTCTAGCCCCCCAGTGAAGACCCCGTGTCTCTAGCCCCCCAGTGAAGACCTTGTGTCTCTAACCCCCCAGTGAAGACCTTGTGTCTCTAGCCCCCCAGTGAAGACGCTGTGTCTCTAGCCCCCCAGTGAAGACCTTGTGTCTCTAGCCCCCCAGTGAAGACGCTGTGTCTCTAGCGCCCCCACACACAGGGAGCTGGTTTTGCTCAAAGTTTTTTGACCCTGTGTGTGCGCATGTGGACACAAGCAGGACATTATTGCTGAGTTTGTTATGCCTATAGCGTCCTGCTAGTCTAAACCCGGTGTCTCTGTGACCTTCCCATGTGGAGATGTGCCTGTTTCAATAGCGTGCCTGCAGCGCCCTCTTGCGGCCAGGAGGTGAAGCGCATGTGGACATCTGTCAACCACCACTGTTTCTGCTATTAGATAGATGCTCACTTTGTTGCTCAGGCTCTGATCGAACTGATCGAACGAGTTGATAAGCTCACACAGTCAGTGGTGCTGTGATTGCTACTCTGATCAGACCATCCTGATCTCGTGAGCTCACGTTGTTTCACTCTGTGTGAAACAAACCATCTGGCGAACGTCAGGTTACTTCTGCGCAGGGACACAGATAAAGAACATGGAGGATAGATTTCATAACCACCCAAAAGACTAGGCTTACGTATGAAATGAAAAAGACTAAAACTAAGGACATTTTCTCTATAATTTTAGTTTATTTTAGTTCGTTTTGTAAACACACAATACAGTTTTAGTTAGTTATCGTTTTTTTTGTAAAGCCTTGTTTTTATTTGTATTTCAGTTAACTAAAATATTTTTTCACACCTAGTTTCAGTTTTTTACTTAGTTTTCGTTAACTATAATAACCTTGGTCTGTCCCCGTAGGAGGCTGAGTAACGGAGAGACGGAGTCCTTGAAGACGATGCTGGCCGACGACTCGGAGAGCGACCAGGCGTCCACGCCCTCGAAGGACGGCACGCTGGTCATCAGACAGGTAGGGAGGCGCCAACGCTTGCTTCAAACGACCTGGAGAAATATTTGCTCCGCTCTTTACACAGGTCTCACCTCACCAGCTCCATGCCTGATATAGTCTTTGTTTTCTCATCAATTTCCTTTTTGTTACATATATTTATTCCCCGTCTGCTGAAAGGCATGTCGCATTTTAGCTACTGTGAAAGCTTGGGAACTCAGTTTGGCTTGAGTAAGGTTCACTGTACTCAAGTACTCAATTACAGTAGCTGTTGGAAGAGGAGTGAGTCTAAACAAAGAATGTAATATTACAAAGACAGATGACTGGGTGATCAAAGAAGACGGATGAACTGCGTCAAAAACATTGATGACTGAAGATGTGGATAGTCAATAATTAACAGGTTAGCAGGGTACATGATAGTGTTGGTTTACAGGTCAGCAGGGTAGATGTAGTGTTGGTTTACAGGCTAGCAGGGTAGATATAGTGTTGGTTTACAGGCTAGCAGGGTAGATGTAGTGTTGGTTTACAGGTCAGCAGGGTAGATGTAGTGTTGGTTTACAGGCTAGCAGGGTACATGATAGTGTTGGTTTACAGGTTAGCAGGGTAGATGTAGTGTTGGTTTACAGGCTAGCAGGGTAGATGTAGTGTTGGTTTACAGGTCAGCAGGGTAGATGTAGTGTTGGTTTACAGGTCTGCAGGGTAGATATAGTGTTGGTTTACAGGTCAGCAGGGTAGATGTAGTGTTGGTTTACAGGCTAGCAGGGTACATGATAGTGTTGGTTTACAGGTTAGCAGGGTACATGATAGTGTTGGTTTACAGGTCAGCAGGGTAAATGATAGTGTTGGTTTACAGGTCAGCAGGGTAGATGTAGTGTTGGTTTACAGGCTAGCAGGGTAGATGTAGTGTTGGTTTACAGGTCAGCAGGGTAGATGTAGTGTTGGTTTACAGGTCAGCAGGGTAGATGTAGTGTTGGTTTACAGGTCACCAGGGTAGATGTAGTGTTGGTTTACAGGTCAGCAGGGTAGATGTAGTGTTGGTTTACAGGTCAGCAGGGTAGATGTAGTGTTGGTTTACAGGCTAGCAGGGTAGATGATAGTGTTGGTTTACAGGTCAGCAGGGTAGATGTAGTGTTGGTTTACAGGTCAGCAGGGTAGATGTAGATGCTGGTTTACAGGTCACCAGGGTAGATGTAGTGTTGGTTTACAGGCTAGCAGGGTAGATGTAGTGTTGGTTTACAGGTCAGCAGGGTAGATGTAGTGTTGGTTTACAGGTCAGCAGGGTAGATGTAGTGTTGGTTTACAGGTCACCAGGGTAGATGTAGTGTTGGTTTACAGGTTAGCAGGGTAGATGTAGTGTTGGTTTACAGGTTAGCAGGGTACATGATAGTGTTGGTTTACAGGTCAGCAGGGTAGATGTAGTGTTGGTTTACAGGTCAGCAGGGTAGATGTAGTGTTGGTTTACAGGTCAGCAGGGTAGATGTAGTGTTGGTTTACAGGCTAGCAGGGTACATGATAGTGTTGGTTTACAGGTCAGCAGGGTAGATGTAGTGTTGGTTTACAGGTCAGCAGGGTAGATGTAGTGTTGGTTTACAGGCTAGCAGGGTACATGATAGTGTTGGTTTACAGGTCAGCAGGTTAGATGTAGTGTTGGTTTACAGGTTAGCATGGTAGATGTAGTGTTGGTTTACAGGCTAGCAGGGTACATGATAGTGTTGGTTTACAGGTCAGCAGGGTAGATGTAGTGTTGGTTTACAGGTCAGCAGGGTAGATGTAGTGTTGGTTTACAGGCTAGCAGGGTAGATGTAGTGTTGGTTTACAGGTCAGCAGGGTAGATGTAGTGTTGGTTTACAGGTCAGCAGGGTAGATGTAGTGTTGGTTTACAGGTCAGCAGGGTAGATGTAGTGTTGGTTTACAGGTCAGCAGGGTAGATGTAGTGTTGGTTTACAGGTCAGCAGGGTAGATGTAGTGTTGGTTTACAGGTCAGCAGGGTAGATGTAGTGTTGGTTTACAGGCTAGCAGGGTAGATGTAGTGTTGGTTTACAGGTCAGCAGGGTAGATGTAGTGTTGGTTTACAGGTCAGCAGGGTAGATGTAGTGTTGGTTTACAGGTCAGCAGGGTAGATGTAGTGTTGGTTTACAGGTCAGCAGGGTAGATGTAGTGTTGGTTTACAGGTCAGCAGGGTAGATGTAGTGTTGGTTTACAGGTTAGCAGGGTAGATGTAGTGTTGGTTTACAGGCTAGCAGGGTAGATGTAGTGTTGGTTTACAGGTCAGCAGGGTAGATGTAGTGTTGGTTTACAGGTCAGCAGGGTAGATGTAGTGTTGGTTTACAGGTCAGCAGGGTAGATGTAGTGTTGGTTTACAGGCTAGCAGGGTAGATGTAGTGTTGGTTTACAGGCTAGCAGGGTAGATGTAGTGTTGGTTTACAGGCTAGCAGGGTAGATGTAGTGTTGGTTTACAGGTCAGCAGGGTAGATGTAGATGCTGGTTTACAGGCTAGCAGGTAGATGTAGTGTTGGTTTACAGGTCAGCAGGGTAGATGATAGTGTTGGTTTACAGGCTAGCAGGGTACATGATAGTGTTGGTTTACAGGTTAGCAGGGTAGATGTAGTGTTGGTTTACAGGTCAGCAGGGTAGATGTAGTGTTGGTTTACAGGTCAGCAGGGTACATGATAGTGTTGGTTTACAGGTTAGCAGGGTAGATGTAGTGTTGGTTTACAGGTCAGCAGGGTAGATGTAGTGTTGGTTTACAGGTCAGCAGGGTAGATGATAGTGTTGGTTTACAGGTCAGCAGGGTAGATGTAGTGTTGGTTTACAGGTCACCAGGGTAGATGATAGTGTTGGTTTACAGGTTAGCAGGGTAGATGTAGTGTTGGTTTACAGGTCACCAGGGTAGATGATAGTGTTGGTTTACAGGTCAGCAGGGTAGATGTAGTGTTGGTTTACAGGTCAGCAGGGTAGATGTAGTGTTGGTTTACAGGTCAGCAGGGTAGATGTAGTGTTGGTTTACAGGTCACCAGGGTAGATGATAGTGTTGGTTTACAGGTTAGCAGGGTAGATGTAGTGTTGGTTTACAGGTCACCAGGGTAGATGATAGTGTTGGTTTACAGGTTAGCAGGGTAGATGTAGTGTTGGTTTACAGGCTAGCAGGGTAGATGTAGTGTTGGTTTACAGGCTAGCAGGGTAGATGTAGTGTTGGTTTACAGGCTAGCAGGGTAGATGTAGTGTTGGTTTACAGGTCAGCAGGGTAGATGTAGTGTTGGTTTACAGGTCAGCAGGGTAGATGATAGTGTTGGTTTACAGGCTAGCAGGGTAAATGTAGTGTTGGTTTACAGGTCAGCAGGGTAGATGTAGTGTTGGTTTACAGGTCAGCAGGGTAGATGTAGTGTTGGTTTACAGGTCAGCAGGGTAGATGTAGTGTTGGTTTACAGGCTAGCAGGGTAGATGTAGTGTTGGTTTACAGGTCAGCAGGGTAGATGATAGTGTTGGTTTACAGGCTAGCAGGGTAGATGTAGTGTTGGTTTACAGGCTAGCAGGGTAGATGTAGTGTTGGTTTACAGGTCAGCAGGGTAGATGTTGGTTTACAGGGTTAAGGTTATGGGTTTCCAGGTCAGCAGGGTAAATAATAGTGTTGGTTTAGGGTTAAGGTTATCGGTTTCCAGGACAGCAGGCTAGTCACTCTTCCTCCCCCTGACCTCTCCTCCTCTTCCTCCTGCCCGTCGCAGCCCAGACCCACATTATGCCTGTTCTTGCTTCCAGAGCGCAAGCGACACAAAGCGCCCGGTAGCCGCCGCCCCCCCCGCCGGCGCCGTGCCCGGCCACGGCCCACCGTACCCTCCTCACGTTCACGCCCACCCGGAGAAAAACGGCTTTGCCGGCCGCATTCACCTCCTACCAGACCTTATCCAGCAGAGCCAGCACCCCCCCACCTCCTCCTCCTCCCCCTCCTCCAGCCCCGCCCCGCCCCCCCAGACTCACCCCCCCCTGGACAAGCTCACTGCCATGGAGGTATGTCTCCCCCCCACTCCCCCTGGCTCAACTCTGCCCCCTACTGGCTGGCTCACTGGCTGACTGTCTCTCTGGGCTGCTGCGCTGAACTCACCCTAATCACTCACTGCACTGCCTGCTAACACCGGCGCCCCCTGGGGGCGGAGCCTAGCTATGGGTGAGCAGAGGACCGCGCTGGCGCCACTGTAGGGTGCTGGAACACTGACTAAACCACGGTGCCCTGGTGTGTGCTGGGAAATGAAGTCCTATTAGAGGGTCTAATTTGACTTCGCCTCCCATCTCTCTTTGACCTCTGCAATGTCGTTATTAGATTCTATTAGTGTCCTTTTGGTGAATGTAGTTTGCTTGGGTGGTAGCATGCTTGGTGTGGTGCTTCAGCTGTGTGATTGAGTGCTTCTCAAATCCTCGAGGGTGACCACGTGAATCAGTGTGTGTGTGTGTGTGTGTGTGTGTGTGTGTGTGTGTGTGTGCTACGTTTTCCATGCCCAGGCTGTCACTGAAAGACCCTTATACACCTGCACAGATGCACATACCAGTAGTTCAATCTAGGCTGCTATAACAGATATATGACATGTAATGCGGTAGATAAGTTATCTTGCGTACTGTATGTATTTGTCATAAGTACATGGTATGGATAACATGCACATTGAAATGCTTATTTGCGTCCGGTGTGTGGCTCAAACGCACAGCCCTGAGATTAAGAGTCTCGCACTCTACTGACTGAGATTAAGAGTCTCTACTGACTGAGATTGAGTCTCTACCGACTGAGATTATGAGTCTCTACCGACTGAGATTGAGTCTCTACCGACTGAGATTATGAGTCTCTACCGACTGAGATTGAGTCTCTACCGACTGAGATTGAGTCTCTACCGACTGAGATTGAGTCTCTACCGACTGAGATTAAGAGTCTCTACCGACTGAGATTAAGAGTCTCTACCGACTGAGATTAAGAGTCTCTACCGACGGAGATTAAGAGTCTCTACCGACGGAGATTAAGAGTCTCTACCGACTGAGATTAAGAGTCTCTACCGACTGAGATTAAGAGTCTCTACCGACTGAGATTAAGAGTCTCTACCGACTGAGATTAAGAGTCTCTACCGACTGAGATTAAGAGTCTCTACCGACTGAGATTAAGAGTCTCTACCGACTGAGATTAAGAGTCTCTACCGACTGAGATTAAGAGTCTCTACCGACTGAGATAAAGAGTCTCTACTGACTGAGATTAAGAGTCTCTACCGACTGAGATTAAGAGTCTCTACCGACTGAGATTAAGAGTCTCTACCGACTGAGATTAAGAGTCTCTACCGACTGAGATTGAGTCTCTACCGACTGAGATTAAGAGTCTCTACCGACTGAGATTGAGTCTCTACCGACTGAGATTAAGAGTCTCTACCGACTGAGATTAAGAGTCTCTACCGACTGAGATTAAGAGTCTCTACCGACTGAGATTAAGAGTCTCTACCGACTGAGATTATGAGTCTCTACCGACTGAGATTAAGAGTCTCTACTGACTGAGATTAAGAGTCTCTACCGACTGAGATTACGAGTCTCTACCGACGGAGATTAAGAGTCTCTACCGACGGAGATATTAAGAGTCTCTACCGACTGAGATTAAGAGTCTCTACCGACTGAGATTAAGAGTCTCTACCGACTGAGATTAAGAGTCTCTACCGACTGAGATTACGAGTCTCTACCGACTGAGATTAAGAGGCCAGCCAGCTAATCTCAGCTGATCTAACCCTTTAATATGAAGGACATCTTTGAGAAGCCCAGATGGTAGAATCAGTACAGTACACTAGTATGCAGTACAGTACAGTAGTATGCAGTACAGTACAGTAGTATGCAGTACAGTACACTAGTATGCAGTACAGTACAGTAGTATGCAGTACAGTCCAGTAGTATGCAGTACAGTCCAGTAGTATGCAGTACAGTCCAGTAGTATGCAGTACAGTCCAGTAGTATGCAGTATGTCTCTGATGTGATGCTGTTTGATCAAATCCACTCGTGGATGTTTACATCGGCAGGCTCGTTCATTTGATTTTCAGTCACATTTCGCAAATCCACCAATCTAATTACTTTTCTCTTTGGGCGTGTCCCCCAACACACACTTCCTGTCTTCCATGCTAGCTCTGTTCGTCTGCTTTTTAGAACTTTAACTCTTCATTTGTAGCTGCTTTAAAATAATTTGCATAACTGGATTTCAAAATTGTTTTATTTCTTTGTCGATATTAATTTTGTCATGCATGAAATAAATCATTTTTTGTTTGATGAAGATAAATGATATAATAGGTATTGTGCGTACCTCAGATTTAGCTAGGCTTTAGAACCCAGTTCCTCTAGGCTTTAGAACCCAGTTCCGCTAGGCTTTAGAACCCAGTTCCGCTAGGCTTTAGAACCCAGTTCCGCTAGGCGTTAGAACCCAGTTCCGCAGGAGAGCAGGTCACCTGTCTCCTCAACATTTTTATGTTTGGTACTGTAACTGTTTGGTTAATTGGCAACCGTATATCATTTTTTGCCTCATAAACTGTGTTCGGAATCGCTCCCTATTCACTATATAGTGCACTATATAGGGCGTCAGCCATTTTGTTTGTTGTGTCCGAATTCTCCACAGAATTTTCGTTCCCTATATAGTCCACTGTTTATTACCCACAATTCACCTTGATTTGCAGGGAACAGTGCATGTACCCTACATTTTCTCCGTTCCCTAGGTAGTTCACTACATGGTGAACCCTATATAGGGAATAGGGAGCGAGGGAACGAGGGAGCGATTCCGAACACAGCTGTAGTGTTAGCCTAGCCAGCCATGTTAGCCTAGCCAGCCATAAATATGAGAGAGATATATCCATAAATAACATCAGTTAGACCCTCCCACCTCAATAGGCCCCCTACTGTCCCAGTATTACTCAGTCCAGACCTTTAGGATGGTCAGAACCCTGCTGGACCCTCCGGGCCACCGTACAGGCCAGCGATGGACCTGCTCAGATTACCTGGTGGAAATATTGTTAGGGCAAAGCACAGGTAAAGGGCACAGTGTGTGTGTGTGTGTGTGTGTGTGTGTGTGTGTGTGTGTGTGTGTGTGGACTCAGTCGGACGGTAACACTGTGTGTCTGTGTGTGTGTGTGTGTGTGTGTGTGTGTGTGTGTCGTAGACCCAGTCGGCCAGTAACACCATGCAGAAACACAAGTCGTCTTCCTCGTTCACGCCCTTCATCGACCCGCGTCTGCTGCAGATCTCCCCCTCCAGCGGCAGCTCCCTCAACAACATGGGTAAGGGTGTGTGTGTGTGTGTGTGTGGGGGTGTGTGGGTGTGTGTGCGTGTGAGGGTGTGTCTGTGTGGGTGTGTGTGTGTGTGTGAGGGTGTGTGTGTGTGTGACGGTGGGTGTGTGTGTGTGTGAGGGTGTGTGTGTGTGTGACGGTGGGTGTGTGTGTGTGTGAGGGTGTGTGTGTGAGTAAGGGTGTGTGTGTGTGCGTCTGTGTGTGAGGGTGTGTGTCTGTGTGGGGGTGTGAGGGTGTGTGTGTGTGTGTGTGTGTGTGTGTGTGTGTGAGTGAGGGTGTGTGTCTGTGTGGGGGGGTGTGTGTGAGGGTGTGTGTGTGTTTGTGTGAGGGTGTGTGTGAGGGTGTGTGTGTGTGTGTGTGTGTGTGTGTGTGTCTGTGTGAGGGTGTGTGTGTGAGGGTGTGTAGACCATCCCAAGTCCATTCTCTCTCTGACCTGCGACCCCTGCGGTTCCCCCAGCAGGCTTCGGGAACGACGGGCGCCTGGCCGACGCCCTGCGGTCCGACCCGTCACGGAAGGGCTCGGTGGTCAACGTCAACCCCGTGAACACGCGCCCGCAGAGCGACACGCCCGAGATCCGCAAGTACAAGAAGAGGTTCAACTCCGAGATCCTGTGCGCCGCTCTCTGGGGTGCGAACCCACGTTCACATGAACCAATCACGTCGTTCACATCTGTTCACCTACATACAGACGCCCAGTCGCCCACATACCTGGGGCGGCTGTGGCTCAGTTGGTAGAGCGGGTCGTTCAATGATCGAAGGGTCAGCGGTTCGAATCCCAGCTCCGACTGTCCACATGTCGAAGTGTCCTTGAGCAAGACACCTAACCCCGAATTGCTCCCAATGAGCAGGCTAGCACCTTGCATGGCAGCTACCGCCATTGGTGTGTGAGTGTGTGTGTGAATGGGTGAATGAGAGGCCATTGTAAAGCGCTTTGAGTGCCGCTAAGGTGGAAAAGCGCTATATAAGTGTAGTCCATTTACCATTTACCATCTATGTTACTGTAGTATGTATGTTACTGTAGTATTTATGATACTGTAGTATCTATGTGTGTTGGTGATGTGTTTTTAATGTGTGAGAGAGGCAGAGAAAGAGATAAAGCGATATATGCAGGCATATATATACAGTATATTCTATATACTGTCTATATATTAGAGAGAGAGAGAGAGAGGGAGAGGGACAGAGAGAGAGGGAGTGAGAGAGAGGGAGAGAGAGAGAGAGCAAGAGAGAGAGAGAGGGAGAGAGAGAGGGAGAGAGAAAGAGAGGGAGAGAGAGAAAGAGAGGGAGAGAGAGAGAGAGAGAGAAAGAGGGAGAGAGAGAGAGAGCAAGAGAGAGAGAGAGGGAGAGAGAGAGGGAGAGAGAAAGAGAGGGAGAGAGAGAGAGAGAGAGAAAGAGGGAGAGAGAGAGGGAGAGAGAGAGAGAAATAGAGGGAGAGAGAGGGAGAGAGAAAGAGAGGGAGGGAGAGAAAGAGAGGGAGGGAGAGAGAGAGAGGGAGAGAGAAAGAGAGGGAAAGAGAGAGACATGTCTCTCCAGGTGTGAACCTCGCTGTGTCTCTCCAGATGTGACCCTGGTTGTGTCTCCCCAGGCGTGAACCTGCTGGTGGGGACGGAGAGCGGTTTGATGCTGCTGGACCGCAGCGGTCAGGGGAAGGTCTACCCCCTCATCAGCCGACGACGCATCCAACAGATGGACGTGCTAGAGGGACTCAACGTCCTGGTGACCATCTCAGGTACCTGACTTTACGGCTGCACCTAACTACTATTTTTCTAACGATTAATGTAGTGATTATTTTTTTCGATTAATGTAGTGATTATTTTTTCGATTAATGTAGTGATTATTTTTCCGATTAATCGCATTTTTCCGATTATTTTAACGTTTTTTTATTTTTTATTGCTCAATTAATAGAACACTTAATTTATCTAAAACAAATATTCAAAATGTGTCTTGTTAATATTTACATATTTTATTTAGTCATTTTCTCTTAAAAACAACAAAATGGAACAAGAAACAAAGTAGCTGTTCCGACAAACACTGCAGTTCATTATAAAAGCTACAAAATTGTTGCCAAACCATTTATCTGATGCTTTAAATCACTATAGATGTAGATAACCGCAGTATTTTATTACTTGTCTCCATTGTTTGACGTCAGAGCGACGGTAAATAGCTAGTAAAATGGCAGACCTAACAAAAATGCTTGCGCTAACGTTATTTGTTAGCATCGTTATTTGTTAGCATGCTATCTGCTATCTTTGGGTGTCATATCCAGCTGCTCAATATCATTCAACAACAGAGGCGCCTGACGCAATGGATAATCAAAAATCCCTGTACAAATTTTGTGGACATTGGTCTAGAGAATGTATAAACCGAATTTCGTGCAGATTGGTCAAAATTCCTAGGAGGAGATACATTTTAAGGGTTTTGCACATTATTCAAAATGGCGGAGAATCCAAGATGGCCACAATGACGTCATAGAGTGCGTTGAATCCGGCTTGAGCCAAGGAATTGAAGGACATCTGAAGTTTGAAAATTGGACTTGCTGAAGAAAAGCTGCACGCATAAATGCACCTCCAACTTTGACACATTGGTGGCGCTAGAGAGGGCGAGGTGTGGACATGAAACTTGGTGAGGAGGGTCAGGGCACTGCCCCGAATGAGTGTGCCAATTTTCACAACTTTTGACCATACGGTTCTATAAGCTGCCATAGACTCCCATGGCAGAAGAAAGAAAGAAGAAAACGTACAAACACAAAATACTGTTAGTCTTGATCGGGCGCAGGCAGCCATCTTACTTCTTTGTGACGCATCGGCGCACGTTTTGCAAGCCGACATATTTACATAGTCGATGAAGTCGGCCTGTTGTCCTACCTGACTTAACCCTTACCCTACCCCTGACTCTACTACGTACACAGGGCCTAGGGTTAGGGTAAGGGTTAGGGTTAGTCCTGACCCAAGCAAATTCCTAGTACAGTATATTGAAAGTATATTGAAAGACTTCATGGCTCTCTCTCTATCTTCTCTCTCTCTTCTCTCTCTCTTCTCTCTCTCTCCTCTCTCTCTCTTCTCTCTCTCTCTTCTCTCTCTCTCTTCTCTCTCTCTCTCTCTCTCTTCTCTCTCTCTCTCTCTCCCTCTCTCTCTCTCTTCTCTCTCTTCTCTCTCCTCTTTCTCTCTCTCTCTCTCTCTCTCTCTCTCCACAGGCAAGAAGAACAAGCTGAGAGTGTACTACCTATCCTGGCTTAGGAACAAGATTTTGCACAACGACCCCGAGGTGGAGAAGAAACAGGGATGGACCACT
>NC_140265.1:5507190-5509690 GCF_949987555.1 Borostomias antarcticus | reverse complement strand
GGTCCAGCCAGGTGTACTTCATGACCCTCGGTCGCACGTCGCTGCTCAGCTGGTAGCGAGCGCCCGCCGACGCGCCCCCCGACACCTCGGAAGACGACGACACGAAGTGACGCACGGATAGTTATCACGATACTAAAGATGACCTAACCTCGAACCCGACGTACGACTGGACAACCGAGCTTTGCTGACCCTCGCGCCGCGCGATTCTCCTCATGTCAGCTGACAAAATACTGCAACGTGTATGGATGGACTGGGACCGTGAAGAGGGACTGGCCAGGGGGGGTTATGGGACTGCATGTATGTGTTTGTCATGTGACCGCGCTGTCCCCAAACCCTACGAGCACCACACACTGGGAACAGAGCTCAGCCTTCCCCGGGTTTCGAACCCCAGCCCTGCGACACCTCGTTAGAGCCTACCTACCTTTCCCCCTACAGTACACTACCCCTGTGGGACATAGGGTCCAAACCCAACATTGTAAGCTCATGTTTCATAGTAAAACTAGCGTGTGTGTGTGTGTGTGTGTGTCTGGATCATTGTGTGTGTGTGTTGTGAGAAGGCTGGAGTTGGGGAGAGACAGGACAGGGTTGGGTGTTGATATAAAAGGGGGTGGAGCCTGTTTCAACACTGTAGTTTGTCACCGTGTTAGTCCAGGTAACATTCATGTCACCTTCGCGGATTTTGTGACAAGTGTAGACTTACGTTACATTTTTCTTTCAATTAGAAACAAAAAAAATCCTTCAATGCGTCACATGGTTGAACAGTTCAAACGACCTCTACTTGATATCGGAAGCTCAGTCCGGCCTCCCTGCTCTCTGGCCTGCCTGATTGGTCGGACGCTTGGGAACGATGTGTTACTACCCCCTGATAGGTCAGAGACGGTGCCGAGTTTCTGATTGGTCGAACTGAAGCGTAAAGACTCTGGACCGGGCTTTGCGCTCGGCTGCACGTGGTTCTGTCGGACAAACTGTGAATCTTTCGCGTACAGAGTAGCATGACCAGGAGTGGATTAAATGTCTTGATTTAAATCATATTATATGCCCAAAAGATGAAGCATTGAGGAAAAAAAAATGTATTAGCAACCACAATTTGATTTAGTTCATTCTTAATGGGTCCTACCACTGTTTCAGAATGGTACGGTCCATCTGTCAGGGGGACGGATCTATGTGAATTCGTTTTAATTCTGTGCCGCCAGTTTCAAAGATGTGACGTTTGCGTCCGATACAACAGCAGACATCCTGAGATCATCCCCAGTCTGATTGGCTGGTCTATGCAGATTCCATCCGGACAAACGTTTGTTGTTGTCGTCAAATAACACCTCAGTAAGGTCTGAAGATTTGCTATGATATTAAATAGCTCTCGGTGAAGTCTAAAGACTTGGTATGACCCACGTAGGGACCCATAGCTGTGTGATTCTGCTGCCATCGTCCGGTCACCTCATCACCTCGGTTCATCTGCGAAATCATTTTGATTCCGCGGCCGTTGAGGATTGATTCCACGCCGTGTTCTCAGGTCAAACTGAGACATGAACTTCGACCAGACGTCTCTCGAAAAACCCCGTAACCCTGTTTTTTTGTTGTCGTTGCTTCTTGTACTTTTTCTTCGAAGCCTCTTCCTCCCAACTCATGAGAAATGAACGTGTCTGTGGTTCACAACTGACTGGTTAGTGTGGGGGGGTGTCTTTTAGCATTAGACGGGGTTAATTGACCCCCTGGTTAATTTGGTATGGACAGACGCACCCTTACAATGATGTGAATTAAAACGGTATAGGGCATCCAAAGCTAGATCTTTTAGCAGTGGACCTGTTTGTGTTAAGAGGGACCCAGGCCTTGTACATGTGACTGCTTTATAAAGAGAGTTGTAAGAATATTAATTATGTTGCTTTCACAGACACTGGGTGGTTCATATGGATATTAATACTGTATTCTTTCACACAGATTCTGGGGTGGTTCATAAGGATATTAATACTGTATGCTTTCACACAGATTCTGGGGTGGTTCATGAGGATATTAATACTGTATGCTTTCACACAGATTCCAGGGTGGGTCATAAGGATATTAATACTGTATGCTTTCACACAGATTCCGGGGTGGGTCATAAGGATATTAATACTGTATGCTTTCACACAGATTCCGGGGTGGGTCATAAGGATATTAATACTGTATGCTTTCACACAGATTCTGGGGTGGGTCATAAGGATATTAATACTGTATGCTTTCACACAGATTCTGGGGTGGTTCATGAGGATATTAATACTGTATGCTTTCACACAGAGTCTGGGGTGGTTCATGAGGATATTAATACTGTATGCTTTCACACAGATTCCGGGGTGGGTCATAAGGATATTAATACTGTATGCTTTCACACAGATTCTGGGGTGGTTCATAAGGATATTAATACTGTATGCTTTCACACAGATTCCGGGGTGGGTCATAAGGATATTAATACTGTATGCTTTCACACAGATTCCGGGGTGGGTCATAAGGATATTAATACTGTATG
>NC_140265.1:5479690-5502190 GCF_949987555.1 Borostomias antarcticus | reverse complement strand
TGGCCGTGATTGTTGAGTGTGATGTAACTCGAACCTATAATGACCTGTCTTCAACTCAAAGATGCTCATCTTTAGAGAGGTTGTCTAAATGATCTTTAGAGAGGTCGACTCAAATGATCTTTCCCAGCAAACACACAACGTCATGGAGACGTTCAGATCGTGTCTTAATAACGTCCGTCGGTCCTGAACCCCGTTTGTACGTCTGCTGGACCCCTCAATATCCACACGTCTGGCTTGGACCCCTCTAAGACGTCTGTGGACGTGCAGAACGGGTTCAATATCTGAACGTCTAAAAAAAAACTCATTCTGGCTCCTAATTGGATGTCTTTGGACGTCCGAAAAAGACATCTAGAAGACGTCTTTTAGACGTGTCTTTGCTCAGTGGGTTGGACAGGTTGTTGAACTGATCTTTACACAGTTTTTCTAAATGATCTTTAAACAGGTCTTTAAACTGTACAGCTGCTTATCTTTAGACTAGTAGAGGCATCAAGAAACAGCAGCAGTTTTCATATTCAGTTAGTCTATCCTACGCCTCTTTGATCAAACCTCATTATTAGCATGACTGAAAAATAGGAGTATGGAGTTAGAACATGGTGTAAGTTCCCTGTGTGTAGATGGAGTGTATAGGTTAAAGGTTAAAGTTCCCTGTGTGTAGGTGGAGTGTAAAGGTTAAAGGTTAAAGTTGCATGTGTGTACGTGGAGTAGGTAGTAGAATAGGTTAAAGGTTAAAGTTCCCTGTGTGTAGATGGAGTTTATAGGTTAAAGGTTAAGTTCCCTGTGTGTAGGTGGAGCGGATAGGTTAAAGGTTAAAGTTCCCTGTGTGGAGGTGGAGTTTATAGGTTAAAGGTTAAGTTCCCTGTGTGGAGGTGGAGTGTATAGGTTAAAGGGTGTGTTATGGAGGATGAGAAGAGGGAAGAGAGAGTAGCCATGTTTCCATCCACACGTTTTATGCGAATTAAGTTATATCGAATTAAAAATGCCTTATGGAAACGGTAAAATTCGATTAAAAATCATGAAAATCGACAAAAGGTTTGTACTGTCGATCTCATCGGATTTTCTCTTGTCCGATAAAAGTCTTTTGTGATAAATGCCTTATCCGATTTAAAGCTCTAGATGGAAACGCACGTTCGCCGGCTTTATTCGCGTTCATATTTTCAGCGATCCTCACACGATTCGATTGACGAGTGGATGGAAACATGGCTAGAGTTATGGATTTGGGGGTTAAAAAAAGCAACGTTGTGTTGTTGTGGGTCATGATGCTAGCTTGCTAGCTTGCGAGGCTGTTCCCTTGAGCGAGCCTGGGCAGGGAGGTGGATGACACCAGTAGCATATACCCCTCAGAAGACATCTGTTTCCCTGACGACAGGCCCTCCCTAGACCCCCCCCTCCCATATCTCAGCTGGGCTCTCTTCTGGGTGGCATGCTTTATGGGAGAAAGACCCCACTGCCTCACTCCTGAATCACTGAGGTATCAAACCTCGTCCCACCCTCCCTCCCTCCCAGCCAGGGTCCCAGTGTTATGTATTCAGCACGGGGAGGGGGGAGGGGGGGGGACTGGCTGACGGTTGGCGTTTAAAAAATGCACAGATGGACCAGGAGCCGAGCTGAGGGCTCTGTCTGAGGAGCTGGTGACACCGAGCCTTGGAGAGAACCGGGGTTAAACTGAGGCTGGTTCGTGATGATATTCGATAAAGATACGAACTAAGAACCCATTGAGTTGCCCAGTCTGTTGGGGACGGTAAGGTACATTTCTGACTACGGGAGAAGTCCTGGGGTTAGCATGCTAGCATGCTGTGTTCCTTTATTACCGTATGTTCTCATAAGCTTCTGGGACTAACACACTTCTATCCTAGCACTCCTAATGGGTCACATTTCCATAATGCCTCTGCAATCTCTCTGAGAGTATGCTAGAGATGCATCTCTTAGTGAGTAGGCTAGAGATCCATCTCTCTTAGTGAGTAGGCTAGAGATCCATCTCTCTTAGAGAGTATGCTAGAGATCCATCTCTCTCAGAGAGTATGCTAGAGATCCATCTCTCACACAGAGTATGCTAGAGATCCATCTCTCTTAGAGAGTATGCTAGAGATACATCTCTCTTAGTGAGTATGCTAGAGATCCATCTCTCTCAGAGTAGGCTAGAGATCCATCTCTCTTAGTGAGTAGGCTAGAGATCCATCTCTTTCAGAGTAGGCTAGAGATCCATCTCTCTCAGAGAGTATGCTAGAGATCCATCTCTTTCAGAGTAGGCTAGAGATCCATCTCTCTTAGAGAGTATGCTAGAGATCCATCTCTCTCACAGAGTAGGCTAGAGATCCATCTCTTTCAGAGAGTATGCTAGAGATCCATCTCTCTCAGTGAGTATGCTAGAGATCCATCTCTCTCAGAGAGTATGCTAGAGATCCATCTCTCTTAGTGAGTATGCTAGAGATCCATCTCTCTTAGTGAGTATGCTAGAGATCCATCTCTCTCAGAGAGTATGCTAGAGATCCATCTCTCTCAGAGAGTATGCTAGATATCCATCTCTCTCAGAGAGTATGCTAGAGATCCATCTCTCTTAGTGAGTAGGCTAGAGATCCATCTCTCTTAGTGAGTATGCTAGAGATCCATCTCTCTCAGAGAGTATGCTAGAGATCCATCTCTCTCAGAGAGTATGCTAGATATCCATCTCTCTCAGAGAGTATGCTAGAGATCCATCTCTTTCAGAGTAGGCTAGAGATCCATCTCTCTTAGTGAGTATGCTAGAGATCCATCTCTCTTAGAGAGTATGCTAGAGATCCATCTCTCTCAGAGAGAGTATGCTAGAGATCCATCTCTCTTAGAGAGTATGCTAGAGATCCATCTCTCTCAGAGAGAGTATGCTAGAGATCCATCTCTCTTAGAGAGTATGCTAGAGATCCATCTCTCTTAGTGAGTATGCTAGAGATCCATCTCTCTTAGAGAGTATGCTAGAGATCCATCTCATCTCTCTTAGAGAATAGGTTAGAGATCCATCTCTCGCAGACAGTAGGTTAGAGATTCATCTCATCTCTCTCAGAGAGTAGGCTAGAGATCCATCTCTCTTATAGAGTAGGCTAGAGATCCATCTCTCTTAGAGAGTAGGCTAGAGATCCATCTCAGAGATTCTGTGAAGAAGCTGAGCTGAACGCTGCAGGTCACCTGAGGCCTTGGGGACGGTGGCGTTTGTGACTCGCCACGGCCTCGCTGGGGAGGGTGGGCAGCCACTGCTGTGGTCTCCGAACAGAGAACGCAGCTTGGTCTCAATCCTTTAAAGAACCAGTAAAAAAAAACAAAAGCTACTGCCCCCCCCCCCCCCCCCTCCCAGTGCTCTGGCATGTCCATTGTTGGGGGCCCCAGAAAGGCACACGCAAGCTCCTTCCCCCCCCCCCCCCCCCCCCTCGGGGCCTCCTTTGTGATGGGGGGGCGGGGTTAGTGGGGGGAGAGTCATTCGGACATTTTTAGGGGAAGTGTTTCAACAGCTGCGGCTTAGCAACGGTCGTCCACGTTGCTAGGCAGCCCGTTTAATACAATGCGCCCACAGCCCCACCAAACCCGCCATGACACCTTTAAAGGGATATCCAGTTGAATTGAATTTGAGATGGGCATTGAACTGCCCCGAAGGTGGCAAACTAGCACAGCAAGAGTTTTAGCAGCTAGCACATGTGAAGATGCCCACCCGATAAAACGGTTTTTGTAACCTCACTTTCATTGAGCTGCTCTTCAGTCATCCTGAGTCTCTTTGAAGAGTCGGACTATATCGAGTCGACGCAGACGTCAAGAGATCAGTTGGTGACGCTTCAGTGTCTCCGTGTCCCCGAGTTGTAAAGGGTGACTGTCCCCTTGGGAAGAGCCATATGGTCCTGGAGAGAGAGAGAGGGGGGGGGGGGGGAGGTCTGGTTCCAGCCTCATGTAACGGCTGTGTGTGTTTTCAAAGGGCGTCCCCTGCCCCCCCCCCATCGCCGGCCGGTTGGACGCACGCTGTGCCTGGCTTAAAGGGCGGGAGAACATTAATTGGTACCGCCGCCCCCCCATGGGAAGCCTTTCTTTGTCTCAGCCAATCAGTGTCCTGCTGTCAATTATGGACGTTGGGTTCATGCCTCTAATTGATTTGGGTACCATTCCCCTAGGACAACAGATATGGCCTATAAGCTGTGAAGACATTTAAATGAACGATCGTTCATTGTGTTATTAAAATGGACACATTTGGGGAAGCATCTACCCATTTACTTAGGTAGAACTCGGGAGTTCTTTGTGTGAACTTGTAATTCCTCTTTCATTCTCCTGATTCGTCAATCTCCCTCGCCGCCATAGGCAATAACGCTTCACAGCAACAAGGTCCTGGGTTCGATGCCCGCTTGGGACGCGACTTTGCATGTTCTCCCCGTGTTCGCAAGGGTATAAAGAACCCAATACGAAAAAACATGCATAAAAACAGATCGCTAAAGCCGTCTGTCCCTGCCGAAGACGGACAGGAGCGCTTGGTTTGCCCCTCGGGCGCGTCCCCTGCATGCTGCCTACTGTCTGCTCCTTGCCCTTTGGGGAAGGACGACAGAATGGGTTAAAGTCGCACAGAAACGGACGTTTGAGATCATCTAACTTCCGTAGTTTGACGTATTTCCGGCGCAAACAAGCTATGAGGGCGGGACATAATGTTTAGAGGAATTTGATTGGAACATTGACAAGTGGACGGGTTTTAAGAACTTTAGACAGATTCGATAGAAGGATAGCGTTGGTTGACGGGTGGATGTCGTGAGATTATTGGCCTAAAATCGAAGGTACCTGTTGTCGTCATTGCACGTGACCTACCGTTTTCCAGGAAGTAAGAAATTATATACTTTGATATAAGATTACAACAAAAGTAGAATTTTGTAATTTTTTGGGCATACATCGTTGAATAGGTGAACACTATGACTAATTATGTGAACCAAAATGGGACAGAATGCTTTTATCATTTCAGTGCGACTTTAATAGCACAGAACATTTCATCTGCAACCCTAACTGCATGTGTTTGTGTGCGGTGCCATATGTCGCCTATTGCACATGTGTTGGGGTGTGCTGTGTGAAGAATAAAGATCTCTTCGTCTTCGTCACCCTCCCTCCTTGCTTCCCCGCAGGCGTCCATGACGTGGGCGGAGTGAGAGGGGAGGATCCTGGATGTGCAGAACAGACCCATGGGCCTGAAGGACTATGTGGAGGAGGATGGTTCGACCCTTGACCTGGAGTACCTCCACATAGACGGGGCGGAGCGGCAGGCTGGCCTGGATGCGGGGGTCCGTGTGGAGCAGGGCGAGGAGGAGGAGGAGGGCTCCAGGGGTAGCGTCACCTCGCCCGGGGAGGCGGAGGAGAGCGCCGGGTCCGACGGCGAGCCGGAGCAGGGCCAGAACGCCGCCGCCGCCGCCTCGGGAACCGAGCCGGGGCCGAGCGCGGCCGCCCACCAGCCTCTCTGCCGGACGCCCTGCGTGGACTTGGGGAGCGAGGGGCCTCCGGAGCCCGCCCAGGGGGGGCCTCGATCCGCCGCCGGGCTGAGGGAGTACCAGACCAAGCTGGAGTTCGCCCTGAAGCTGGGCTACGCCGAGGAGACGGTGCGCGTGGTTCTTACCAAGCTGGGCCCCGACACCCTCATCAACGACATCCTGGGCGAGCTCGTCAGACTGGGCAGCAAGCCGGAGAGAGAACAGGCGACGGGATCCGTAGCCTCAACGCCCGCGTCTTCCTCCTCCTGCTCCTCCTCCTCCACCTCCGCCGCCTCCTCCGTCCTGTCAGAGCTGTGTGACGCCCAGCGGTGTGACTCCCCCAGTCCTGCGCAGGGACCGGGGGACAAGGACAACTTGCGGCCCGTCGTCGTCGATGGCAGCAACGTGGCCATGAGGTGAGCGTTTGAGATGCTGCGCCCGATGCGTGTTTCTGCTGTGCTAAATGTTGTCATCCCATATCACTCAGGACTGTAAGAACATCTATATAAATAACTGTAATAACACCTAGATCTTCCCTTGTAGCCATGGTAATAAGGAGGTGTTCTCCTGCCATGGTATCCAGCTGGCGGTGGATTGGTTCTTGGAACAAGGTCACCGTGACGTCACCGTGTTTGTGCCCGCCTGGCGGAAAGAGCAGTCGCGCCCCGACGCCCCCATCGCAGGTCAGACACACACACACACACACACATGCAACAATGCACATTTGCACCTTCAAGCACTATCCACTTGTACACTATAGTCTATTACATGTTATGTACGTCAGATTATTAGGGCTGGGTTCAAGAAATCGATTCATCGTTTCTGAATCAAATGATTCAGAATCGATTCACGAATCCCAAAATCGATCTTTTATTTAATGAATGAATGAATAAATGAAGGAATGAATAGTTCATTCATTCATTCAATGATTCATTCATTCATTCATTTTTGGAAATCAGTATCGATACCCAGCCCTAGTATTGATGTGTTGCATTACTTGGCAGTCATGTAATTAAGGTTACAGCTAAAAAAAACAACTGGTTTTAGTAACACTAACCGAATCGATATTGAATTGAATCGAATCGAATCGTGATAATCGATTCTGAACCTTGTGAATCGGAATCGAATCGATTCTTGAAATTCGACTTGATATCCAGCCCTACAGATTATACGATGATTACAGATTATACGATGATGACATCACATCTTTTGCTCAGTGGGGTGGTGCTTATTGTAAGACGTGATGACTTGTAAAATTGCCTGTAACTCTACAGTGTATCTCTGTATTATGACTGTAACTGTGAAATGTAATTATGACTATAACTGTATTATGACTAACTTATTATGACTAACTGTATTATGACTAACTTATTATGACTAACTGTATTATGACTAACTGTAAAACGTAACGACTAACTGTATTATGACTAATTATGTGAAACATAATTATGACTAACTATTATGAACATAACTGTATTATGACTGTAACTGTGAAATGTAATTATGGCTATAACTGTATTATGACTATAATTGTATTATGACTGCAACTGTGAAATATAATTATGATTATAACTGTGAAATGTAATTGGAAATATTTCAATCCTAAAATGACTGTAGAATTTAAGCAAACGCAATCACCAATGATTTCTCACAACCAGGCCCTTACGAACATGGCTGCACTCTTGTAGCCTACTTATGACGGCGCTTCAATGTTCCTAGATTGTGCTTTTAGCTACGAACAAATCCCAGATTAAATGGTAAATGTAAATGGTAAATGGACTACACTTATATAGCGCTTTTCCACCTTAGCTGCACTCAAAGCGCTTTACTCAAAGCGCCTCTCATTCACCCATTCACACACACACTCACACACCAATGGCGGTAGCTGCCATGCAAGGTGCTAACCTGCTCATTGGGAGCAATTTGGGGTTAGGCGTCTTGCTCAAGGACACTTCCACATGTGGACAGTCGGAGCTGGGATTCGAACCACTGACCCTTCGATCATTGAACGACCCGCTCTACCAACTGAGCTACAACTGAGCTACAGCCGCCCCATTAAAAAACATTGGTGAATGCCAGAATTTTTTGCGCCAACTTCGTAAGTGGGGTTTCACGAAGGAATTTCTTCGTAACTGGGTTCGTGAATGAGGGCCTAATGTGTTCTCTCTCTCTCTCCCTCCCTCTCTCACCTCCCCAGACCAGGAGATCCTGCGGCGTCTGGAGAAGGAGAAGCTGCTGGTCTTCACGCCGTCTCGCCGCGTCCAGGGCCGCCGGGTGGTCTGTTACGACGACCGCTTCATCGTCAAGCTGGCTTACGAGTCGGACGGCATCATCGTCTCCAACGACAACTACCGCGACCTAGCCAATGAGAAGCCGGAGTGGAAGAAGTTCATTGACGAGCGACTGCTCATGTACTCGTTTGTCAACGACAAGTACGTAGAGATAAGATCATGTCTCAGGCTTCCTAAGTAGGGATAGGATCCATTGTCATCTGTAGGGATAGGATCCATTGTCATCTGTAGGGATAGGATCCATTGTCATCTGTAGGGATAGGATCCATTGTAATCTGTAGGGATAGGATCCATTGTCATCTGTAGGGATAGGATCCATTGTAATCTGTAGGGATAGGATCCATTGTAATCTGTAGGGATAGGACCCATTGTCATCTGTAGGGATAGGATCCATTGTCATCTGTAGGGATAGGATCCATTGTCATCTGTAGGGATAGGATCCTGTCTCATCTGCAGTGCTTCCATTTGGAAATGGTAAATGGTAAATGGACTGTACTTATATAGCGCTTTTCCACCTTAGCGGCACTCAAAGCGCTTTACAATGGCCTCTCATTCACCCATTCACACACACTCACACACCAATGGGGGTAGCTGCCATGCAAGGTGCTAACCTGCTCATTGGGAGCAATTTGGGGTTAGGTGTCTTGCTCAAGGACACTTCGACATGTGGACAGTCGGAGCTGGGATTCGAACCGCTGACCCTTCGATCACTGAACGACCCGCTCTACCAACTGAGCTACAGCCGCCAAGACAAGAGAGTGGGACTAGTCTGATGGCGATAATGCTTGGCTTATGTGATGTAGCTCAGGAGGTGGAGCGCCCAGCTGGGGACCCTGGTTCGATCCGAGCTTCCGGAGTGTTCCGAAGTGTCTAGTGCTTTATTTAGTTTCCTGTCACAAACTCTCTCTCTGTTTCCCTACTCTTTTTCTACCTCGGTCTCTCTCTCTCTCTCTCTCTGTTTCCCTGCTCTTTTTCTACCTCGGTCTCTCTCTCTCTCTGTTTCCCTACTCTCTTTCTACCTCGGTCTCTCTCTCTCTCCGTTTCCCTGCTCTTTTTCTACCTCGGTCTCTCTCTCTCTCTCTCTCTGTTTCCCTGCTCTTTTTCTACCTCGGTCTCTCTCTCTCTCTCTCTCTCCGTTTCCCTACTCTTTTTCTACCTCGGTCTCTCTCTCTCTCTCTCTCTCCGTTTCCCTACTCTTTTCCTTCCTCGGTCTCCCTCTCTCTCTCTCTCTCTCTCCGTTTCCCTACTCTTTTTCTACCTCGGTCTCTCTCTCTCTCTCTCTCCGTTTCCCTACTCTTTTCCTTCCTCGGTCTCTCTCTCTCTCTCTCTCTCTCCGTTTCCCTACTCTTTTTCTACCTCGGTCTCTCTCTCTCTCGCTCTCTCTCTCTCCGTTTCCCTGCTCTTTTTCTACCTCGGTCTCTCTCTCTCTCTCTCTCTCTCTCTGTTTCCCTGCTCTTTTTCTACCTCGGTCTCTCTCTCTCTCTCTCTCTCTCTCCGTTTCCCTGCTCTTTTCCTTCCTCGGTCTCCCTCTCTCTCTGTCCCAGGTTCATGCCCCCTGATGATCCTCTGGGTCGTCACGGTCCCAGTCTGGAGAACTTCCTGAGGAAGAGACCCATCCTGCCCGAGCAGAAGAAGCAGCCCTGCCCCTACGGTAATGCTACCCTACTGTAGCCTACATCTTCACGAAAATAAACTAACAAGTTGTAAAATGATTTTTTGGGGGGGGGGCAATATCTCTAGCTAGCTACATAAGGTAACTAGCTTTATTTCCCGTCAGTCTCATAATGAAACATATTTGACTTGAGGACTTGAGTTGGGATGCTACTTTGGGTGTGTTTGTTTCGGTTTGTGCTGTACGCCAGAGGTGATTATTTCCATTGTTAATTTGAACGGATTCAGTCGATTTTTCGGCCCCTGGTGTTGTGAGTAATGCTTTCTACAGTAGATGTGCGGCATCACAGAGTTTGCTGTATGGGTCACGGGTTCAAGTAAGGGCTAACGTTCGGCCATCTGGTTATCATCGAAAGATGAGAGCCTGACAGTTAGGACTGGGTTTAAAAAATCGATTCATCGATTCTGAATCGATTCTGAATCAAATGATTCAGAATCGATTCATGAATCCCAAAATCGATCTTTTATTTAACGAATGAATGAATAAATGAAGGAATGAATAGTTCATTAATTTATTCATTCATTTTTGGAAATCAGTATTGATACCCAGCCCTAGTATTGATGTGTTGCATAACTTGGCAGTCATGTAATTAAGGTTACAGCTAAAAAAAAACAGGTTTTAGCAGGGCTGTACATTGCGACATATATGTCGCACGTGCTATGAAAAAAAATGTCTGTGCGATTAATTTATTTGCCCTGTAGCACGCGTGCGACAGACGGCGAGCCGCTTGTATGTAACGTTAGAGTTTTTTTCCGTGTTCAAGCCGGGAGGACGAGTGAGGTGAAATGAAGTGAGAGCAGTCAGGTAGGCTAGTCTATAGCTTCCCCCGGGCCAGTAAACTCTGTTCGGGCAAGTGCCTCATGCAGTTGTCTGATTGGACAAGTAAAAAATAACCTATAGTTGAAGTGTGATAAATATGTAACGTTATCTAAAAAATACAGTCTAGAAACACGACGTGGTGCTACACATGCACCCAGTAGCCTAGACTGTTTGAGCCGAAGCGAAGCCTCCATAGCTTACACACTGCTGTCTGTCAGTCAGCAAACATAATTTGTCAAGGAGACTTCCCACACCACAAGCGCGAGTAGCCTACAACATGCGAATCAGAGGCGCTGCCCTGACTGACTGATTGAGCGACCGTCTTTTTGGCTGGCTGAACCGAAACGACACTAGCTTCGCGTTAATGTTCCTCCAGCCACCTAAAGGTGCCAGTCAAAGCAACAGCAAATGCAACAAAATATCAGTTAAGCGTGGCCTAATCTAGCCTATTATTTATGTAAGCTATGTAAAAAGGCAGTGATTGTGGTAGAAGAAGGCAGGACCAGCACAGAGTTGAGGGACAGGTGAGAGAGGAGAGGATAGAGGTTGTTGAGAGGAGAGCAGGAGAAGAGAGAGGAGAAGGAAGGGGACAGGGCAGGATGAGAGATTAGAAAGAGTGATGATTTAGAAGGAATGAGTATGCAGTTAAGCATCAAAGGGCATCAAACATAACTTTTTTAATTAAATAAAACATTCTATCTATTATTCTCACCCCATAACTCAAAATTAAATATTTCATGTAGGCTAAACATGCTGTTTCAGTATACTTTTCAATTATACTGTATATGATTTTGTTATTTTCATTCTTTCATTCAAGTCACCAGAATACAGGAAACTAGGTCTCTGAAACTTTTTGGGGGGAGGACGCCCAGACCCCCGCTTTGGTATAGAAATCCTCCTTATTTTGGCTGTCTTCAGCTTGGCACCACCACACCAAGAGATCAATTCCACAGGAAACACTGGTTCCTTGTTCAGATCATAAAGAAAAACCCAAACAAACGAGCAAAGGAAAAAGATGTTGAAATTATTAATGAAAAAGAAGATGACCCAAATCATGAAGACACCGCAAAATCAAAAGCCGGGAAAACCTAAAGATGCTTGTCTGAAAACATTTGTTATTATTTCATATTGTATACGTACAGTAACATCCCTTTCCAGGTGGTTTTAAGTGATGAACTGCATAACTTGTGTTCAGTAGAGGTGATAATGGACATTTTATACCTGTGCTACAACTTTCTGGCTCTGTGCTACAGAACCATCAACCCCTGTAGCACCAGTGCTATGTGCTAAAAAAGTTAATGTACAGCCCTGTTGTGCAAAAAAAATTTGGCCTGTGCTACAGACTTTTGGCCTGTGCTAAAAGATTTTGGCCTGTGCTACAAATTTTTTACCTCTGTAGCACCAGTGCTAGGAGCTAAAAAAGTTAACGTACAGCCCTGGGTTTTAGTAACACTAACCGAATCGATATTGAATCGAATCGTATCGTGATAATCGATTCTGAACCGGAATCGAATCGATTCTTGAAATTCGAATCGATACCCAGCCCTACTGACTGTGTGCGTTCGGAACGGTTTTGTAACACACTTTCCGCTGATGACCGCTATTTACCAACAACATTAATACATTCATTCCCCACGATGGCGGATATGAGAACGTTTCGCTACAAAGTGACATCAGACCTCACCTGTCTGACAGCCGTGTCAGCTCCCTTCTACAGCTCTGTCCTCCTCTGTCCTCAGCTCTGTCCTCTGCTCTGTCCTCCTCTGTCCTCTGCTCTGTCCTCCTCTGTCCTCTGCTCTGTCCTCCGCTCTGTCCTCCGCTCTGTCCTCTGCTCTGTCCTCTGCTCTGTCCTCTGCTCTGTCCTCCGCTCTGTCCTCTGCTCTGTCCTCAGCTCTGTCCTCACCTGTCCTCTGCTCTGTCCTCCGCTCTGTCCTCACCTGTCCTCCCCTCTGTCCTCCCCTCTGTCCTCCCCTCTGTCCTCCCCTCTGTCCTCCCCTCTGTCCTCCCCTCTGTCCTCTGCTCTGTCCTCTGCTCTGTCCTCCCCTCTGTCCTCCGCTCTGTCCTCTGCTCTGTCCTCACCTGTCCTCAGCTCTGTCCTCTCCTCTGTCCTCCCCTCTGTCCTCCCCTCTGTCCTCTGCTCTGTCCTCAGCTCTGTCCTCTTCTGTCCTCTGCTCTGTCCTCTGCTCTGTCCTCCGCTCTGTCCTCCGCTCTGTCCTCCGCTCTGTCCTCTGCTCTGTCCTCTGCTCTGTCCTCTGCTCTGTCCTCCCCTCTGTCCTCCCCTCTGTCCTCCCCTCTGTCCTCCCCTCTGTCCTCCCCTCTGTCCTCTGCTCTGTCCTCCCCTCTGTCCTCCCCTCTGTCCTCTCCTCTGTCCTCCGCTCTGTCCTCTGCTCTGTCCTCAACTCTGTCCTCAACTCTGTCCTCTGCTCTGTCCTCTGCTCTGTCCTCCGCTCTGTCCTCCCCTCTGTCCTCTGCTCTGTCCTCCCCTCTGTCCTCCCCTCTGTCCTCCCCTCTGTCCTCTGCTCTGTCCTCCGCTCTGTCCTCCCCTCTGTCCTCTGCTCTGTCCTCCCCTCTGTCCTCCCCTCTGTCCTCCCCTCTGTCCTCCCCTCTGTCCTCCGCTCTGTCCTCCGCTCTGTCCTCTGCTCTGTCCTCTGCTCTGTCCTCTGCTCTGTCCTCCGCTCTGTCCTCCCCTCTGTCCTCCCCTCTGTCCTCCCCTCTGTCCTCCCCTCTGTCCTCCCCTCTGTCCTCCGCTCTGTCCTCCCCTCTGTCCTCCCCTCTGTCCTCCCCTCTGTCCTCCCCTCTGTCCTCCGCTCTGTCCTCTCCTCTGTCCTCCCCTCTGTCCTCTGCTCTGTCCTCCGCTCTGTCCTCCGCTCTGTCCTCTGCTCTGTCCTCTGCTCTGTCCTCCGCTCTGTCCTCCGCTCTGTCCTCTCCTCTGTCCTCCCCTCTGTCCTCAGCTCTGTCCTCAGCTCTGTCCTCTGCTCTGTCCTCCCCTCTGTCCTCCGCTCTGTCCTCCCCTCAGTCCTCCCCTCTGTCCTCACCTGTGTTCTCTGTCCTCTCCTCTGTCCTCCCCTCTGTCCTCAGCTCTGTCCTCACCTGTCCTCTCCTCTGTCCTCCCCTCTGTCCTCCCCTCTGTCCTCAGCTCTGTCCTCACCTGTCCTCTCCTGTGTCCTCTCCTCTGTCCTCCCCTCTGTCCTCCCCTCTGTCCTCAGCTCTGTCCTCACCTGTCCTCTCCTGTGTCCTCACCTCTGTCCTCACCTGTGTTCTCTGTCCTCCCCTCTGTCCTCTCCTGTGTTCTCTGTCCTCCTCTGTGTTCTCTGTCCTCTTCTGTCCTCACCTGTGTTCTCTGTCCTCACCTGTGTTCTCTGTCCTCCCCTCTGTCCTCACCTCTGTGTCTCTCTCTGTCCCCCAGGTAAGAAGTGCACGTACGGTCACAAGTGTAAGTATTACCATCCCGAACGCGGCGCCCAGCCTCAGCGCTCCGTGGCCGACGAGCTGCGTGCCGGCGCCAAGATGTCCGCCGCCAGGGGCCCGGGCGAGGCCCCGCTGGCCAAGAGCCACAGCGTGCCGGCGGGCGGCAAGAAGGCGGCCCCCAGGAGGCAGCCGGAGCCCGGGGCCAGGGCGCTGTCCTACAGCGACGCGGAGGACAGGCTGCTGTGCGGGGGACGGAGGGACAGCCTGTGTGGGAGGGACTCCAGCGGGACGCTGTCCCCGGCTCCCGGGGGACCGTCCCCCTATCCCCCCCCAGAGGACCTAGGCTACTACTCCGTGATGCGGCCCTGCTCCGGCCCCGCCCCGCGCCGTTGTTTCCCCGGCGACGCCGACCCGTGGCTGGGCCCGGCGCCGTCGGACTGCGGCGGCGAGAGCGGCAGCTGCGACTCGTACGGCGAGGGGGCGTGTCCCGGCTGTCCCGACCCCCTATTGGACGGCAACGGCCTGCCGTACGCCCATCACCAACACGGCCGGCCGTACCCTGGTCAGACGGCGCCGGAGCCACGCCTCCACCCCCCCTACCGCCCGATCCACGGCTACGCCCACGACCGCTCTCTCTACCCCCTCCCCCCCCCCCCCTCACCTGCAGCACCAGGCGGCGACCGCCCGCTCCAGCTGCCCGGGGGACTGCCCGGCCCCGCCCCACGCCGGCCTCCACCCCCCCGGGTCACCGCTCGCCCGCTGCCTGGCCGCCACGCGGATGGAGAGCGCGTCCGACTCCCGGCTGTGCGAGCACCCCCGCCCCGCTCCCTCTCGCCCCCACCGGGAGGCTTTCTCCAGCTGGGACCCCCACTACCGGCAGCCCCCTCCGCCACACTACGAGCCCCCCGCCTGCCCGGGACCCCCGGAGAGAGGCCAGTCAGGCTGGCACAAAGCCGCGCCTCCCTGGGGACCGGATGGTTACCCCCCACACCCGTCCCTCCCCCCCTACTCACCTTACCCCTCCGGTGCACCTCACCCCGCCCAAAACACCCACACCTCTCGCCCACCGCACCCCGAACACATGCCTCCCCCGGCCTACAACCCCCACCTGCCCCACCCCCATCGCCCCTCGCACCCCCCCATGTGCCCCACGCACCAGCAGCCCCCCCCCGGGGGGCGGGCGGAGCAGGCCAGGGACAAGGCGTACGTCGACCTGTGTAACATCTTCCCCTCCGAGCTGGTGGGCCGGGTGATGGCCCGGAGCCCCCACGTCACCGACCCCCAGCGGTTGGCGGCCGCCATCTTGGCAGAGAAGGCCCAGCGTGGGTACTGAGCCTGGTAGAGAAGACCCACCCTCGTAGCGCTACGTTCATCGTAAGCTACGGCGTTCATCATAGCGCTACGACGAACGTAGCGCTACGATGCCTCTGGGAAACTCAGCCCCGCTCATGAGAACGGGCGTCGACCCGAGCTACAGTACAAGCACTGCTTTATTTATTCAGCTTTACATTCAAGTGATAATATGCATTTCTTTACAAAGCACTTTCTTTACCGTTTAAATCGACGCCTAATATGTTTATGCTCGAGTTTCAGCCGTTTTTAAAATCGCTGACCTCACTCCCGTACCATAACTGACTCAAAACAAAAAATAGTCGGGGATATTATGCAAAACGATATGCCCAGTTGTGTATTATTGCTTAAATGTACAGGCCTAATTTATTCCTTTGTGTTTTTGCGTGTTACGTAGTGTTTCCGTTTCCTGTGGTGGTCGGAGTTGTACAGTAGTGTACAGTACAGTAGTTGTACAGTAGTCGTCTCCGTAGAGACGAGGCAAGACTGTTCAGGGTTGTAGAAGTAGGGACAGGCGCACTCCTGTCACGTGTACCTTAGTTTTAGTAAGGGTTAGGGACTGGGTTAGGGGACTGGGTTAGGGGACTGGGTTAGGGGACGGGGTTAGGGGACGGGGTTAGGGGACAGGGTTAGGGGACATCTCTCTCTGACACCTGCTACAGACCAGGGCTGCGTTCCGAATCGCTTACTTCTACTTCTTACTACCAGTACCTACTACAGCTGCCCTTAGAAAGTACGTACTTTGCAAGCAGTAGGTATCCAATTGGGACATACTACCTTGTCATGACATTGCGCCTTGAAATTTTGCCCACATCCGTCGCCGTCCATAACGCGACATTCGTCTACAGCTGTCACGACTCGCACATGTGACGCACATTTCCGCTGCGCACAGGATTGTGGGTCAGAATAGCCAGAAAAGCCTGCTGGCTTGCATACTGCAAAATACGACCGGATGTAGTAGGTCATCCTGGTATTTTTGCCATACTGCATGTGGCATACTATGTATTGGGACATAATACATCCTGTTTTGGCATACTATATAGTAGGGTAGTATGTGATTTGGAACGCAGCTCAGGACTCAGTTTCCCAGAGGCATCGTAGCGCTACGTTCATCGTAAGCTACGGCGTTCATCATAGCGCTACGATGCCTCTGGGAAACTCAGCCCAGTATAGTCCTGGTTAGGGAGTCACCACCATGTAAGGATACTGATAAATACTGCATTCTAGGCATATTTTAACTGGTAAATATCTACAGAAGAGCATTAGGGCCAACAGAGGTTTTTTATTTTTAAAGCTTTGAGTTTAAAGTCAGAAATTGACTTTTTTCTCAGAAGTTATTTCTGACTTTTTTTCTCAGAAATTCTGAATTTTTTCTCAGAAATTCTGACTTTAATCTCGAAATTATTTCTGACTTTTTTCTTAGAAATTCTGACTTTAATCTCAGAAATTCTGACTTTAATCTCAGAAGTTATTTCTGACTTTTTTCTCAGAAATTCTGACTAAACTCAGAAGCTTAAAAAAAAAAAAAAAAACAGTTTTTGGCCCTAATGCTCTTCGGTACATATCGGTGAGATATCATCTACTGATAGATTTATTTTGTTGAAGAACTACAAATCCCAGGTTGGGTCCGTGTTCGTAGTCTGTAGCAGTTATCAGCACAATCTGCTGTAGACGGAGAGAAAAGCCTTTCTTTGTTGATACAAATTGTATCATTAATTTTATCCGAGGTTTTTTATGCCGTTTATTTATGAATAGCCGTTTATGTATAACTATACATGAAGAGCATTTACAGCTGTGATGTAAGAAATGTTCCAAGTAACATTTATTTTAGTTTTAATAGTTTAGAAACGATAATCTACATGGGGATGGAAACAATTGACCTATCGTGTGTAGGTGTTGACCTCTTACAGGCCTGAATCTTAAGAGAGGTCAACTGAGGGAAAATGTTGCCTGAAATCGGCAGTTTGTTTTTGAAAAAGTGTTTTTGTTTGAAGAAGCGCCTTCGCTCCATGTCCTTGACACCGTGTGTCGGGGGGGATAGGGGGGCGGGGCCAAAGTAATGCCACTGAATGGCGTTGTGCTTATGACACATCCAACACTCTGAACTATGTTCAGTCAACTGGTATGCATGCGTTTGTTTCTTACCAACAGCTTTTGGGAGCTTTTATTCTGTCTTCCACCCTTAATTTATCAGTTGTTTGAGTTCTGAGTTGTTGTAGAAGTAGCTTTGTGTTGGTTTGTATTCTTAATCTGTTTTATTGCATGATCTATCCCAAATATGGTTTTGTTGTTAATAACCCAAGTTATTTAGAATACAAGGTTGTACACGAGTGCCGCCTTTATCATAAGTGCATCACGACATTAAACAAGGTACTCAATCATTGTAGGTAACTGAATGTTTAATTTGTATGTACTTGTTTAAGAGACATCGCCAACAATTGGGTCTTTCTTGGTAGAATAAAACATGAACGATGTGATGCCTCTTGTCGATTCTGTCTTACCACTTGACTTCACATGATCATTTACATGTTGTATTGTGAACTAATGGACTGTGCTCCATCTGTGCGTTTAACACAGAGACGCTAATATGACCACAAGGACAAACTGAAGCGCAAAAACGCCATGACAGCTGGGGCCAGCGCCGGCGTCACCGGCGTCGCCTTCATTGGAGGTGACAAGTGGGCTAACGACACTCAGCCCCCAGGCTAAACCTGCCTCTTAAAGCGCTACGCCCCCAAATCTATAACCCGGGGCGGGGTCACCTCCAGTGAGGGGAAAACATCCTACTGATGCATGCTGGGAGTTTAGAGCACATTACGAAAATATTAGTTGGAAGCACAGTGTTCTCTCCTATTGCAAATATAACCCTTCCATACGGAAACTCGCCGAGTCTAGTCGAAGTGCGTTTTTAGTCGCACCTCTGCAGTGCCCCTCGATATAAAACAAGTGCTCTGATCTCAAAATCAGCTTTTAAATATCAAACTCAACCAGCTAAGTGTAGAAAAAAAAATGCCCAAAAGGATACCATATTGCAAAAAAAAAAAAAAAATCAGGCTTATTTAAAATACACCCGTAGCATCATTCCCCCCAACGAGGAGGAGTCAATTAATGTGAGCGAAGCAAGCTATTGGTCGAGAGAATACTGAGATCTGGCCTGTTCTCCAATCACATTGGACAGGTCCGATTCTGAAACGGCAGAAAGACTGGAGTCATTTCATCTAAAGTTTCTCCTAAGTTGTGCAGCTCCCTCTGGTGGAACATGGTGGTACTGTCACCGGGTGAGTTTCCTTGGTGAAGACCCGTGTCCACAGGAGAATCAGTCTGCTTCTAGAGATGAGTGCCCTGTGTCCAAATCAGTCCCAGTCTACACAGGGACCGACACACAGCTGCTTAGAGTGTCTCTCACACATCAACTCCGGGGGGGAAATCCAGGACTGTGTTTCGGGGGTTCACAGAAGCTCCTAGTCACTTGTCCTTGTCACGTTGGCTTCCGGAGTGTCATTCAAACAAGCTGTGAAGAGTGTCGTTCAAACTAGATGCTGTGAGAAACACAATTCTCCTTTTTACTGGACTCTGTCGGTCTCTTCTGTATGATTCGGGCAACGTTTAAGAGAACAGAGCAACATTGATGAAGAGAGGTTTGAAACGGTAAAAAAAAGGTTGTAAAAGTAGCTACACACAAAACAATGGTGTTGTAATATACATCTCGACTAGCTTCCGGTTCGTAACCGCCACCGAGAAATGTTTCACGTCAACGCCGCGCCCTTTTAAAATCTTCACCCGCGAAGCACTGTTCTGTCCTGAATGGAACGCTGAAGGCTGTCAGTCACTCAGCTGCTCCAATCACAGCTGCCGGGGGAGGGCGGGGAGTAACGGCAGGCGTTTGATTGGTCAGTCACCGGTACTGAGGTAGAGATCCGTCCCTCGACGAGGACTGACGTTTTCATATGCTCTCCCAGCCAGAAAGGCGTCCACACACACACACACACACACCTGCAGATACACACACACACACACCTGCAAACAAACCGATGGACAGACAGACAGACTGGCAGCATGTCGGTCTGTCTGTCCGTCCTATGTGGCGCCTTTGTGAGCTGGCAGACAGAGAAAACCATCTATGGTGACTGGACATCAAACACTCCCTCTCCTCTCTCCTCTCTCTCACACACGCGCGCGCACACACACACACACACACACACACACTTTATCCTCATAATACTCAGATCAGCTGAAGGGCGCTAGCTTATCTCCTCGTGTGTTTAAATACATCATCATGACACACGATCCTGCAACCTGGACACCGTCCGCCCCTCCCTGCCCATCTGCTCCAACTCTCACGTTCTACGGGTGCTACATGTGAAATGTTCAGGTTCTAGGAGAGCTCGGTATGTGACATGTTCAGGTTCTAGGAGAGCTCGGTATGTGACATGTTCAGGTTCTAGGAGAGCTCAGAATGTGAAATGTTCAGGTTCTAGGAGAGCTCAGAATGTGAAATGTTCAGGTTCTAGGAGAGCTACATGTGAAATGTTCAGGTTCTAAGAGAGCTCGGTATGTGAAATGTTCAGGTTCTAGGAGAGCTCGGTATGTGACATGTTCAGGTTCTAGGAGAGCTCGGTATGTGACATGTTCAGGTTCTAGGAGAGCTCAGAATGTGAAATGTTCAGGTTCTAGGAGAGCTCAGAATGTGAAATGTTCAGGTTCTAGGAGAGCTACATGTGAAATGTTCAGGTTCTAAGAGAGCTCGGTATGTGAAATGTTCAGGTTCTAGGTGAGCTACATGTGAAATGTTCAGGTTCTAGGAGAGCTACATGTGAAATGTTCAGGTTCTAGGAGAGCTAAATGTGAAATGTTCAGGTTCTAGGAGAGCTCAATATGTGAAATGTTCAGGTTCTAGGAGAGCTCAGAATGTGAAATGTTCAGGTTCTAGGAGAGCTACATGTGAAATGTTCAGGTTCTAAGAGAGCTCGGTATGTGAAATGTTCAGGTTCTAGGAGAGCTCGGTGTGTGAAATGTTCAGGTTCTAGGAGAGCTCAGAATGTGAAATGTTCAGGTTCTAGGAGAGCTCAGTATGTGAAATGTTCAGGTTCTAGGAGTGCTGTATGTGAAATGTTCAGGTTCTAGGAGAGCTACATGTGAAATGTTCAGGTTCTAGGAGAGCTACATGTGAAATGTTCAGGTTCTAGGAGAGCTACATGTGAAATGTTCAGGTTCTAGGAGAGCTCAATATGTGAAATGTTCAGGTTCTAGGAGAGCTCAGAATGTGAAATGTTCAGGTTCTAGGAGAGCTACATGTGAAATGTTCAGGTTCTAGGAAAGCTCGGTATGTGAAATGTTCAGGTTCTAGGAGTGCTCGGTGTGTGAAATGTTCAGGTTCTAGGAGAGCTCGGTATGTGAAATGTTCAGGTTCTAGGAGCGCTCAGTATGTGAAATGTTCAGGTTCTAGGAGAGCTCAGAATGTGAAATGTTCAGGTTCTAGGAGAGCTCAGAATGTGAAATGTTCAGGTTCTAGGAGAGCTACATGTGAAGCGTTCAGGTTCTAGGAGAGCTCAATATGTGAAATGTTCAGGTTCCAGGAGAGCTACAGTACATGTGAAGCGTTCAGGTTCTAGGCGAGCTACATGTGAAGCGTTCAGGTTCTAGGCGAGCTACATGTGAAATGTTCAGGTTCTAGGAGAGCTACAGTACATGTGAAGCGTTCAGGTTCTAGGCGAGCTACATGTGAAATGTTCAGGTTCTAGGAGAGCTACAGTACATGTGAAGCGTTCAGGTTCTAGGCGAGCTACATGTGAAATGTTCAGTTGCATTTTAGGTGGCGTCGACGATGGTAACAGACGACGAGGACTCCAATAACATGTCAGAATAGCAAGGAACAGAAAAACAAAAGGACAGACAGCAATACTTTAAACTGGTCACAAGCAGGTAGTACTAGAGCTTTCATTCAGGCTTACGAGAAAAAAAAAATCCAATTGGCCGAGTTTGGTTAAAAAAAAATTACAATCAATCCCAGTTTGGTCGTCTTGCGTCTTGTTTTAACGATGTGTTGCTTGCTCTGCTCTGGGCCTTCCCTGACGCCGTCTGGGGGCACAAGGGTTCGAGCTTTGGCAAAGGTGTGTGTGGCGGCAGGATACTGTAGAAGGCTCTCTACGGAAGGGGTCGGGGGGTCACCGGAGCGAGTCGGCCGGGGGGGGCGGAGCCTCACATGGACTCGAACTCGTCGACGCGCTGCTTGGTGTTGCCCAGGCGGATCTGCCGCAGCGTCTTGTACTTGTCGCGGCCCGCCTTCACGTTCTCGCCGTGCAGCACGTCGTTCTGGGTCTGCTTGGTGTCGTCGCGGGCGACCGCCAGCTCCGAGCTCAGCGTCTGAGAGGACAGGCAGGTAGGGGGCAGGGGGGACAGGGGACAGACAGGTAGGGGCAGTTAGGGGCAGGGGGGACAGGGGACAGGCAGGTAGGGGCAGGGGGGACAGGCAGGTAGGGGCAGGGGGGGACAGGGGACAGACAGGTAGGGGCAGGGGGGGTAGGGGACAGGCAGGTAGGGGCAGGGGGGACAGGGGACAGGCAGGTAGGGGACAGGGGGGACAGAGGACAGGCAGGTAGGGGGCAGGGGGGACAGGGGACAGACAGGTAGGGGCAGGGGGGGTAGGGGACAGGCAGGTAGGGGCAGGGGGGGACAGAGGACAGGCAGGTAGGGGACAGGGGGGACAGGGGACAGGCAGGTAGGGGGCAGGGGGGACAGGGGACAGACAGGTAGGGGACAGGGGGGACAGGGGACAGGCAGGTAGGGGCAGTTAGGGGCAGGGGGGACAGACAGGTAGGGGGCAGGGGGGACAGAGGACAGACAGGTAGGGGCAGAAGGGACAGACAGGTAGGGGCAGGGGGGACAGGGGACAGGCAGGTAGGGGGCAGGGGGGACAGAGGACAGACAGGTAGGGGCAGAAGGGACAGACAGGTAGGGGCAGGGGGGACAGGGGACAGGCAGGTAGGGGGCAGGGGGGACAGAGGACAGGCAGGTAGGGGGCAGGGGGGACAGAGGACAGACAGGTAGGGGGCAGGGGGGGACAGGGGACAGGCAGGTAGGGGGCAGGGGGGACAGGCAGGTAGGGGCAGGGGGGACAGAGGACAGACAGGTAGGGGGCAGGGGGGACAGGGGACAGGCAGGTAGGGGGCAGGGGGGACAGGGGACAGGCAGGTAGGGGGCAGGGGGGACAGGGGACAGACAGGTAGGGGGCAGGGGGGACAGGGGACAGGCAGGTAGGGGCAGGGGGGACAGACAGGTAGGGGGCAGGGGGGACAGGGGACAGGCAGGTAGGGGCAGGGGGGACAGGCAGGTAGGGGCAGGGGGGACAGAGGACAGGCAGGTAGGGGCAGGGGGGGACAGAGGACAGGCAGGTAGGGGCAGGGGGGACAGAGGACAGACAGGTAGGGGCAGGGGTGAAAGGTCAAAGAGGATTGACGACACCAACCTTCATCACTTGACATCGTCCTCCCGCCCCCAGGAAATCCATCCC
>NC_140265.1:5427190-5472190 GCF_949987555.1 Borostomias antarcticus | reverse complement strand
CCACTGGTCAGTTAGTCAGAGAACACACCACTGGTCAGTTAGTCAGAGAACAGACACCACTGGTCAGTTAGTCAGAGAACACACCACTGGTCAGTTAGTCAGAGAGAACAGACCACTGGTCAGTTAGTCTGAGAGAACACACCACTGCTCAGTTAGTCAGAGAACACACCACTGGTCAGTTAGTCAGAGAACACACAACTGGTCAGTTAGTGAGAGAACAGACCACTGGTCAGTTAGTCAGAGAACACACCACTGGTCAGTTAGTCAGAGAACACACCACTGGTCAGTTAGTCAGAGAACAGACACAACTGGTCAGTTAGTCAGAGAACAGACCACTGGTCAGTTAGTCAGAGAACACACAACTGGTCAGTTAGTCTGAGAGAACACAACTGGTCAGTTAGTCAGAGAACACACAACTGGTCAGTTAGTCAGAGAACAGACCACTGGTCAGTTAGTCAGAGAGAACACACCACTGGTCAGTTAGTCAGAGAACACACCACTGGTCAGTTAGTCAGAGAACAGACCACTGGTCAGTTAGTCAGAGAACACACAACTGGTCAGTTAGTCAGAGAACAGACCACTGGTCAGTTAGTCAGAGAACAGACACAACTGGTCAGTAAGTCAGAGAACACAACTGGTCAGTTAGTCAGAGAACAGACCACTGGTCAGTTAGTCAGAGAACAGACCACTGGTCAGTTAGTCAGAGAGAACACACCACTGGTCAGTTAGTCAGAGAACACACCACTGGTCAGTTAGTCAGAGAGAACAGACCACTGGTCAGTTAGTCAGAGAACAGACCACTGGTCAGTTAGTCAGAGAACAGACCACTGGTCAGTTAGTCAGAGAGAACACACAACTGGTCAGTTAGTCAGAGAACACACAACTGACAGACACAGTCCATCCAAGTCAGGACAGAACAGGAAGAACATCCTCCAACTCACATCCACCCACTTCCTCTGCACAGTCTAGTTTATACAGCTCTACATATTCTCCCTCTGCACAGTCTAGTTTATACAGCTCTACATATTCTCCCTCTGCACAGTCTAGTTTATACAGCTCTACATTCTCCCTCTGCACAGTCTAGTTTATACAGCTCTACATATTCTACCTCTGCACAGTCTAGTTTATACAGCTCTACATTCTCCCTCTGCACAGTCTAGTTTATACAGCTCTACATATTCTACCTCTGCACAGTCTAGTTTATACAGCTCTACATTCTCCCTCTGCACAGTCTAGTTTATACAGCTCTACATATTCTCCCTCTGCACAGTCTAGTTTATACAGCTCTACATATTCTCCCTCTGCACAGTCTAGTTTATACAGCTCTACATATTCTCCTTCTGCACAGTCTAGTTTATACAGCTCTACATATTCTACCTCTGCACAGTCTAGTTTATACAGCTCTACATATTCTACCTCTGCACAGTCTAGTTTATACAGCTCTACATATTCTACCTCTGCACAGTCTAGTTTATACAGCTCTACATATTCTACCTCTGCACAGTCTAGTTTATACAGCTCTACATATTCTACCTCTGCACAGTCTAGTTTATACAGCTCTACATATTCTCCCTCTGCACAGTCTAGTTTATACAGCTCTACATATTCTCCTTCTGCAGTCTAGTTTATACAGCTCTACATATTCTACCTCTGCACAGTCTAGTTTATACAGCTCTACATATTCTCCTTCTGCACAGTCTAGTTTATACAGCTCTACATATTCTACCTCTACAGTCTAGTTTATACAGCTCTACATATTCCCCCTCTGCACAGTCTAGTTTATACAGCTCTACATATTCTCCCTCTGCACAGTCTAGTTTATACAGCTCTACATATTCTACCTCTACAGTCTAGTTTATACAGCTCTACATATTCTCCCTCTGCACAGTCTAGTTTGTATAGCTCTATTCACTGCACAGTCTAGTTTGTATAGCTCTATTCACCCTGCAGTCTAGTTTGTATAGCTCTATTCACCCTGCACAGTCTAGTTTGTATAGCTCTATTCACTGCACAGTCTAGCTTGTATAGCTCTATTCACTGCACAGTCTAGTTTGTATAGCTCTATTCACTCTGCAGTCTAGTTAGTATAGCTCTATTCACTGCACAGTCTAGTTTGTATAGCTCTATTCACTGCACAGTCTAGTTTGTATAGCTCTATTCACTCTGCAGTCTAGTTAGTATAGCTCTATTCACTGCACAGTCTAGTTTGTATAGCTCTATTCACCCTGCACAGTCTAGTTTGTATAGCTCTATTCACCCTGCACAGTCTAGTTTGTATAGCTCTATTCACTGCACAGTCTAGCTTGTATAGCTCTATTCACTGCACAGTCTAGCTTGTATAGCTCTATTCACTCTGCAGTCTAGTTAGTATAGCTCTATTCACTGCACAGTCTAGTTTGTATAGCTCTATTCACTCTGCACAGTCTAGTTTGTATAGCTCTATTCACACTGCACAGTCTAGTTTGTATAGCTCTATTCACTGCACAGTCTAGTTTGTATAGCTCTATTCACTGCACAGTCTAGTTTGTATAGCTCTATTCACTCTGCACAGTCTAGTTTGTATAGCTCTATTCACTCTGCACAGTCTAGTTTGTATAGCTCTATTCACTCTGCACAGTCTAGTTTGTATAGCTCTATTCACTCTGTAGTCTAGTTAGTATAGCTCTATTCACTCTGCACAGTCTAGTTTGTATAGCTCTATTCACCCTGCACAGTCTAGTTTGTATAGCTCTATTCACCCTGCAGTCTAGTTAGTATAGCTCTATTCACTGCACAGTCTAGCTTGTATAGCTCTATTCACTCTGCACAGTCTAGTTTGTATAGCTCTATTCACTCTGCACAGTCTAGTTTGTATAGCTCTATTCACTCTGCACAGTCTAGTTTGTATAGCTCTATTCACTCTGTAGTCTAGTTTGTATAGCTCTATTCACTCTGCACAGTCTAGTTTGTATAGCTCTATTCACCCTGCACAGTCTAGTTTGTATAGCTCTATTCACCCTGCAGTCTAGTTAGTATAGCTCTATTCACTGCACAGTCTAGCTTGTATAGCTCTATTCACTCTGCACAGTCTAGTTTGTATAGCTCTATTCACTGCACAGTCTAGTTTGTATAGCTCTATTCACTGCACAGTCTAGTTTGTAAAGCTCTATTCACTGCACAGTCTAGTTTGTATAGCTCTATTCACTCTGCAGTCTAGTTTGTATAGCTCTATTCACTCTGCACAGTCTAGTTTGTATAGCTCTATTCACCCTGTAGTCTAGTTTGTATAGCTCTATTCACTCTGCACAGTCTAGCTTGTATAGCTCTATTCACTCTGCACAGTCTAGTTTGTATAGCTCTATTCACTGCACAGTCTAGTTTGTATAGCTCTATTCACTGCACAGTCTAGTTTGTTTAGCTCTATTCACTGCAGTCTAGTTTGTATAGCTCTATTCACTCTGCAGTCTAGTTTGTATAGCTCTATTCACTCTGCACAGTCTAGTTTGTATAGCTCTATTCACCCTGTAGTCTAGTTTGTATAGCTCTATTCACTCTGCACAGTCTAGTTTGTATAGCTCTATTCACTCTGCACAGTCTAGTTTGTATAGCTCTATTCACTGCACAGTCTAGTTTGTATAGCTCTATTCACTGCACAGTCTAGTTTGTTTAGCTCTATTCACTGCAGTCTAGTTTGTATAGCTCTATTCACTCTGCAGTCTAGTTTGTATAGCTCTATTCACTCTGCACAGTCTAGTTTGTATAGCTCTATTCACCCTGCAGTCTAGTTAGTATAGCTCTATTCACTGCACAGTCTAGTTTGTATAGCTCTATTCACTCTGCACAGTCTAGTTTGTATAGCTCTATTCACTCTGCACAGTCTAGTTTGTATAGCTCTATTCACTGCACAGTCTAGTTTGTATAGCTCTATTCACTCTGCACAGTCTAGTTTGTATAGCTCTATTCACTGCACAGTCTAGTTTGTATAGCTCTATTCACTGCACAGTCTAGCTTGTATAGCTCTATTCACTCTGCACAGTCTAGTTAGTATAGCTCTATTCACTGCACTGTCTAGTTTGTATAGCTCTATTCACTGCACAGTCTAGCTTGTATAGCTCTATTCACTCTGCACAGTCTAGTTTGTATAGCTCTATTCACTCTGCACAGTCTAGTTTGTATAGCTCTATTCACTGCACAGTCTAGTTTGTATAGCTATATTCACCCTGCACAGTCTAGTTAGTATAGCTCTATTCACTCTGCACAGTCTAGTTTGTATAGCTCTATTCACTGCACAGTCTAGTTTGTATAGCTCTATTCACTGCACAGTCTAGTTTGTTTAGCTCTATTCACTGCAGTCTAGTTTGTATAGCTCTATTCACTCTGCACAGTCTAGCTTGTATAGCTCTATTCACTCTGCACAGTCTAGCTTGTATAGCTCTATTCACTGCACAGTCTAGTTTGTATAGCTCTATTCACTGCACAGTCTAGTTTGTATAGCTCTATTCACTCTGCACAGTCTAGTTAGTATAGCTCTATTCACTCTGCACAGTCTAGCTTGTATAGCTCTATTCACTGCACAGTCTAGTTTGTATAGCTCTATTCACTGCACAGTCTAGTTTGTATAGCTCTATTCACTGTTTGTATAGCTGTTCGTCTACACATATAATTTGTCGAGCTATATACACTAGACTATAAGAATAAGCATATTAAGCATAAGAATATATAATAATAATATATATATATATAAGAATTCTAGCTCTATTCTAATATCTTATTGAATGACCTAAGTTGTGTCCTTATTCTAACAGAGTTGACTGACTTGTCTTCGTGTTCGTAGATGTTGAGTCCCAGAGCGTCCACTCCCAGCCACAGCTCCGTCCCCTTCTTGTTCTTGATGTCAAAGTAGTTGACCCCGTACATCTCCAGGTCCTGGGCGATCTTCAGGTACTCCATCATGGCGTCCTCCCTGACCACACGATTGGCAGTTGGTTTTCAAACGAAAAAGACATTGCATCATAAATAACACAACATATACTGTACACACTGCGGCAAACTTAGACATGTGCGCACGCACGCGCACACACACACACCTACACACACACACACCTACACACACACAAAGACACACAGACACACACACACCTACACCTACACACACAGACACACACACACACACACACACACACACACACACACACACACACACACACACAGTGCATACCTGAGCATTCCTCTGTGTTCCTCATGCCAGGTCTGTATCCTGTCCTCCCATTGCTCCTTGGTGAGCTTGTGCTGCTCTAGAACTCTACACAACAACAACAACAACAACGTCCAACATCAACAACAGCACAACAGAGACTGTGAAGGAAATTCAAGTCTCACCAAAGTGTTTTGTTTTCCTACTTGACTGTTGTTCTAACGTTTTAGTTCGTTCCTCTAGAATCAGTCTGTTAAAACTACAAATTCTTCCTGTGTGACATCACTTCCCTGTCCTCTTCATCCTGAAACTGTGTCACTTCCTTTTTCACGTTATAAACTATCGTTTTCGTTCCCCAGTCACTCACTCAGCCTGGATTCACTTCCTGTGCTCGAGTCCGAATTTGCAAATCGTAACAGAATAAAACTATTGTCTTTGTTTGAAACCAGCTTGATTCGACCACTCGCGTGCTCTTATTTTTAAACCAAGTATAAAAATACTTTCATAAGACTCGCTGAGTGAACTGTACCAGGAGTCAGGTGACCCTGTTACTTAGCACAATGGGTTTCACCCGTCTAAAGAAAAGGGGTTAATTGTCTAGCCCATTAGGGTCATGTGACCCTCAGATATCATATAAATGTTGGTAAATGTTTATTCAGTTGTCTGAGGAAGAGCGTTGTCGCTCGAAACCTCACATCTATATTTTTTGTCCATAAATAATCTTAATGGGAACTCTTACTTTCTTTGGTACATATGCTTTTTTTAGTCCAGCACCTGCCTTATTAATTATTTTGGGATGTGCGTGACCCACTTCTGACCCGGCCGAGGCGTCTCACCTCTGGGGCAGCAGTCTGTCGTGGGTGAGGTAGCCGGGCTTGTGGACGTCTGGGCTGTAGTCTGCGTACTTGGCCTGGACCGAGTAGGAGGCCAGGAGCACCGCCGTCTCCGGCGGACAATAGTTCTCGTCGTTCAAGATGGCCTCCTTCACCTGGGGGACGAGACGTCTGGAGAGTGAGCTATAAAGGAGTTCTTTAAACTTAACGTATCCACGTTAGTCTCGTTAAGATAAAAGTCTCTTCAAAGAAATGTTATATAACCTCACCTTTCCAACTCTTAGCCATAACCAGTCAGGCGTGTAAATAACCAGCTAGGCGTGTAAATAACCAGCTAGGCGTGTAAATATCCAGCTAGGCGTGTAAATAACCAGCTAGGCGTGTAAATAACCAGTCAGGCATGTAAATAACCAGCTAGGCGTGTAAATAACCAGCTAGGCGTGTAAATATCCAGCTAGGCGTGTAAATAACCAGCTAGGCGTGTAAATAACCAGCTAGGCGTGTAAATAACCAGCTAGGCGTGTAAATAACCAGCCAGGGGTGTAAATAACCAGCTAGGCGTGTAAATAACCAGCTAGGTGTGTAAATTACCAGTTAGGCGTGTAAATTACCAACTAGGCGTGTAAATTACCAGCTAGGCGTGTAAATTACCAGTTAAGCGTGTAAATAACCAGCTAGGCGTGTAAATAACCAGCTAGGTGTGTAAATAACCAGCTAGGCGTGTAAATAACCAGCTAGGTGTGTAAATAACCAGCTAGGTGTGTAAATAACCAGCTAGGTGTGTAAATAACCAGCTAGGCGTGTAAATTACCAGTTAGGCGTGTAAATTACCAACTAGGCGTGTAAATTACCAGCTAGGCGTGTAAATTACCAGTTAAGCGTGTAAATAACCAGCTAGGCGTGTAAATAACCAGCTAGGTGTGTAAATAACCAGCTAGGTATGTAAATAACCAGCTAGGTGTGTAAATAACCAGCTAGGTGTGTAAATAACCAGCTAGGCGTGTAAATTACCAGTTAGGCGTGTAAATTACCAGCTAGGCGTGTAAATTACCAGCTAGGCGTGTAAATAACCAGCTAGGCGTGTAAATAACCAGCTAGGTGTGTAAATAACCAGCTAGGCTTGTAAATTACCAGTTAGGCGTGTAAATTACCAGTTAGGCGTGTAAATAACCAACTAGGCGTGTAAATAACCAGCTAGGCATGTAAATAACCAGCTAGGCGTGTAAATAACCAACTAGGTGTGTAAATAACCAGCTAGGTGTGTAAATTACCAGCTAGGTGTGTAAATAACCAGCTAGGCGTGTAAATTACCAGTTAGGCGTGTAAATTACCAGTTAGGTGTGTAAATAACCAGCTAGGTGTGTAAATTACCAACTAGGCATGTAAATTACCAGCTAGGCGTGTAAATTACCAGTTAAGCGTGTAAATAACCAGCTAGGCGTGTAAATAACCAGCTAGGTGTGTAAATAACCAGCTAGGTATGTAAATTACCAGCTAGATGTGTAAATAACCAGTCAGGCGTGTAAATAACCAGCCAGGTGTGTAAATAACCAGTCAGGCATGTAAATAACCAGCTAGGCGTGTAAATAACCAGCTAGGCGTGTAAATAACCAGCTAGGTGTGTAAATAACCAGCTAGGCATGTAAATAACCAGCTAGGCGTGTAAATAACCAGCTAGGCGTGTAAATAACCAACTAGGTGTGTAAATAACCAGTTAGGCGTGTAAATAACCAGCTAGGCGTGTAAATAACCAGCCAGGCGTGTAAATAACCAGCTAGGCATGTAAATGACCAGCTAGGCGTGTAAATAACCAGCTAGGCGTGTAAATAACCAGCTAGGCATGTAAATAACCAGTTAGGCGTGTAAATAACCAGATAGGCGTGTAAATAGCTGTGTAAATAACCAGCTAGGCGTGTAAGTAACCAGCTAGGCTTGTAAATAACCAGCTAGGCGTGTAAATAACCAGTTAGGCGTGTAAATAACCAGCTAGGCTTGTAAATAACTAGCTAGGCATGTAAATAACCAGCTAGGCGTGTAAATAACCAGCTAGGCGTGTAAATAACCAGCTAGGCTTGTAAATAACTAGCTAGGCATGTAAATGACCAGCTAGGCGTGTAAATAACCAGCTAGGTGTGTAAATAACCAAGTAGACTTGTAAATAACCAGCTGTGCGTGTAAATTATCATTCGATGACAGCTCATAATATTGCACTGCTACGGATAAAAGTACCCCACTGCTATCCATCCTACTGTGGTGTGATGTCATCAGTGTGCGTCGAGCGTCACCTGCAGGAAGAAGAGTCTTTGGGTGATCTCCTGGATCAGCTCCTCCGACACGTCCTCGGGGAAGAACTTGGCGCGGAACTTAAACTGGAGCGGGTTCTCCTTCTTCACATCCTGCTGCGTCACCTGGAAGAGGCCAGGACTCAAAAGTCTCAGAATCCAAACACTGTGGAAATACCAGGCTGCTAAGGATTCACACCACCAGCCATTTTGTATTGCAATTAATTAATTATATTGAGAATTGCAAAGAATAGAACCAAAAGTGCTTTTAAGCCAAACTTAACCTTTAATGCTTAGCTCTTGGATGCTAGGAGCTTGAATACTTTCCACTGGAGCCACTTTTTAAAAGAAAATGTGTCACTGATCACCCTGACAGCATCTTACTGCTCACTGGACAACACGAGAGAGAGACTACGAGAGAGTACGAGTGAAGGAGAGAGAGAGAGAGAGCGAGAGAGAGACTCACCTTCTTATTGAGCTTCAGCCACGTGCTGTAGCCCTTGCTATCTACGTACTGGAGGCCGAAGAACCAGACCTCTCGAAGGCCCACCGTCTTCACCACCTGGAACCACAACAATGGTAAATGGTAAATGGACTGCACTTATATAGCGCTTTTCCACCTTAGCGGCACTCAAAGCGCTTTCCAATGGCCTCTCATTCACCCATTCACACACCCATTCACACACCAATGGCGGTAGCTGCCATGCGAGGCGCTAACCTGCTCATTGGGAGCAATTTGGGGTTAGGTGTCTTGCTCAAGGACACTTCGACATGTGGACAGTCGGAGCTGGGATTGATTGATGATAGAAAGTGTCGCATTTTGCTGCGCTTAGGATAATAATACAGTATTTTCATAGGATAATAGTGGAGTTAGGCCTATAAGGAGCAAGCAGATATGTGTTGCCTCCCATCCCAATCAGAGTTAAACACATTTTCAATCTTGATCGCTGTAAATTCAAGTGTTTATGATAATGACCACAACACTTTTTCCACGTCTCTCTCTGTTGTTATGGGATAGGTCAGCAGGTCGAGGCAGATAGACGCAGGTTATGGCAGCCGGGAGTGGTCAACGACGCTCGGTGGGCTCACCTGATCGAAGAGCTGTTTGCCTGTCGTGTTGGGCTGGACGGCAAACTCCAGCTCTGCGTCCATGGTGGTGACCCGCACGTTGATCTACGAAACAAAGACAAGACACGGATTTACTATTTGGTCCAGTAGCTTCCTTTTGTTTCCACCTGCTACGCTCTGCTACCTCAGGGCGACTGGTTGCCCCGTCACTCCGAGGCCCCTGTGGTCGATCGACACTGTCCTGGCCCCGCAGTGGTGGAACGAACTGCCCACTGATGTCAGGACAGCAGAGTCGCTGCCCATCTTTCGTCGCAGGCTCAAAACTCTTCAAGAAGTACTACAACAATACTCCCGCCTAAGCACTTATTGTATTATATTATATTGCACTGTATTTTAGATTGCTATTCTTGCACTTTGCCTTCAGCACTAGATTATGCTCTTAGTCACTTGTTTTAGAAAGAAGATGCACTTGTGAGTTCTGGCAAGTAGTAGTACATTGGCTTTTCCTACGTTAAATGCAATTATTGTTAGTCGCTTTGGATAAGCGTCTGCTAAATGACTGTAATGTAATGTAAATGTAATGTAATGTAAATGGGCTGTATTTTAAGGGACGTTATTTGGAACAACTCAGCACACACTCAGAAGTCTGATACCCTGGTACCGTGACCTGGTACCGTGACCTTTGTTTCAGGATGTGCCACCAATGGTCAGAAGTTATTTCGGAGTGTGTAACTGTGCGCTGACTGCTTGCTGATTGTCTAACGGACGACACTACAAGGCTTGATGAGTGAGTGAGTGAGTGAGTGAGTGAGTGAGTGAGTGAGTGAGTGAGTGAGTGAGTGAGTGAGTGAGTGAGTGAGTGAGTGTGTGTGTGTGTGTGTGTGTTTGGATATGTGCGAATCTGTGGGGGGTATTTTTGCCTTCTCAGCACTCTTAAGGGTAAGAACTTCCTTTCCTGGCGTCCTCCCACTTCCCAGAGTTCTGTGTGCGCTGAGGTGGGGCCGAGGAGGAGTTCAGTGATTGGTCACTGTCTAAGCAGGCCTGGCGACAGGCTCACCACACAGCTGACAGGACAGGAGTGACCCTGGGGACATCCTGTGTCCTTCAAGCACACACACACCACCGCTGGCTTTGTGCCTTCTCGTTCTATCAGAGCTACAGCAAGAGCAAGACCTGAGAGAACAAATGATTCAGAATCGATTCATGAATCGATTCATGAATCCCAAAATCAGTGAATGAAATTAGTGAATGAATGAATAAATGAAGGAATGAATAGTTAATTGATTCATTCAATGATTCATTCATTCATTTATTTATTTTTGGAAATCAGTATCGATACCCAGCCCTAGTATTGATGTGTTGCATAACTTGGCAGTCATGTAATTAAGGTTACAGCTAAAAAAAAACAGGTTTTAGTAACACTAACCGAATCGATATTGAATCGAATCGAATTGTGATAATCGATTCTGAACCTTGTGAATTGGAATCGAATCGATTCTTGAAATTCGAATCGATACCCAGCCCTAGGGACTGCAACGAGAAAGATGATCCCAGGTTCCCTCTCTTTGGGATAGTATTACAATGGAGGACCCGTGCCTTAGAGAGACCACAGAGAGACCATAGACCCATAGAGAGAAGCCGCTTCCCTTTCTCTCCCTCTTCCTCTCGCCATCATCAATTACCCATGAAACTTCAAACGCTATACAATGTTCTCTATCCCTCTTCCCCCTAAAGCGTGGGCAAACACTGCCAATGCCCCCCCACTAAGTCTCACTCTCACACACAATTAATAAACCATGAAACACTTGCATATATACAGGCCATACTGCGGCTCTCCTAATGGTCCAGCAGGGACTCGCTGTCGGGAATTACAGAACCCATGAAACCACCACTGCCTTCTCTCTGACGTCTTTACCATTTACCATTTGTTCATGCAGGGTGTCCCACTGAGAAAAACATGTATTTTGCAAGGGAGCTTATAAGCAGTTCGTAGGTGTAGATGTTATGAAGGAGGGGGGTCCAAGGACAGATCCCTGGGGGACGCCGTTCTTAAGGCGTCGCAACCCGCTTCGCTGTCCGCTACCGGTGGTGAGGGTGAAGCTGGGATTTCGGACAAGCTCCGTGATCATGCTGGCCATTTACCACTGGGTAAGCTACAAATGCGCGCATGTAAAAATAATTTTTGGTATGCTTACAAAGTGCATACTGACGGGAGGTTTCTAGACACCAGAAGGTTCTGTGGCCTTTTTATAAAAATATATTATGTATTATTGTGTAAAAAAAAATACAGGAAAACTAGTAGGCCTCCTAACTCTTGCTAGAGAGAGAAGGTTACCACTAAATTTTACTACAATTCCAAAACTTTGAAACTAAACTCACCAAACATCTCACCAGTACCAACTCCAAGAGATACATACTTCATCAGTCATCTTTAACCATGTTGCTAGTTTGAGAGTGTCTTACCGGTTTAGGCATCTTGAACTAGTCTTCTCAGTTGTCGGACAAAGGGAGACGAGACCATCACAGGACGGCCAAACTTCCTGTACTACAAGACCTGAAAGAGAGAGAACTTCTGTTAGAAGTTGGGTAAACAGTTGGGTAAACGTACAAAGTGACTGAAGGCAAGTTACTCAGAACACAACCTAGCACAGAAAAAACATACTGTACGTGTGTCAGACTTTATAAACCAGAAGCAAGTGAGAAACAGTAGGTGGGGTATAATGGATCATTCCATGTCAAATCAACACCTAGCGACACCTACCATCTATGTTTTGTTTTTTTAATGTAATTTTATTTATTATTTTAGAAATAAGCTCACATGTACCAAAATCTGCGATTTTATTTTGAGAGGATTCAAATAATATTCACTAGCATTACTACCCCAAATCAGATTTGGACCAAATTACTTCCTGATGATTCAGTAATAAGGAATCTGCCATCTAAACATCAGGTCTGGGTAAGGGAATAACAGTATATTAGTCTTTTAATAAAAAGACAACACACTTAAAATGTGACTCACGTCGTGAAGTATCATTTTATGATGAATGCACTTTCATTGAGTCAGACTTCTATTGAGTAATGTGTTGAAAGAAATAAGAAATAGTTTTGGCACATGGCTCTTGCAGTCTGCTCCACTCATGCCATTGTCATTTCACGTTAAAATTTCTCTTAACAGGAGGAAAAGCCATAAAAAGTACAGCAGAAAAAAAACACAAATTGCAGACAAAACACCCTAGTAGTAACTTGTGTAATATTGCTCTCCCTGCCATTGCTGTCTGGGCTGGTCTGTGTCTGTGGGTGAGAGCTCTCATTCCAATCCATCCAGCTGTCATTCTTCAAGTTGTAGTCACATGCTCTCAATCCCACAAACTTCTCAAGTTTACATTATTATAGTAGTATAGCGAAGGCTACTTTGCCCATTGAAATGCAGAATATAGTCATGGGAATTGGTTAAGAAGTTAATGGAAGATAATGGAAACGTTTTGGAATATTGGTAAAAATGAGTGGGAACCCACTGTAGTTTTACTTGTTTTTAAGGCATGGGTGTCTAGAAACCTCCCTTCAGTGCGCACTTGTGAGCGGCTGCTCCAGAGATGTTTGTGGCTTAACTAGTAGCCTAGACCCACAAGTAGGGCTGCTCGATTAATCGGATTTTAATCTAGATTAAGATTTGGGCTGTCAACAATCATTAAAACAAAATAATCGCCAAAAAACTATTTTTCACTATTTTTCACTATTCGTCTCCCATGGGACATGTATCTAATCCAAAGAACATTGTTAAAAAGAAAAGCCACTGTCAACATTTAATAAATTAATTGTTATCAAAGTCAATGTATAATTTGATTTGTTAAGAAAATGTCAAAACTTTTGATTTAAAAAATATCAATGAATAATCGTGTTAAATAATCGTGATCTCAATATCACTCAAAATAATCGTGATTATGATTTTTGCCATAATCGAGCAGCCCTACCCACAAGACGCCACTGCGTAACTCTTTACCACAGTGACAACATTTCGAATATTAATTGGATTTTCCCTATAACACTAGAAAGCGCAGTTTCTCAGCTTCCAGCAAGTGTTGGAGTGAGGAATTTTTTAAGATTTGTTAGATTTTTTTTTAAATATTATTAAATATTTGTTAGATTTTTTTTTAAATGTTGCCGGTGACGTGGTCGTATCGAAAGGGTTTTAAAGCCTTCAAAATGACATCACCTCACCACTCTATGCAACCATATGCTTGCTGGTAATAGCTGCTATTATAGCAACACTGATTTAATAGGGCAAGTTACACCATCCCTGGTATCTCTATCCATTAGGCTACCACTCCCTATCTGAAAGTAAACGATAGTATCTCCCTTGTATAAGATATATTGATAGTAAAACCTAGATTGGCAGATATAATTTGGATAGTTGCTGCCATAGACATATCAACATTATACAAAGTTAAGAGAATTGTTGCTGCTGAAAACATAGTTTGAGTGCATTTCTATAGGCCTACCACACAGTAGCCTACTAATATGTATTCATAGCCCAAAACATAACCATTAGGATCAACTGAATATTAGATAATATTGCTGTGCGTAAACTTAAAAGAACGTAGGACTCGGATTAGAACGTAGGACTCGGATTAGAATGTAGGACTCGGATTAGACAACACCATCATCATCGAAAGCAATATGGAAAAGACTGTAGCCTCAAAATTAAGAAGTAAACAGCAAAATATTGTACATTTCTTCAACCATTTCTAAATAACACGTCGGTTATAACTGTGAGCCATTACTAAGTAACGCAATATGTTATATTTAAGGCCTAATCTTAACACGAGGACACGAAAATCCCACCTACAGCATCAAACTTGAGCTCATCTCCAGGAGGGACTCACCTCGGGGGACAGACTGTCTTCTTGAAAGACTGTCTTCTTGAAAGACTTGCGGAGGTCTGAAACTTCAAATATGTTCAGTTATCCAAGTAACACATGCTCTAATATGTCAGTGTCGTTGCCGTCCTTCTGGTAAAGCCCGTTAGAACATGAGAAGCTGTGGAAGGGAGATCCACCATAATGCGATTTGTTAAGACTCAATATGGCCGTCGTTGAACAAGTTGACGCTAGACGTGCTTCATTTCAAGTGTGTGGGTGCGCCGGGGTGCGCCGGGGTACGGGGCGCAGTGGCGATGTTGGCTCCCCCAGTTTAGAATTGCACCTAGTGTAGTCAGTGTCAGTGTCTCTGTCTCTCTCTCTCTCTCTCTCTCTCTACCAGTTTAGAATTGCACCTAGTGAGTGTCCCTCTCTCTCTCTCTCTCTCTCTCTCTCTCTCTCTCCCTCTCTCTCTCTCTCTCTCTCTCTCTACCAGTTTAGAATTGCACCTAGTGTAGTCAGTGTCAGTGTCTCTCTGTCTCTCTCTCTCTCTCTCTCTCTCTCTCTCTCTCACACACACACACACACGTTATCCCGATGCCGTTTGTTTAAAGGTGCAGTGTGTAGTATTTTGTGCCAGAATTTTGTGTAGACTTGGCAGAAATGGAATATAATATTTGTACGTATGTTTTACGTAATGAGTGTATAATCCCGTGAAAATAAGAATCATTATTTTTTGTTACCTCTTCTGTTCAACATTTACATGCTCCCTCTAGCTCAAATTAGGGAAAACAACTAAATATGTTACCATAGCTATGCAGATGACACACAAATGTATATCACCAGGGGACTATAATTCCATACAAGCGCTGAGTAGCCTGAGTGCATTGAACAAATCAACGATTGGAGGTGCCAGAACTTTCTTCAACTAAACAAAAATAAAACTGAGTTCTCAGCTCAGCTCCAATAAAAACCACAAACGAACCCAGAAATCTTGGTGTAGTCATGGACTCAGACCTGAATTTCAACAGTTACATTAAGACAATTACAAAGTCAGCCTATTATCACCTGAAGTATATCAAGGATTAAAGGCATCATCTGAAAACGTATTTTCTGCTCTTTCGATAGGTGGGCTCAGTTTGTTTTTTTGTAAGAGCTATCGCAGAGATATTCAATCAGAAAGAGAATGATGGAATCCGGCAGTATAATTGCCGCTTTTTCGCAATAGAGGTTGCATTATGGACCCACTCTGTAGCTTTCCAGTAGCTAGTTGGCAAGGTTGTCCACCCAGGTTGTGATCCTTGAAAGTCCAATTGCGCTAGCGTTAGCATGCCGCTAACGGCAGTACAGGACAGCATGGAATCAGCTCAAAATGATCTCCACCAATCAACATCATGTGCAACCCGTAAACGAGACTCCATGTCCAAAATTCCGAACTACCCCTTTAATTACCCAGGTTGTTACTTTGACCGATTTTCTGTCAAATAATGAATTTGATCCTATCTAATTTTTCAGATAATGAAAAGTTGTCGCTTTTCAATAGAAAATATTGCCGGCAGATGCCGTCATGGCTTTATGGCCTACTATGAAGGAAATTGAGTGTGGCACAATCAAAGACCTTGTGCAAACCTGCTCCTTCACAACTAATAAAGACATATTTGAGCAGCACAATGTTGCAAGAGACTGTCTGGCTTGTCAACCCTTAGTATTGAGAGCTGACGCACACAAAGTCTAGATTTAAAGAGTTGTTATTGTGTAGAAGAATGCCAGGAGACACACTAGTATTAAATAATACAACACATGTAGGAAGCAGCTCTATGTAGTGTACAGGAGGTCTTCTTCTTGTCTTTTATACATAATATGCTATGATGTGTGAACCACTGGGTTGTGTGAACTTTTCAAATAATAGGCTTCTATAAGACAAATGTTCAACAAGAGACCCACTTGTTTGTATTGGTCAATGATGTCTGTTGCTAATCTTAAAATAAACATTTTTAAAAAGCAAATGAACACAATGTATTCCATATCACTTTATTATTGGTTTAGATAGGGTTGTGTGTATGTGTGTGTGTGGGGGGGGGGGGCATGGTTCGACCGTGTGCTGGCACCATGAAAAATTGTGCAACGCCACTGCTCCTACGTATCTGTCCCCTAATGTCACTGTCCATGCTGAGGACGCGCATCATGGGCCTGTGTCAGCCCAGATAGCAAGCAGATGTGTAATGATTCTGGGCCATATATGGGCCGGAACTAAGCCACAAAGGGCCAGATCTGGCCTGTATATGGCCCAGATCCGCTTGCTATCTGGGTGCGCTCTCCAAGTGCCCTTCTTTTATAATGTCTTGTACGTTTTATAAGTGTCATGCATGACAGATTCATGACGGACAATCCTCAAATAAAGAGCATAAGTGAAGTGGAAGATGCCATCCTTGGCTATTTACTGTACCTTGTATCAAAAAGTCCGCATACAATTGTTGAGTTTTAAAATGTGCATAGATACTCAGATGGTAGGAACAATTCTTTCTATCGCCAATATTCCTTGCCAAACCAAACCTTATTATATTATATATTATTTCATGTAGCGGTCATAAACTGTTGTCCTATGCGTATTTAGAAGTATATATTCTGAAAGGTGAAGTAAATCTCCTTATAAAAGTACATTTTTCTGTTTCTTTATACTTTATTTAACTAAATAGGTAGACCAACTATAAAAAGTGATAGATTTCCAAAACATTGTTTGTCAAGGGATTTGAAGAAGCAAACATGTATATTGATTACAGCCAATAGAAAACAAACAAACTCTTGTGGTTGACTGCTCCTCGTCTCCTAGTCCAGCGTTTCTCAACTGGTGGGTCGCGACCCAAAGATGGGTCGCGGAGCCGTTTTGATTGGGTCGCGGCCTCGTGGGCGGTTTCCCTTTCCTTTTCTTTTTTTTTTTTAAGGGATTTTAAAATATATATATATTTATAGAGAAAATGTTGGGTTTTTATTTTGCAGGACACACAATTCAATTCAATTCAATAATTTCAATTATTTATTCACGAGACATGACAGGAAGTGGGCTAAACCTAGCATGGGCCAATGTTGTGTTATGTGTCACAGACTTTTTCTATTTTTGTGGAATAAATTTGAGTGCTGTGGAATAAATTTGGGTCGCGACTTCATGATAAGGAAAAATGTGGGTCCTGAGGCTCCACCAGTTGAGAACCGCTGTCCTAGTCTTCACAGCTGAACATCTCCGAGGTGATTTTCTGGGGTCTGGGCTGCATCCTGCTGAAAGCCAGGAGCCTGGCGCTTCTATACTGGTAGAACGCTGACCCTGCAAACACTCTGACCCCTTCAGGGTCACAGAGGGCCGCCGTTATCCCGGGGAACGGTAGAGGAACCTCACTGCTCACCGCCCTAGGAGTCGCGGACAGGTCGATATCAAGCATTTTCTTTCCTGCGGGGAGATTAAGAAAGTAATATGTTTGAGAACCTCAAAAGTAGCCTTGATGAAAATAACAACATCAATCTTGGTAGGTTTGTTGGCTCCGCCTAGCAGTTGTACTCACAACTTGATACTCAAGTTGTGAGTACTGAACAGCTGTGCAAAGAGTACACGTATTTAACTCTTTCAGAATAAACACAAAATCTGAACGTTTACCTTGAATAATGTGCACAGTATTGTCATCAGCACACATAAAAGCTGCATCCACCTGTCCTTCGATGGCAAGCTCCTCCTTCAGGCTTTTGGGATAGCCCTCTATCAGAGTGTAGTGAGCACCTGACTTGTATATGAAAACTTGATCCCCCTGTTAAAAATACAAGGAGAGAGAGAGAGAGAGAGAAAGGAGGGTGGTGAATAAAGAGAAACAAGTCATCCACAAACAATGTGTTGCAGAGGAACCGTACGCATGATTATGGATTTATTTAGCGGATTGCAGAACCGTACGCATGATTATGTATTTATTTAGCGGATTACAGAACCGTACACATGATTATGGATTTATATTGATGATTACAGAACCGTACACATGATTATGGATTTATATTGATGATTATGGAACCGTACACATGATTATGGATTTATATTGATGATTATGGAACCGTACACATGATTATGGATTTATATTGATGATTATAGAACCGTACACATGATTATGGATTTATATTGATGATTACAGAACAGTACACATGATTATGGATTGATATTGATGATTACAGAACCGTACACATGATTATGGATTTATATTGATGATTATAGAACCTTACACATGATTATGGATTTATATTGATGATTATAGAACCGTACACATGATTATGGATTTATATTGATGATTATGGAACCGTACACATGATTATGGATTTATATTGATGATTATAGAACCGTACACATGATTATGGATTTATATTGATGATTATAGAACAGTACACATGATTATGGATTTATATTGATGATTACAGAACCGTACACATGATTATGGATTTATATTGATGATTATGGAACCGTACACATGATTATGGATTTATATTGATGATTATGGAACCGTACACATGATTATGGATTTATATTGATGATTATAGAACCGTACACATGATTATGGATTTATATTGATGATTACAGAACAGTACACATGATTATGGATTGATATTGATGATTACAGAACCGTACACATGATTATGGATTTATATTGATGATTATAGAACCGTACACATGATTATGGATTTAAATTGATGATTACAGAACCGTACACATGATTATGGATTTATATTGATGATTATGGAACCGTACACATGATTATGGATTTATATTGATGATTATAGAACCGTACACATGATTATGGATTTATATTGATGATTATAGAACAGTACACATGATTATGGATTTATATTGATGATTACAGAACAGTACACATGATTATGGATTGATATTGATGATTACAGAACCGTACACATGATTATGGATTTATATTGATGATTATAGAACCGTACACATGATTATGGATTTATATTGATGATTACAGAACCGTACACATGATTATGGATTTATATTGATGATTATAGAACCGTACGCATGATTATGGATTTATATTGATGATAACAGAACCGTACACATGATTATGGATTTATATTGATGATTATAGAACCGTACACATGATTATGGATTTATATTGATGATTATGGAACCGTACACATGATTATGGATTTATATTGATGATTATAGAACCGTACACATGATTATGGATTTATATTGATGATTATAGAACAGTACACATGATTATGGATTTATATTGATGATTACAGAACAGTACACATGATTATGGATTGATATTGATGATTACAGAACCGTACACATGATTATGGATTTATATTGATGATTATAGAACCGTACACATGATTATGGATTTATATTGATGATTACAGAACCGTACACATGATTATGGATTTATATTGATGATTATAGAACCGTACGCATGATTATGGATTTATATTGATGATAACAGAACCGTACACATGATTATGGATTTATATTGATGATTATAGAACCGTATGCATGATTATGGATTTATATAGCAGGACTTCTACAAGACGTCTTTGGCTCTATAACTGATGAAGCAGTCAGTGAGTCAAGATCTTATATCAGTAATATGACCTACCACAATTATGTACATCTTGTCACCGTAGGAGAAGACGGCGTCTACAGCACCGGTGACCTCCTTCCAGGTCCTAGTGATGGGAAAGGCATGTTTGCCATCACGATGGGTGTCCAGACGCATGTAGTGAGGGCCTGAAATGAGGTAAACAAATGCCCCCTACATAAGTATGTATGTATGTATGTATGTATGTATGTATGTATGTATGTATGTATGTATGTATGTATTTATGCATGTATGTATGTATGGTTGTATGTATGTATGTATGTATGTATGTATGTATGTATGTATGTATGTATGTATGTATGTATGCATGTATGTATGTATGTATGTATGTATGTATGTATGTATGTATTTATGCATGTATGTATGTATGTATATATGTATGTATGTATGTTTGTATGCATGCATGCATGTATGTATGTATGTATGTATGTATGTATGTATGTATGTATGTATAGCACCTACATACAGCACATAAAGTATGATTCATCATTGTGCATGCTAACAGTCCGTCATAGTCATAATCATATTTCCATAGTTCTAACCCTTAGACTGCTACAGATACGACACTCATGGGTGGATTATGAGACAAACGTGTTCATTAATACACTCCTGATGACACTGACCTATGAAGGCATAGGTTTTGCCCGCGTCGTCAGAGCTGATGGCGTTCACGCTGACCTCACTGCATTTGGGCACCTTGGACCCACTCCCGTGGCCTGGGATCCAAAAGAGACACGTCAACATCGATGTCATTCCACCTCACCCTCTAAATAAAACACTACCACTATTCAAACTCACATTATACAACGGTTAGTTCTGGTTCTTGATTCTGATTGGCTGGAAGCCGTGTTAGAATACTTTGTAACACACACCTGGGACCGCATATCATTCTATTTTCAGTATTAATGCGCCTCCCATTTGATCCAATGCATTGTAGTTGTTGTTGTTGCTTGGCAACCCTTTTGTTAGGGGAAATATTTTGCTCGGCGGAATTGAGGGAACGATGCTTCGTTTTGAATAAATCTTAATATTTTACATTGCTGTGTGTTTATTTTACACTAATAGATGTAGTAACCGTTGTATAAAAGCAATAAACCACTCAAGGCCGTGTGTTATAGTGATTTTATAACAGCTAGGGGGGTTTTACTCGTGCCTAACAACGCCCCATTACTGTTATAAAATCACAAAAACACACGGCCTCTCGTGGTTTATTGCTTAAGTTACACTCAGTGATTGCTATGGAGTAGGTAAAGCAACAAAACGTTTATTGGTGATATTCTACTACTTTAAATGCAGCAAAATTGGGAGAGGGGAGCTCTCTGCGTGGTCTGCTCACCGAAGTTGGGGCACTTCATGAAGTAAGCCCTGGCGTCCTTGGGGTAGTATCCCGCCACTTCCCCCGTCACGGGATGGAACCTGGTGAAATTGTTTCCGTGGAAACAGTAGTAGTGTTCCAGCCAGCGGAAGGCAGACGTGCAGTTGGGGAGATGGGCCCACTGGCGCTCTTTCACGACCTTCGTAGGGATGTCGTAGTTATACACCTTACCTCCTGTGGGGGGAGACAGAGAGACGGTCACTAACAGAGGACAGAGCCTCTTTGAGCCCATCTCCTCTCTCCTATGATGCTTTTTTAGCCTCTCTTACTCTAAAATGTAATTTAATGTAATGTATTGCTTTATAAATGTTTTTAGCCGGTTGACAAACATACTCCTGGAGCTTGCTCGATCGCCTTGTTGAGAGGGGTCAGGGAAGAATTTTTTACAGCTCACTTATCTGGCCCCCGGGTGATTACTGTTTTTTTGCTTCCCTCTGGAATATGTAGAGAGTGGGTCGTATGCCCACCTCCCTTGTTCTCTGTAAAGCGCATTGTGTTGCCTCTGGGTATGAAATGCGCTAAACAAATAAAGCTTTGATTGATTGATTGATCTTGAGGTAAATCAAGGACAAAAAAAGCTCGCCTTTAAAGAACAGGACCGAGTCGGTGTAACACTCTCCCTTGGGACACTCCACAGCTGCGTCCAGGTGGCTGGGGACGCCTGGGAAGTCTTGCTGGATCTCCTTAGGATAGCCCTCCTCCAGGATCTGATTGTAGTAGCTAAACACCATGTCATCCTGTAATCAGCAATTTATGGACAACGGAGAGAAAGCCTGCTTACGTGGAAGTGTAAGACATTTGACAATAAAAGCGTTAGTACCACAGCGTATGGGAAGTGGGAGGAAATAGAGTATAATTGGCTCTGTGCACCAGCTCCACTACTTCCTGAAAGTCACTTGGCATCTTTATTTCCTGTCCTATAGTATTGGCTTAAGTGATTAATCAGGTGTGCGGAAGACCCAGCGCGCACCTGATTAATCACTTAATCCAATCATTTAGGACAGGAAATAAAGAAGCCAAGTGACTTTCAGGAAGTAGTGGAGCTGGTGCACAGAGCCTATTCCTCCTGAATTCACATGTTTGTGAGCAGACGGTACCAAGAACAGGTAGATGTGATCGTGGTCCTGGGGCGTGTCCTTGCGGTGCATGCGGAAGGCGGCGTCTACGTGTCCCAGGTTGCGGTAGTTATCCAGCTCCTTGAAGCTCTCGTTGGAGGGTTGAGCTGGACCATGGAAGCCCTTCCACAGTTGGTCCCCTTGGAGGGGACAAAGCAACATTCATATCCTCTCCCTCATACAACCTTCTGGCTAACATTTATAGATGAGGTGTCTGTTGCACACAAAACTAGTAACAAGGATTAAAAAACAAAAAATTAAAAAAGCCCACACAAAAAAGTCCCAATGTCCTTTAATCATACACTGCACAGTAACTTTTATTCCTGTATTTTATTTTGCCTGCATTTTGTTTTAAATGTTCTGCAAAGTACAAGAGAATACTGTAGAAGGACTTGCGGGAGGAAGAGAAAGAAGGAAATGTACGTTGGAAATGGAGAATTTTTTTTTCTGGTGCAAGGTGTGCCTAGCGACACAAAGGTGATGTGGTCCCTTGCTCAGAAAGGATGTTTGAGGCACTGGTGAAAAGCCAGCGAGCAACTATACAGAAGGACATTGTACGTAAGTGAGTGGAGAGAGAGAAGGTTTCAGTATGTGATAAAGAAAAGTGTCCTTTTTTGCATTTCGTTTTATATGACCTTTTATGTGTTGCACTTTGTCCTGATGCTTTTAATGTCTCATGTAAAGTACTTTGAATTGCTTTGTTGCTGAAATGTACTATACAAATAAACGTGCTAGTTAAATAGTAGCCTACCTTTAAAGAAGAAGGTGTTTCCTTTCTCATCAGGGGTGATGGCGTCAAACTCGACGCCGTCACACCGGTCCAGCTGAACACCCTGGTGGGCCTCACCCTCTTGGGCGGCGTCTGATAAACGAGCAGAATGATTGTGATGTGCAAGACAATTAAATAACTTTTTAAAAGTTTCTGTCATTGTACCCTTATATAGAAAACACGCTTAAGACAGGCATCAATGCATATTGGCATCATGTACAGTCAGTTCCATAAATATTTGGACGTTGACACAATTTTCATCATTTTGTACATGTATTTTATTGGATATATTGTATTTTGTATTTGGACAGTCTACTAGGCTGACTCTGATTCTGACCAATAACATATAAGCATGGGGTCAGGTGACAGCTCTCAGCTAGTTCTTCATATACAGTAGCAATGCTGGATTAACCCCACACACAGCGACCGTTCTTCACATAGCAAGATGGATTAACCCCACACACAGCAACTGTCCAGCTGTCCAGTAAGGTTATGGTTAGGGTTAGTAGTCACTCTGATGCCAATCATTTCAGACAATCAAGCAAGGATGCCCTGACATTGAACAAACCAGTGACAACAGTCTACGACTCACCTGCCATCACGCTATCATGGTGCCTGATCAGAGAAAAAGATCAAAACAATTAGAATTGACCAATAAAGCCTTTCTTTAATACATGGCTTACTTAATGATATCCTGCACCTTATTTTCAGCACCTTTCTCCAAACACCACATTGGATATTTGGGTACAGTAAATTATATTACAAGGTACAAGAAATGTAGATCATTCGACGAAACTGTCTTTGGCCATTCTCTGGGGGTCTTTAGGTTAATGATCTCTGATAACTGACAAACTGATGAAATTAATCTGGCCAACATGGGAGTGCAGAATCATCGTGTGTTATAATGGTGCCATTTTGATTATTAACAGTTAAATTAGTAGCCATGATCAAAGTATAAAGGAACACAGGAAGGTACTATGCAGAGCTTGACTTTTGCAGTGGTTCTTTGGGAGACGACTGTACTACAGGTGAGAGAATGACAAGGAGCTATTTCGAGTGTCGTGTAAAAGGATGCTTTTCTCTGTACTCACGTCGGGGCAGCGTTGGTGAACGCCAGTGCCAAGCACAGGCAGAGTGTCTGGAAGAGTAGCCTCATGTTGAGTCGTCCTGGAGGTGCAGTTCTGGGGAGAGCTGAGCTGCACATTTATAACAAGCCCTGCTCTGAGTGTGTGGACACCTCAGAAAGTCCTGTGTGTGTGTGTTTGTTTAGCTTTGTGTAGTGCTTACTTTGAGTACTGTCAATGAGGGAATTTTTGCTTTTGCACAATATTCGACTAGTCGTCAGCTAACGAGGATCCGTAAAGTTGACTATCCCACTCAATCATGACGAGTTTTACAAATATTGGATGTTACTAACAAATATAAATGATCACCCGTATTTGTGCAGATGATAAAGCACTATATTTGTGCTTGAGAAATCACTTCACAGAGCAAGTCACTGTTGACAGAAGCTTTTAGCAGGACTTTGACCAACTGTGCACAGCACAGATATTACAGGTCAAAGAGAAAAAAAACAGCCCTGTGACATAAGCCGAACACGTTGATTCACAAAAAGCCTGTATTCAAGCATTAAGCCCTAACCCTGTATTCAAGCATCTCTATAGTAGTGCTGGTTTGATACCGCACTCTCTTCACCACACCCAATGGTCTCTCTTGGACCAGAGAGGAGTGAATTTGGTCTGTGGTAGGCCTAGATCTTGGTCTGTGGTAGGCCTAGATCTTGGTCTGTGGTAGGCCTAGATCTTGGTCTGTGGTAGGCCTAGATCTTGGTCTGTGGTAGGCCTAGATCTTGGGAATGTCATTTGGTAACATTCACAAGTACCTTATCGGACTCATGTTCATTGCTTAATGTTACCTTCTTCATTGCTTAATGTTCGTTTACCTTCTTCATTGCTTAATGTTCTTTTACCTTCTTCATTGCTTAATGTTCGTTTACCTTCTTCATTGCTTAATGTTCTTTTACCTTCTTCATTGCTTAATGTTCTTTTACCTTCTTCATTGCTTAATGTTCGTTTACCTTCTTCATTGCTTAATGTTCTTTTACCTTCTTCATTGCTTAATGTTCGTTTACCTTCTTCATTGCTTAATGTTCTTTTACCTTCTTCATTGCTTAATGTTCTTTTTTTATGGTTCAGGGAATATACTGAGGCAGAGGAACCTTTGAGAAACTCTCAGTGTCCATCTGCTGTCCATCTGCTGTCCATCTGTGTCTTTCTAATGAGGAAGCAATCCAAATGAAGACAAAATCAAGTCTCCAGTCAAAGCTTTATTAATTCCCCAATGTAATTGACAATCAGCAATCATGAAATGTGTCTATAGCCACAATTGAGTATTAAATCTACAGTAAACCGTTTAAGGTTTATTTTGACTCACCTCTGCTCATAATTTCAGCAATGTTGTAACATTACTGGCAAATCCTAAACTCTTGGATTATGAAATAAGACAACAGCAACGTCATGAACTGGTCCACCAATAATGAATGTTACTTTCAGTATACATTTACGACTATTGATATTTATCAAACTATGATTAAATGTGTGAAAGCATAAACGTAAAGACAGATGTAAATCAAAAAATAATGTGAATCTCCCTGCAAAAGAAATGGTCCTGTTTGACTACTCAAATCCAGAGCTCTGGCCTAGGCTGCATACTTGATTATCTTAACCACCATTTAACCACAAACCATTTCACTGTACCATTTGAGAAAGTTCCCCAAGTTACCTTTTTCTTACTCACTTTCTTACTTTAAAATTCTACTCCTTACTACAGTATATAAGTGTTACCCTTACTAATGACAATTTCAATAGAATCAAAGTCAATGTTAACTGTTCTTTAGTCACTAAAAATTAAAATCCGTTTCATTTAAACCTCATCGTCCCTTCTGGGCTTCCTCACTGGTCCTCACTTGTAGTGGTAAATCTTGATGCAGTGGTTCATGCTGTCTGACACCGCCAGCTGCCCCTCAGGTAGCAGGGCCATGCCTCTGGGGCTGCTCAGGCTCTCGCTTATAATGGGCCACCCCACACCCACGGCAGGGTACAACAGAACACGGTGATGCTGGGGGCCCCAATCTGCCACCAGGACATTTCCTTCACTGTCGATGCAGAGGCCCCAGGGGCAGGTCAGGACAGGCCCCAAGCCAGAGCACACCCCCAGGATGCGGATGGTCTTCCAGCCAGGATCCAGCACTCGGATGCAAGGCACGTGGCCGGTCTCGTTGCCCCTCTCGGACACAGCCATTAGCCCAGATGTCAGGCAGGCAGCCACCACGTAGGGCCTGTGAAACCCGGTGACTATGGTGCGTTCGAGTTTAGCACCCGTCTTCGGGTCCAGCTTCAGGGCAGTCAGAGTGCCACGCTTGATATCTGCCACCAGGAACTCATCTAGACGAGTGACAGTCACTCCCCTGGGTGCATCCAGCTCTTCATGGTTGGATCCTATCGTTGTGCCACCGAAGGTTTGGAGAAGGCGGCCGTGGCGGCTGAACACTAACAAGGCTCTCTCCGCGGCACAGGTCATGGCGATGAGGCCTTTTGTGTTCACCGCCACATCGAAGTAGTTGCAGATGCGGGCAGATCTCTCGTGTCCGGCGGGGGACACCTGCTGCACCACGTTTTTCTCCATGTCGGTCACTTGAATTCTAGCATTCCCGCAGTCTACCACAAACAGCTGGCCATGGGCCAGGGCGTGCAGCCCGCTGGGCAGGTTGAAATCCTTGCGCCCTGAGCCCTGCTTCCCAAACTGCTTTACCAGGAGCGCTAGGTCAAAAGCACTTGATCCACCCTCCTCGTCCATCTCTCTCAAGGATGGATACCATGAAGACGCCGTCTCGGCTCTCTCTTTACGGCCCTTATCCAACTGCTCCTTAGGTGGGTTTGGACCTCCACCTTCGATGGCGGACATAGACTGTGAACGGCTCACACGGTTTGACCCCAGAGCCTGCTTCATCTGGGGTCTTGATTCTCTCTCATCTGAACTCGTGGGGCTTCTGGCGGCCTCCTGATCAGAAGTTGAAGAGGCAGAAGACAGACGGGCCCGGTTGGTTCTCCTAAAGCCCGGACCTTTTTCCCTGTTGATTAGGGGGCGGGCCTTGCTGGAGAGATCCGCAGTGGACATGGTGCGCCGCGGTTGATGATGAAGGGAGCTGCTACGAGGGGAGGAGTAAAAGGAGTCCTCGCTCTCCGCCGGTGAAGGGGGCCTCCCCCTGTCCATGGGTGTTCCTCCCGGTTGTCTGTTGAGAGACGGGCCTTGACGTGAGGGTGGGCGATGTCTGGAGGAGAGGTCCATGAGGCTGTGGCTGCTTTTCTTGGGAGACGTCACTTTCCTTGGTTTCTGTCGGTCCTGTCCGTTCCCTTCAGGAGAGCAGGACGGTTCCTCACTGGGGACCAGAACCAGGGTTCTCTGTTTTCTCTGACCCATGTTTCTACGCTCCCCGCCTCCTGGTTCATCGCCCTCTGACTCCCCCTGGCTGGAGAGGGGATGGATGGCCAGGAAGAGGTCCTGCCCATGTGTGTCCGAACAGAGAGACTCCAGCTCCTCATCCTGGGATGACTCTGAGATGTCACACTGTCTGGGACTAAGCGGCGGCTTTGAGGCGGGTGACCTGGGCTCTTCCTTGGACTCATCTTCACCCGGGGAAGAGAGACGAAGTTTCCTTACCACACGCATACGACCGCTGTTGGCCTTGGAGGCATCTTCGTCACTGTGCTCTGATCTGCCTCCATGTGCAGGATCCTTTCGAATCTCCATTCGTCCCCTATTTTCAAACGTCATCTCTCCTGAGTGGAGGGCGCACTTCTGCCCCTGTTCTCCACAGACTCCAATGGGGTAGCTCAGACATTGCTCCTGGATGTCAACTTCTCCAAGGCTCACGGTTGTAGTGCTTGGTACAAAACTTACTCTCTTCAATGAAAGAGATATTTCCCAAGGTTGGGTAACCTCCGCCACTCCTCTCTGGAGCTGGTTCTTGTTGGGGCCACCACCGCTGCCGCCCCATCTCTGGACCTGCTCCTTCAGTTGTCCCATTTTCCGGAGCTGCCTGTCGACGAGGGACTGTCCGACCCGCACCGCGGCGGCGTTCTCCCTCTTCACCTGCTCAAGGTGCCGCTGGGCCTCTCTGTGATCCTGCTCAACCTTCTCCAGCAAGCGGCGTTCTTCCCTCTGAGCTGCAATGGTGGCGTTGTCCAGCTCCCGATTCACTCTCTCCACTTCGGTCATCTGCCGCTCTCTAAGATTCTGCAACTCCCGTTCGCCTTGCTCCAGGTTGGACAGCGCCTGCATCACCCAGTGAGGTGGAGAGGTCAGGGTAACGGGTGCGAAGATGGAGCCCCTAGGGGAGGTCATGTCTGTCTCTATGGGAGAGCTGTTTGTCATCAGGGCAGAGAGGCCAGAGAAGGCTCTTCTCTCAGATTGAGACCTCATTAACATCATGGAGGAGGAGATGGAAAATCTCGCCTGTTTCGATCCCTGTAAAGAGAAAAGTGCCCAGTTGGTTAGTTTCCCTCAAAAAAGGCCCAAACCTAACCCACGACCACCACCGCTCACCCCTGCCCACACTGCGCCAAAGTATATAGCTCCAGCATCAGTACATGTGCAGCCCTGCAGAGTTTGCTGTATGGGTTATGGATGTCATCACTCATCTTTAATAGATAGATACTTGATTAATTAATCTCTGAAGGGAAATTCTTGTGATGCCTTTTTTTAATACTTGTACCTCACCCCATTGCTCAGGGTTAACTTATTAGTATAGACTATTAAGAAAGGGGAGTTGTGTCAAGTAACCTATTGTATGAATATACTGTATTCATTTTATTTAGTGCATTTACGTAAAATGTAATAATCAATAGCTTTTATAAGGAATTTGTAATGAGTTGCACAGGCACACGCAGAACGACCAGAAGAAGAACGACCGGCAATATACCAGATATGTAGAGTATTATATTACTTAGTTGTGAGAAGTGCTCAAGGCAATCTCTGGTCATTTATCTTGGCGGTCAGAGGTGTCAGTCGTCACCAGCCCCTCCAATGATTCAGATTGCTGGTTGTAAGTGGGACAGACCTCTGGGACCTTGTCACTCACGGATCAGCTCACGGCTCTGAAACCGAAAGCCATGTTTTTTCGTGACTTCAAGGGCCAGCGGGAGCATCAAAATATGTTCATAGTGTAGGCCTAGGCTGTAATAATATGTTTATGTTTTATGCATAGTTTATATAAGGATAGGCAGAGCTCTGATGTGTAAACCTAGTGGATGGGCTATATAGTTTATATAAGGATAGGCAGAGCTCTGATCTGTAAACCTAGTGGATGGGCTATATAGTTTATATAAGGATAGGCAGAGCTCTGATGTGTAAACCTAGTGAATGTGCTATATAGTTTATATAAGGATAGGCAGAGCTCTGATCTGTAAACCTAGTGGATGGGCTATATAGTTTATATAAGGATAGGCAGAGCTCTGATCTGTAAACCTAGTGGATGGGCTATATAGTTTATATAAGGATAGGCAGAGCTCTGATCTGTAAACCTAGTGGATGGGCTATATAGTTTATATAAGGATAGGCAGAGCTCTGATCTGTAAACCTAGTGGATGGGCTATATAGTTTATATAAGGATAGGCAGAGCTCTGATCTGTAAACCTAGTGGATGGGCTATATAGTTTATATAAGGATAGGCAGAGCTCTGATCTGTAAACCTAGTGGATGGGCTATATAGGTTAACTCTTGAGCCCTAGATAGAGGAGCCTTTTACCCAAGGAGCAAACAACGGGGCTTTTTCTAGGATGAAAGGATTGGATATCAGTTTACCCCCACTGTGCGTGCTCACAAAGAGGTCCCCCTGGAAACATATGACCTCAGAGTGTGAATGGATAAAAACACAGTTCCCGGTCTGAATAGACAAAACCATGATGTATCGCAGTTTCTCATGTTCTGAAAAGATAACCATTCGCTGATGTAGCCGCATGTTTTGTATCAATGTAGGACAGGTGACGATGTCACTGATTAATGTGAGAAACTCTTCTAGGTCTTTAGGAGTTTGGGGGAGTGTGGTAGGAGCAAGAAGGAGAAAATACAGCATGCACTGGAAATTACAACTTGCATTATGCATTTTACAAAAATGTTAAATATGCAAAGTGCAAGAAATAAGGAACAGGGGTTCCGTCTCATCCACCTGTGTTGGAATGTGTGAAGTAGGTCTGTGTGTCAGTTACAAATCCCAGTCACTTCGAGTGAGGCCACCAGCCTCCTCTCACCTTACCCCACCTAAATGTTGAATGAGGAACACCGGTTGCTAAGTTACCAGATGGCTCTAGCGAGGTGTTGATGTGTAATATAAAATGATAACATTCATTATTGAGGACATTTTCAAATCTTTCAATAGCATTTTAACATATCTAATATCTAGCCTGAAGGGCTGTAGCGTTACATATCTTGTATCCTGTAAATGTGCATGAAAACAAGATCAACTGTGTGAATAGTTACGACTACACTGTAATGTCAATATTACAATATAATATAAAGCAACAGTACTTGTGAAAAGTAGTTTATGCCATACATTTTCCCTGTATTTTGCTGTTTATGTGATTGCATAGCAAAGCATAGTAAACAGGGTCTTACCTGAGCTCAGGTGTGCTGCAGATCCAGTGCTGTTCTCCGTTCTCTGCCCGCAGTCTCAGGTTCTCCGGTTCTCCCTCCCTCCACCCCTCTCTGTCACACCCCTTCTATCTCCAATATCTCTCTCTTTCACTTCCTTCTTCTTCTATGGTAGAGTATTTGACTCAAGAATACAAATTTGATGCATAGTTTCTATAACTGTCCTTGACAGGTTTTTAATTAAACCACACAGCGTTCCATCACTGTTGAAGCCATATTCATAGGTATCAGTGAGTTTAAACATGACTTATTATTTGATAGGTGTCACATGTGTGTATGTGTGTGCATTCATTTTGACTTTATATTATATTTAAACAATATAGGCTACATACAGACCCCATAATACACAGACGCAGTAATGATTTTTGATGGTTGGCAGGTAATATCTGTAAATAATCTGTGGCATCCTCCATTTCCACTAGATGTCAGCAGATAGCTAAAAAAAAAATCGTCCTAATTCCAACATCTTACACATTAATCATCCACACAACATCCTAACCTAAATACAAAACATTCATACACAACAAACATTACTACTCATATCACAACAAAACATACAGTACAAGTCTTCATAATCACTTAGCCCTACATATCTATTATTTACAAATCATACCCCCTATTCATTTTAACACCTTAGCACCAAAAGTAGCACCCCCCAAAGACAAAACAAAACAAAGCAACAAATGTCCCTTAATACAGTGTCCTTTAGCACTATAACTGAGTGTCCCTTAATACAGTGTCCCTTAGCCCTAACTATGAATGTCCCTAATACTGTAACTATGAGTGTCTCCTAGTTAGTGCCTTCATTATGTAATCCCATATAGCTTCCCTTTTATTATTTTAATTGTTCCTTTTTATTATTTTCTGTGGGTAATATCTCGTCTATATTTCAACATCTCAACCATTTTCATTGGTCATACTTGATTTGAGACAATTTTACAACTTATTTGAACATGTAGGTAAGCGAACATCAAACTACAGCATGTACATGATGCAATCTGTTTATCTGATAAACCTGGAGATAGGAGGCTAAGGATATTAAGGATCGGATGACACAAAATGTCCTCCTTTTAAATTCAGACAAAACTGAAGGGTTGTTACTTGGTTCAAAGGCCTCCAGGAAGTCCGATTTTTCCTTAAAGGTTCCCCATTATGAAAAGCTCACTTTTTCAGTGTGTGTGCATACGTGTGGTCCTCTGATGGGCTACTGATTCTGATGGAATACTGTGCACCGGTCTGGTGCTGGTGCCGGGGCCTCATCCAGCCCCCGCTGGCCTCCGCCGCACAGGAACCACAGCACGTCTCGCTTGCCGGGCCGTGGATCCTAACCACCTGCTCCACGACAGGCTCACTGTAACAGCAGAGCCTCCCCGGCGTCTCAAGTCGAGACACCCTTTTCTGTCTTCCGCACGGGATCTCCTGCAGCAATGCAGAGATCTTAACATCAGCGAGGCAGGATGGGCGGACCACACCTGGCGTGCGGAGTGGGAGGCGAACACCTAGCCGGGTATGACCATCCCGATCTCGCGAGCTCACTGCTTCGCTCCGCAATATTCGGTCTGGCCTGCGCCCCATCGAGAGCGATTTTGTGGGCCCTACTTCCCTTGACAGACACAACACCTTCAGCCAATCAGCGTTCAGCAAACTTTTGCCGAGTCCAGTCGGAAGAAAGGCAAAAATGTATTTTCCACCGAGAAACGCCGCTAGTGCATACTCTTAGGCTGTGTGTCCACCAACGAGCTGTATGTAGCTGAACAGCGCCAAGCTTACAGCTGCGTAGAGCACACTAGAGCTGGAGTTTAGAGCTGGCTAGGCTACCGATGTTGTACAGCTACGTTAGCAACGAGTGTTGTGTTTTTGCAGACTGCAGATCAACTGCCGATGAAGCCTATGGACTATGTGATTATTTAGGGGTCCTACAGTAGGAGGAAGCCGATCCGTTGGTTTTATTTTTATGGAACAAAAATGCTATAAATCACCAGGACAAAAGTACAAACTAGGGCCCTATGCCTTACACCCTATGAAGTCACCTCCCTACGTAATGAAAACTCAGATGGGCCGTAGGGATTAGGGTTTCAAATAACGCTTGTTTGGAATGCCCTTCCAAGTCATTTTTCACGGCTGTCGCATGCGTGTCAACAAGGCAGACTGTTGTCAGGGCAACATTGACGCCTGCCGGCGATCTCAAAAACAGCGATGTTTTTGAATGATTTTTCAAGATGCCCATCCACATCCATTGTATGACCAAAACGGCGGTAGAGCAATTATCAACTTTCTCGAAAATGCTAGTTTTGTCAACGTTTTGATCTGAACCATTGTATATGATCGTAAGTAACCTTAAAACAGGGCTAAACATGCATTTTCCCTTTACTATTCCTTTAAAATCAACCGTAGATCCGATTGGTCCAGAAATGTTCATGTACATGCAGGGTGCATGTCTTCTTATAGGGTGTTAACAGCTAAGAGATACATTCCAAGATGGCATATTAAAAAATGAACAATTATTTAAAATATTAAATTGTTTAATAGCTTTTTGCCACAATAAGCTAGGGTCTTGAACCAGACTGGGCATGAGGATACTACCAAATTGTAGCACATCAGGTCAGGTGTTGATATCTCTCAAAACATGGAAACATGTTTAAAATTTCAAATTGTACCATTTTTGCAATAAGCCAATAAGCTAATGCTAAAATAGTCAATACCAGACTTTTGGAGAACGTTGCTGGATCAGCATTAAAAACCGACATTACCAATGAGAGACTGCCTACATCTCCAACAGGTTGAAGGACTTGATTAATATCGTGTCACATACTTTTTCTATGTATTCATATTAGTATAGCTAAATATACATGTATACATACATTTATCCGGATTGCCGGTCACTGTGGGGTTACCATACCAAAATCACTCCCACCTCAGACACTCATCATCTAATCAGGTGCGCATGAATGATATTCAGCAAGTTTTCAATTTATATCATGAATAACATTAGGCTATAAGTATGCTATAAGTATATAAGTATAAGTAGGCTACATGTTGCTAGCTACATTCTTTATTTTGGAATTCGGGCAATATCATATTTGTTTTAATGCTCAGGGTTATCTAGTACTAGACTACAGCTAGCTACCTAACATTTAGGGATGTTCAGATCATGTTTTTCTGGCCCTGATCCGATCCCGAGTCATCTACTGTAATATTGAGTATCCGCCAATCCGAATCTTTTTGTTGTGTTTTTGTTATTTTTTTGTTTAAAAAATTAAACGACTTTTCCTCCCCTGGGGATTAATAAAGACATATCTTTCCTGTGTAAATGATTTAAAACACCCCATGCTTTCATCATCACACCTACTCCATCTTCAATTAACCACCAACCTTACAAGAAACCAGTCTGTATTCAACTCATCACCAGCTTTTGCCATAACCTTACGTGATAAAACACAGCCAACTCTCCCACCAGTTCCTATAGTCTAGTTTTTAATAGCCTACCACTGTGTTTCCCTCCATAACAAACAGACATAACCCCATTCATTCAACATAAATCCATTCATTCAACATAACCCCATTCATTCAACATAACTATTGATTCCGTAATTTGGGATGGGTGAATTTGTTTTGGTTTCTGGTGTACGCCAGAGGTAATTGTAGGGAAAAGTTAATTTTAAAGCAGCATCATTGATTTTATTTACCGCTAGATGGCAGTAAGAGACTTGTGTACAAATGAAAAGATAGATAGATAGATAGATAGATAGATGTACTTTGCATAAATCTTAAAGCTTAATAGGCTACTGATTAATAGGGACAAATGCTTTCTATACATGTGCAGCCCCACATAATTTAGTTTCATTTCATCACTGATATTAGATAGAGGAAAGAACTATAGCCCCGCAGAGTTTGATGTAGGCTGTGGGTCACAGATTTACTCACTGATATTTAATAGGAGATAGGGCCTAGATCAGATAGAGACAGACAGACAGACAGACAGACAGACAGACAGACAGACAGACAGACAGACAGACAGACAGATAGATAGATAGACAGACAGACAGACAGACACAGACAGACAGACAGACAGACAGACAGACAGACAGACAGATAGATAGACAGACAGACAGATAGATAGATAGACAGACAGACAGACAGACAGATAGATAGATAGATAGACAGACAGACAGACAGACAGACAGACAGACAGACAGACAGACAGACAGACAGACAGATAGATAGATAGATAGATAGACAGACAGATAGATAGATAGATAGATAGATAGATAGATAGATAGATAGATAGATAGACAGACAGATAGATAGATACAGACAGACAGACAGACAGACAGACAGACAGACAGACAGACAGACAGACAGACAGATAGATAGATAGACAGACAGACAGATAGATAGATAGATAGATAGAGAAATAGATAGAGAAATAGATAGATAGATAGATAGATAGATAGATAGATAGATAGATAGATAGAATGCGCAGAAAACGACTGTGCACTAGTATAAATAAAGTTGAACTGAATTGAATCTGGTGGTTTGATTGTTGTCTAATAGTCTCGCGCTGTATTTATTTGAATTCGTGAGATTCCATCCATGGCAGTTGGAGAGTCTGGCAGTTGGAGAGTCAGGCTAGCAGAGTGAAGGCTACTTTCCAACTTTAGCACCATGTTCGCTACGCCAGTACAGCCATTGCATACATGCAAAGGTGAATGTGAAAACCCCCCTGAAAAGAAGAATAGCAACCGTAGCCGATATGACCGATTCGTTTTACCGTGCGTGGCCGAGTTCTTCGGGACGGCCCTGTTCATCTTCACCGGTTGCGCTTCAGTGCTGGAAAACTCGGCCGAAACCGGGAGGCTGCAGCCGGCTGTGGCGCACGGCATCGCGCTGTCCGTCTGTGTGGCCATCACAGCTGGAGTGAGGTAGTTAGACCGATGATAACTAGGCCTAGACAACAATAAGTTAACTGTTTTATTTCTTTATTTATCAACGGCGATGATAAACGTCCCAGGAGGTGCTTAGTTAAGTTGTGTATTTTTAAATTTGGTTGTAGCCGTTGAATCCTTTAAAGGTACCCAATGTAGTTTTTTTGACCACTAGTATGCGCTCTAGAGCAAATTTGAGAAGGTGGTCCCCGAAAATCCCGTACTGCGTCATTGCGTCAATACGCGGAGCACATAATAGTGACGTTTCACACATTTTTGTCGTTTTCAAAACATTAGCTAAATATCATTTTGCGAAGAAATTACAAGGTAGGAAAGACATGCAAGTGATTCAACATGTTTATTAGACGACAAGGAACCATATAATCGAGGAATTTCGAAAATAAACAAAGAACGGATTGTTTTGATTCACGTTTCGTTGGGTACCTTTAAACTCAGTCCTCAGAATAGGCGCACGCACCACCGGATTGACACCTGTAATTAGCATGTTAAAGGTACCCAACGTAACGTGAATCAAAACAATCCGTTCTTTGTTTATTTTCGAAATTCCTCGATTATATGGTTCCTTGTAGTCTAATAAACATGTTGAATCACTTGAATGTCTTTCCTATTTTGTAATTTCTTTGCAAAATAATATTTAGCTAATGTTTTGAAAACAACAAAGATGTGTGAAACGTCACTATTATGTGCTCCGCATATTGACGCAATGACGTAGTACGCGATTTTCGGGACCACCTTCTCAAATTTGCTCTAGTGCGCATACTAGTGGTCAAAAACTACATTGGGTACCTTTAATAGCAATGCTAACGTTAGGCTACTCAACCCTACGCTTTTTCAAAGTGTTTATCACTCCTGTTTCTAGCGGAGGCCACTTGAATCCTGCCGTGTCCCTGGGAGTGGTGTTATCTGGCGGTATGCACATAATCAGGCTTATTCCATACTGGACATCTCAACTTTGTGGTGGATTAGTTGGAGCTGGTTTGGCAAAGGTGAGAAACCCTTTTATCTGAATGAAATCTCTACACTAGTGGTTCTCAACTGGTGGAGCCTCAGGACCCATGTTTTTCCTTATCATGAAGTCGCGACCCAAATTTATTCCACAGCACTCAAATTTATTCCACAAAAAATAGAAAAAGTCCGTGACACATAACACAACATTGGCACACGCTAAGGTTAGCCCACTTCCTGTCATGTCTCGTAAAGAAATTATTGAATTGAATTGAATTGTGTGTCCTGCAAAATAAAAACCCAACATTTTCTCTATAAATATATATATATATAATTTCAAAACCCTTAAAAAATAATAAAAGAAAAGGGAAACCGCCCACGAGGACGCGACCCAATCAAAACGGCTCCGCGACCCACCTTTGGGTCGCGACCCACCAGTTGAGAAACTCTGCTCTACACCCTTTGGGCTGTAGGCTATACCATTGAGCTTAGAACCAATCACCTCCAAGAGAATGTCTTTTATGTTTGTGCTGCATCACTCCATAAGGAGACAAGGCCTATAGCCTATAATTCAATATGACCAGCTCTCAGGAAAAATTATTGAATCCTCAAACATGATATTGTTTAATGCAGCCAGACGTTTCAGTTGTACCTTTGTCAGTGGCTAGCCACCAGTTTGCCCCCAGGCCTAGAAGAGGATTATAGTAACATTGATATGGATGTAAAACCTGATTATTCGTGGAATATGTGTTAAGGGGTGGTTATATGTGTCTTCTGATTTTGAATTGTATTTATATTAGGCTACGTAAATGCCGAGATGATGTTAATTCAGAAATGGTCGATAGGTATAAGCTCTGGTGTATATTTGGTTGAGATGTGTGTAGGTTGGATAGGGACATTGTTTTGTATAGAGAAATGGACTGTGCTACTATTGTTAATTGAGAGATGAGCTTCAGATGTGAGACCTACATGAGAGTGGCCTGAGACAGAGATGAGCCTGGGGACAAACTGGTGGCATGCAGCCACCAAGGAAAGAACGGCTCGTCTGGCTGCATTAAACAATATAATGTTACTGTACTGTATTAACCATTATCATTCATGGTATTTCTGCTGTTTCAATCCTTCCTTTAGGTTGTGTCCGGTCACTCAGCATTGGGCAACGTATCTGGGGCTGCATACAATGTCATCCAGACAGATGACCAGGTACCTGGGGCGTTGGTGGCAGAGACCGTCATGACATTTTTCCTCGTCCTAACCGTTTGCATGAGTGCTGTCAACAGGCAGACAAGGACACCCCTGGCACCTTTCTGTATTGGACTAACCGTCACTGCTAGTATTCTGGGAAGGTACGTTTGTCACTATCCTTTCTTTGAGTCCACAATACCACAAAATAAATCTGATGTTCTCAATGCAGTGACCATAGAATCAACTGTTCCACATGTCATGGAATCCTAAATGGCAAAGCTGTTCTGTTGTTTTCCTTCTCTGTCTCAGTGGAGGTGTGTCTGGTGGCTGTCTGAATCCTGCCCGAGCCTTTGGGTCAGCAGTGGTGGAAAACTATTGGTCTTATCACTGGGTCTACTGGGCCGGGCCCCTGGCTGCTGCGGTGTTGGTCGGCCTGGTTGTTAGGTAGGTCCACAATCATCTCGTCCTCAAAATGTTATAATAATGTCACTTGTTTTGATTAGGTCATTTCTAGGGGTGGGTCCAATTAGTCGATTAATCGTTCATGACTGTCAAAAAAGATTTTTGGTCATTAAGCGATTTTCATCGAATTGTGGTCTCTTTTTTCTTTTTTCTTCTAAATAAACACATCCTTTTAAAAAATATTTAAATTGTTGCGCATCTTCAGTTCTGTAGCGCTATATTGATTGGAATGGGGGTTAAATTACAGATCAAAATCAATGGAATTGTGGTCTTTTTATCATTCAAATTAACATGTCTGTTGGAATCAAATCTTTAGAATGTCAGCGAAAAAAATGATAAATCGATTAATTGTTCATATTACCTACTGATTAATGAACTATGAAAAATGTGAGTTGTGCATATCCCTAATAATTTCATGCCATGTTAATATTCTTCTATTAGACTGCTGCTGGGTGACCCAAGAATGCGACTTATCATGTTAAAGAAACCAACGCTGGCTTGAAGAAAAGCTTGAGGTGGATCAAGACCAACATAACCTCATTAACCTTTATTTGCTTGTGTGGGGACATAAGCTGAAAACAACTTGGTCTGTTAGTAAAAGTCGCATTTGCACTTGTCTATATGTGTATGCTCCTTTGTGATGAGATGATCCCTGAATCCCGTTTAGGTGTTGTACCTCCTATATTGAAAGTCCCAAGTTGAGTAAATCCACCACACGATCCTCACATCTCCTCTTCGTTATCTGCAGCAAACCTCTCCTAGCACAATGCCCATTACTCCAGCCACAGATAAGGTCATTCATTTCCCTGGTTATTCTTTAGCCTGAGAGGTTAACAGATATCCTCGCTCGGAGATCCTGCATCCTCTATCCGTCCTCGCACAGAATCCCAAGCACATGAAACATTGCCCCCTAGATACAGATGGGTCCTGAGACATCACTATCGGTGAACGTCACAGCAGATCCTCCAGGCTGCCTGGCTAGTCTGACTGATTATCGCTGTCGCCGGTCTGTCATGGACAATGGAAAAGCATATAGGCCCAGGGTCATATCGGCTCCCATGTTAATGATACGACTGTTAAAGTCCAGGATTCAGCTGCGTGCCTGCGCCTCCCTCCGACCATGGCACAATTACGGCGCTGCCACCCCGGTTGGTGTGACAGAGAGTAATGGAACCAATAGTTACTGTAACAACAGTAATGTGATTCAGCATGCCAACTAAACAAGCGCCACCACATCCGACAGCGCCACTTATGGGATATTATCACCGAGCATACGAATACTTCAGCTAAATACAGTAGTCAGGCTTTCCAATTACATTTCTCATTAGTCGAAGATAAAAAAAATGAGACGAGCTCTTTTTCATGCTGAATATGAGAGATTGTCATATTCCACAGATTCCCCCCTCTTATATATGAGGTCATGAATATGGTAATGTATTCCTTCTGGAGGGATTTCTCTTCAGGTTTCAAAGGGGGCAGATCTGGTTCTGCTGTTAGATTCGATTAATCTCCTCACGCCACTCCTCATTTTGCGTACCCCCTCTCTAACACTTTTAGGGGTATGATATTAGAGGAACAATCGCAGAAACAAAACGAGCTGGAACCACCAGGAAGGGAACAGATGGCTCATAATTGCCTCATGGACGAAGCCAGGGAGTCAATTCTTACTGGTCTCGAGGGAGTTGCAGTTGCAAAAAGTGCAGGTGCATTTGTTTTGATCAGATATGGCCTAGAGGAGCCATCTGAAAAAATATTCATCACACGCACATTAGTGAAGAATTTAACAAAGCGCGATGCCTCCATTGGTGGATCTGGGTCGGGAACATGTGCTTTCATTAGGGCATGGAGGTAAACACGGAGCTGGCCATCCCAGCCACAACAGATGCAGCAGGAAATAGTCCAGCAGAATCGGTTGTAAATCAATGCAAACACAGCTTATCTTTTAGTATTTTGTCAATATATAATTGTATTTATTCCCAGACAACAAAGGGAAACACAGAAACTTGAAAATGCCCACAAATTCCACAGTACCAACATTGTAAGTTATTGTTAACTTCTGTCTCAGAGACGACGACATGATATTGAATCAGGCTTTGTTCTAAAATAGATTTCCTAACCATCTTTTTCTTTGAGAATTCAAGCTCAGACCACATCTGTTCAATTACTAGCTTGAAAACCCAATTACCAATGGCTTTGTATTTTGTTAATACTTGATGATTCACTTTGTAAAGGGTTCTAAACGGAGGTTTCGATGCCCTCCGCAGAATGCTGCTCATAAGGACACAGTCTGGATTCTCAATAAGCTTTCTGATGAGCTGTAGACCATCTATTTTACAATCCCAAACTTGCTCTGCCTTGCAATATCAAACTAATAAATTACAGCCCGTCTCCCACATAAGTCACTGATAAATACAAAAAAGAGTCTGCGTTCGTGTGCAGCTGTGACCCAGGGTTACCTAGCAACAGGTCATGGCCCAGACGAGATGCACAAGGTGGAGATGCACCTCTAAAGGAGGGGGTGGCGCTAGGGGGGGGTTTGGGGGTGGTCTCATCCTCACTCTATGACCCTTGACAGATAGAAAATGCACTCGGAGGAAACGCTGTTTGATTGACAGGGATATTTAGAGAATCGGGTGCTCTGGTCTTCCAAAGCCTTTCTCCTTCCCGGAAACCACCTCTATTGTCTGTCGTAGAGAATACGTCGACTTGTTGATAACTGTACGGCTTTCGTTTTTAAATTGAAAAATAGATTGATATGTTCACAAAAACATGACAGCTTTTTTTCTTCTAGAAACGATATATATTCAGAAATAGCTGTCTAGACGGAACAGAGTTCTAAGCACCTTTTACAGTAACTAACTCGCCTCCCTATGGTCCGGACTTTGCCACCCTGGTTGAGAATGATTTTGTTCAAAATCTATTTTCATGCTTTCGTGAAACCCACACAAGCAGACACACGAACACACACACACACACACTTGGTGGTTGATAGACAATCTCTACATAATCAATTTTACAACCTACAGACAGGACACTGCGTGTATCTGACGCAAAGTGTAACTGACAGGGCTAAAGAGATTGAGCAATGGCACCAGGGACATTTCCAAAGCCGGGAATATCTTTGCCAGAATATTGTACTATGGAAATGAGGCTGCTACTCGCTCTCTCCTCCCTCCGTTGCCATGTCACAAACCCTCGAGGGAACTGTGCAGCTGGGTAGGGTTAGCGCACGCTCGAGTTGGGGGCCACACACTACAAATACACTCTTTTATCTATATGAACGTACACACACTCCATGTAAAGATGGATAGTTTGGAGGTCTTCTGGGCATTAGCATTAGCATTTCTTTAAGCATAGCACTAGCATTTCTTTAAAGAAACCGAGCATTTATTCTAACCTTAAGTGTTTCATCGGTTTGTTTTAGCGTTCCTTTGTCACATTTTCATATTTAAGTCAGAACCCCAAATTATGAATTTACCGCAACTAAGGTACAAATATATGTACTGATTTTGTCTTGTTGTCAGTGCGGTAGCCTACTGTATATCAGGAAGGTGGTTTGTTAAGCCGCAGTGGACGATAGGAGCATGTCGAATGTTTGCTCACCTCGCAGTAATGTACAGGATTCCCATGTACAGTAAAAGCACAGCCAGAAAACATAACCCGACACTCTGGCGTCCATCACAGATGCTAACAACTCTGATTAAAAATACATAATCTGCAACTGGCCCCCTGATGGTGTTGAATCGCGACGTAATTACGACTGGAAGCGGTTATGATCAAAGGCGAGTCACACCTGCTCGCCTTTAAATTCTGTCCCGCTGATTGCATTTTCATATTTCATCAATGTCAAATTGATAAATATGAAAATGATGGGGGCAGGCATACCTGTTTACTCATGGTCATTTGTATCAAACGCCCGTTCCCTCCACCCCACACCCCCTCCCTTCTATCCATCTCTCTCCTACCCTTCTATCCATCTCTCTCCATCTCTTCTATCCATCTCTCTCCATCTCTTCTATCCATCTCTCTCCATCTCTTCTATCCATCTCTCTCCCTCCCTTCTATCCATCTCTCTCCTACCCTTCTATCCATCTCTCTCCCTCTCTTCTATCCATCTCCCTCCATCTCTTCTATCTATCTCTCTCCATCTCTTCTATCCATCTCTCTCCTACCCTTCTATCCATCTCTCTCCCTCCCTTCTATCCATGTCTCTCCATCTCTTCTATCCATCTCTCCATCTCTTCTATCCATCTCTCTCCATCTCTTCTATCCATCTCTCTCCCTCCCTTCTATCCATCTCTCTCCTACCCTTCTATCCATCTCTCTCCATCTCTTCTATCCATCTCTCTCCATCTCTTCTATCCATCTCTCTCCGTCCCTTCTATCCATCTCTCTCCTACCCTTCTATCCATCTCTCTCCCTCTCTTCTATCCATCTCCCTCCATCTCTTCTATCCATCTCTCTCCTACCCTTCTATCCATCTCTCTCCCTCCCTTCTATCCATGTCTCTCCATCTCTTCTATCCATCTCTCCATCTCTTCTATCTATCTCTCTCCATCTCTTCTATCCATCTCTCTCCCTCCCTTCTATCCATCTCTCTCCTACCCTTCTATCCATCTCTCTCCATCTCTTCTATCCATCTCTCTCCATCTCTTCTATCCATCTCTCTCCATCTCTTCTATCCATCTCTCTCCCTCCCTTCTATCCATCTCTCTCCATCTCTTCCATCCTTCTCTCTCCATCTCTTCTATCCATCTCTCTCCCTCTCTTCTATCCATCTCTCTCTCCATCTCTTCTATCCATCTCTCTCTCCCTCTCTTCTATCCATCTCTCTCCCTCTCTTCTATCCATCTCTCTCCATCTCTTCTATCCATCTCTCTCAATCTCTTCTATCCATCTCTCTCTCTCCCTCCCTTCTATCCATCTCTCTCCATCTCTTCCATCCTTCTCTCTCCATCTCTTCTATCCATGTCTCTCCATCTCTTCTATCCATCTCTCTCCCTCTCTTCTATCCATCTCTCTCCCTCCCTTCTATCCATCTCTCTCCATCTCTTCTATCCATCTCTCTCCCTCCCTTCTATCCTTCTCTCTCCCTCTCTTCTCTCCATCTCTTCTATCCATCTCTCTCCATCTCTTCTATCCTCTCTCTCCCTCCCTTCTATCCTTCTCTCTCCCTCTCTTCTCTCCATCTCTTCTGTCCATCTCTCTCCCTCCCTTCTATCCATCTCTCCATCTCTTCTATCCATCTCTCTCCCTCTCTTCTATCCATCTCTCTCCCTCTCTTCTCTCCATCTCTTCTATCCATCTCTCTCCCTCCCTTCTATCCATCTCTCTCCATCTCTTCTATCCATCTCTCTCCATCTCTTCTATCCATCTCTCTCCATCTCTTCCATCCTTCTCTCTCTCCATCTCTTCTATCCATCTCTCTCCCTCCCTTCTATCCATCTCTCTCCATCTCTTCTATCTATCTCTCTCCATCTCTTCTATCCATCTCTCTCCCTCCCTTCTATTCATCTCTCTCCATCTCTTCTATCCATCTCTCTCCATCTCTTCTATCCATCTCTCTCCATCTCTTCTATCCATCTCTCTCCATCTCTTCCATCCTTCTCTCTCTCCATCTCTTCTATCCATCTCTCTCCCTCCCTTCTATCCATCTCTCTCCATCTCTTCTATCTATCTCTCTCCATCTCTTCTATCCATCTCTCTCCCTCCCTTCTATTCATCTCTCTCCATCTCTTCTATCCATCTCTCTCCATCTCTTCTATCCATCTCTCTCCCTCCCTTCTATCCCTCTCTCTCCATCTCTTCCATCCTTCTCTCTCCATCTCTTCTATCCATCTCTCTCCCTCCCTTCTATCCATCTCTCTCCATCTCTTCTATCCATGTCTCTCCATCTCTTCTATCTATCTCTCTCCATCTCTTCTATCCATCTCTCTCCCTCCCTTCTATCCATCTCTCTCCATCTCTTCTATCCATCTCTCTCCCTCTCTTCTATCCTTCTCTCTCTCCATCTCTTCTATCCATCTCTCTCCCTCCCTTCTATCCATGTCTCTCCATCTCTCTCTCCATCTCTTCTATCCATCTCTCTCCCCTTGTCTTCCAGCCATCTTTCCCTCCAGGGGTGTAAGTGAGGTAGAGCAACGAGAGAGGAACCTCACCGAGCTTTTCACCGGCATCTTTGCATCCAGCGTTCACCCAATTTACACCTCCCTGTACCCTGTCACACGGGCCAGGTCCCCCCGGGGGAAGCTCCGTGCCAGGCATGGAGACGGGGGGGCGGAGGCGCCGCAGGAAGCGGCAGCAGAAAAACAGAGGCTTATGTCACGCCAGGCAAGCCGGCGCCGAGACGGCCACCGCTTGTTTTCAAGGTGCAAAATCTGCACACTCACACACACACACACACACACACAAAAAAACCTGGTCACACTAAGAACACTCCCTCCTCTACCGGGGAAAAAAAAACTCACGGGGGATCGGAACGATGTACCTACTGTATGCGAAGCCTGTTTAAACATCTTGACAGGATTAGAGCAGAGTTAAACTGCTTCGCGGGCGCAGTTAATTGAAGCGGATGAGGTTTTTAATAAAGCGTGCGGTGTTAGCAGCTGACAAATGGCTGTGCTGACACACAGGGGAAATTGC